>NC_058082.1:313152011-313476994 GCF_014858855.1 Bufo gargarizans | reverse complement strand
AGATGTTCTAATCAACAGAATTGTGTTAAGACTTTTGAACCTTTGAGTTTAACATGGTGGAAAACACAATATCTGTGTATCCTATCAAGTGTCCTCTCCAATATGCATCCTACATAGGAGAAATCTAGCATATTGCCCTTATGATAGCACATGGGAGGTGAAGAATCCAATCCTTTACTGGGCAGGCTATAAAAAAGAGATTTTACACTTTATTTTAATCTGAATTGTTACAGGATTGCTAAATTATTGCAACACATGAAACAGTATGAGGAAGCAACAGTTAAAGTGTATTGCAATTTTTCATTAATTTTGAGAATCCTTAGGTTTCTGTGTACAGAATAGGCAAGTGCCCTACTGGCCCAGATTTACTAATGTTTCTGCACCTAGTATCTGTCTAAAAGTGGGTTTCTCCAATTTTTTCTAAATCGCTCAAAAAGGGGGTGGAGCTTAGCAGAGGGAGCGGGATTTAGCAAGAAAGGGGTCGTGGCTTAAAATGTGAAATTTTACATAAAAATTGCTGAATAATTGTAGTGTAAAATTCTTTCTCAAAGTAAGCCAATTAATAGGTACAGCGTGGGAGAAAATTATCCATCCCTGCACCAGATTTATCCTCCAGCCTGAGCCTCTGTGATAGGTCTGGTGCAGGTCTAGAAAGCCTGTATACGTTTAACCAATCTATAGGCTTAGTAAATGTGGTTTAGTATCTACTATGGCCTACACACGAAAAGTAAGAAGACACAGCCAGCAGCAAGAAGCCCCGCTATTACTCCTTGATTTGCTACATGTTGTACAGCAGTCAGGAAAGCAATGTGATCATTTTTGGGGCGCATAGCCTGAGATCAGAGGCATGGGCCCCCATTAGTCCTGACACTAAAGTTGGAAGTATTGACCCTCACCACCATGCTTTTATACTACCACTACATACAAATAAAGTGCTAATATAACATTAAATATAGCTATATAACGATATAGATATAAGGAACAATAGATAAAAAAGTTTTACTTAAAATTTCTATAGACCAAAACCAGAGACCTTTGTTCACACATTAAAAGGCATCGGATTCTGATTTTATATACTCTCCTTTTAAGACATTTTGTCACATCCACACAGACGTTTTATTGATTGCTAAGATTTATAATAGGGCGCACAGGATTCAAAGCTCTGCCGAGCAGTCATGGCTCCATCCCCCTACTTGAGATATAAGCCATGCTATGGCAGCACCCATTTTTCACTTGTTCAGGAGTCTGCACCCAGACAGCCGGAGCCACGTCCCACTTTGCAATGCTTGATTCTGCATATGTCTGTCAGGAAACAAGTGTGAGCCTTCAGCTGATTAGCCTCACAGTCACTCCATCCAGCTATCAGGTTCCCAGCATGATGTTCCACTGCATCACTGCTCCAACCCTTTAGGCAAAGGATTCTAATAATGAGTCACAGTGCCGTAACTGGGGTCTTGCTTCTGCTCTGTTGAGCCGCTTGCTGAGAGAGGCTGCGTGCTCCCTCATTATAATTTTATAGCTTTTTTTCTATTTGTTCTTTTGTATTCATTTTCATTTCCACCAAATGCTTGCTACATTACAATCAAAATGCTTATATCTGCCACCAAGGAAGAAAGCTAAAGACCCAGTATAGCAATCTTCATCAAAGTATTCTAGGTTGTATATGTATGTTTCAAGTATATGCTACATGAAAAGATGATAGAGAGATAGATAGATAGATAGATAGATAGATAGATAGATAATAAATAGAGATAGATAGATATAAATAGATAGATAGATAATAAATAGAGATAGATATAAATAGATAGATAGATAGAAGATAGATATATATATATGAGATAAATAAATAGAAAGATAGATAGATAGAAAGATAATAAATAGAGATAGATATAAATAGATAGAAATACATGTATATACAGGCTTTCCATTTTACATGTACATTTATAAATCACATCCATCTCTGCATTAATGCAACATATTTATGAACGGACATAAGAATACATGCATATGTATGCTTAGTTGGTAATTTGGGTTACATGTGTATGTATGGATGCAAGTATTCATTTCACTAGATGACCCATATTTAAAATGACCTTTTTAAAAATGCAAAGGCAAGATCCAGTTTTTAGATGTTAAAAAAAAAGTAAACACAAAAATAAGATCATATCTATCTAAAGTATTCCTTTACTGAAATTCATCAGCAACAATATATACAAACAGACTTGGTGAAGAAATCACATTTGCATTTTTTAGGGCTCCCTTTAAAGTATAATTTTAATCTCCTTGGTTGCCCTATTTAAACTTTTCACTGTGTATTCAATTACCCCTTAATTCCACAGTTTTGTTCCCTGTACTGCCTATTTTTACCTGTGCTTAAAATAGGGTTACTAGGCATGGTCCCTCTATCTGTAAGGACAGAGGACGCTGCGTGCAAGGTCACATTACTGACAGCCAGGGACTGTAAGTAAATGATTAGAGCCAGGTCCTCCCCAGCAGCTGATAACAGTGCCTGAACTGTGTGCACTTCCCCCTGTCCCTGCGCTTGGCAGACGCTCCCTCACTCAGCAGAGCTGGAGGATGCAGAGTTGAAGCAGCGCAGAGCAGGGAAGGGAGATCTGCCATCTGCTCAGTGTATAAATGAAAGCAACATGTGGTAAGAGGACCCCTTTGTGCTGCAGGAGATTAACCCTTTAGGGGGAGGGCTCTGGTTACTGACCCTTTTGGGGGGCTATTGTTACTGGCTAGTGAGGGCAGGCGGGATTAGCCTCAGGGTGAGGGCAGTGGCGGCCATCTTAACTGAATAGTGAAATTGCAGTTTTATGCAGACTGGTTGCTAAAGGCTGAATCTTATTAAATATGGGGTAAGTCAGTCTAATAGTAACTGATTCTGGAATATCGTGTTATTAGTAACTACATATATGAAAATTGAAATTAGGGTCTAAGTGTGACAGTTATCCTTTAATATTTGCTGCTGGTTTTTTATTTTATTAATTTTTTTAACTTTAGGGCAATCAATCAGCTCTGCTTGGGCCTTCTCACTTTTCAATGGCAAAAATGTCTCTAGGATGGTCTTCTTCATAACTTACTTTTTCAAAAAAAAGTGCTGGGTCCTGACATAAGATAGCATCACTTTGTCATTTGGGCCTTGAGTGCAAGAATGGACTAGACTTGGTCAAAGTCCCAGGTTCAGTGGGGTATTAGGCTTCATGCACACTGCCGTTGTTTCAGTCCACATCCGATCCACATTTTTTTGCAGATCGGATGCAGACCCATTCATTTGAAGCCACAAAGGATGCAGACAACATACCATGTGTTGTCCGCATCCCTCTGTCCATTCTGTGGTCCCACACAAAATAAAAAAATAGAACCTGTCCTTGCTCACAGCCAGGAGCCACAAATTACCAACCGCAAAACACTTACAGCCACGTGCATGAGGCTTAAAACGTACCCCCCCAAAAGTGGGGCCAAAATGTGTATCTTATAAAACAGAGGCTACCCTAAGTCCCCCCTTTCCTTCAGGTGTTTGTACATTGCTCTTACACTCTCTTCATTGCCGGCGGGGTCCTCCCCGCATTTCTCAGTCTATGGCATCCTCCCATTTCTCCATAAGCTGCCAGCTTCATTCCATATTGCTCAATCAGCATCCAGATCCTGGTGCTGGTTCGTCCCCCGCATCACTTCATCTATGGCTGCCTCCTCCTCGTATGGCTCTGTCTGTAGCCTACTATTTCAACTCTTGGCTGAGGCCGCAGGCCTGTCCATGCTGCCTTGTTTTCCCCACCCCTCCTGGCCTGAGTGTCACAGTGGGGAGTGGTAGAAAACTCCCCACCATATAGCGTTGGAAAACGGGGAAGCAACAAGGCCTGAGCACCAGGAAAAGGGAGCAGGTCACCTCCTAGAGCCGCCCTAATCCTGGCCCTGACTCCTAACCGTATGAGCAGACCCAGAGGGTATGCCGGAGGGTATGCAACTCACAGGGGAAAATTTCTAGCAAACATGCTGGAAGACAGACACCCACAAGCCAGATATGTAACGACAACTAGACATACAACAGACCCCGCACATAACCCACACCAAACATAGATACAAGGGAAGGTAAAGACATAGGGAACATAGGGGAGACATCAAGGTGACATTGATGTCTAGCTAGGAGGCCCTCCCACTGGACAGATGAAATATCCAGGATAGGAGAAGCACTCCAGCTCACACAAAGGCTGAAGGCAACTGACCTCAGGCTCACAACACAACCTATAAAGTGCCAAGAGGCCACACCCAAGACACACCTAATTCCACACCAGTCAGATAATTAACCCCTCCGGCACTAGACAGGGAAGGACCCAGGGGAAAGGAGGAGTCACCTACATGCTGCAACAACTAAACGTTGGGCTTGTTGTGTCATAAATGGATCCCATGGCCCTTTTAGAGATTTACCCCTTCGGATTCTGTCCTCTCTACACCCGTGCTGTTTTAATTTAAAATTGCTGTCCATAGGAATGACTTCTGCCTGTATGATAAGTTACTGCTGCCGGAACTGTTAACGTAACTTTTGCTTTTCTGTTTATATTTTGGTATGTTCCTCCTTCCCCCTCTACCACATGGACATGTTTTTACGTCACTTACTGACGGCGCACAGCTGCTGCACATGATGCCGGCTGATGGGCGTCGCTTATATATGGCGCAGTATTGCGCCTTGACGATCAGCGGCCAGAAGAAGCGCAACACATTGCGCAAAACGGCCGTAGCCGCCATTCATCTGCAGGAGCGTGTCCGCCTCATAACCCCACCTGTTCGTCCGATGTTTAGGACTGAATAAAAAGACACAGATTCATATGCCTCGGTGAGTGCCGCATACTTCTTTGACCCTCGCTACATTGTTACAATTGATACCGCCTCCCGTCTCTATGCTGAGGACCACATATGAAACAGATTAGCTACATTGCCGTTACTTTAGCCAGCACTAAGGACCGGAGCTCCTACCTGTCGCTTGCAGTGCCGCTGTGTTCTATTTCTGTTTATGTATAACAACTAAACGTTGCTGCAGGCAACAGCATGTATGGCAACCATGTCACGGCACACAGAACAGAGGCTGTGACACTGAGTCTCTGCCCTTGTGCTAGTGTCTAGCCCAGCTCTTGCTTCCTTACTCTGTTGCTGGTCATGGAGTAAGGTGGAAGAGTACAGTAGAGGAAGGTGAGGGAGCCAGGCCTGTTGTGCAGGTTGACTGTGTCTCCTTCTCATGTGTACAGTATACTTAGTGATGTCTGTACTATGTGTATTCAGCTCACACAGTGTGCACACACTGTATAATAGAGGTATATCTGCAAGCTCTGCATGTAGTGTGTGTACATGTAGGGCAGGCTCTACCCCTACCTCTAAAATCTAGTACGTTGCTGCAAATCTGCATGTCTGTGTGCAGTAGGCTCTGCAGCTGTGTCCGGAATATTATATACAGGCCAGGTAATACATGCATATGTACCTACAGACGTTGTGCCAAAAATATACCGGTATATGAGTCCTGTGTCTAGAATTAAATACAGCATATGCCTTGTATCTACTGGGGGCTCTTATGAAAGGGCATTGTTACTGCTGAAGACACTGTAGAGGGCCTTAGTTTAGTACACCATTTGGTTCAAAATACTGTATTTTCTTGGTGCGTCTTATACTTTGAAAAATACGATAATTCATTTTAAAGATTGTGTTAAAATAAAGCCGTACTCTGTTGTCACACAATCTGTGTGGTATTTCTTGAATAAATCCCCATTGTCAAAATATAAAATATGTAGGTAGTAACAAGTTATCACCTCTTCTCACATCTAAAGTTACTTATCTTTTATAATATCTTTTTATCATATCTGTTAGGTCACATTAACTCACCTTCCAATGGGTCCTTTGGTCTTCTTCATTGTACTTTTTGTGTAATGTCATCAGTAGGCTTAAACAAACCGACCTTTCAATCAAAGATCCGAAGTCGATTCGTTCAAAAACTTCTATTTTAATGCAGTTTCCGTCCAGCATTAAAATGCATTGTCTCCATGGAGCCAAAGTTCTTCTTGCCCAAATCTCGCGAGACTTAGGTGAATTCCTACTGTATTCATATATGCCTATTTAAAAACAATTTAAAATAGGAATCCGAACTGGACAAAACAAACTTTGGCTCTACGGAGCCAATACATTTTAATGTTGTACAGAAACAGCATTAAAATCAAAGTATTTGAATGAATCAACTTCGGATCTATGATCCGAAGGTCGATTCGCTCAAGCCTAGTCATCAGCATATGGAAGGATGTTGAAGCTTCAGTCCCCAATATACACTAAATTATCTTCTTCTAGTATGTATGGACAGGATGTTGGTAGAGTAAAGATGTCCATGCATGTTATATGGCTGTTGGCCAACCTAACTACTCCATGTGCTATGCTAAGCGTGAATGTATTCTGAATGACTGAACGGGAGTAAGCCACTGCCAGACACTTCCAACAGTGAGTATTTTACTAAAAAGAAGAGGATTCAGCATGTTGAAAACAAACTGTCTGATCCTTAGTTCCTCAAACATCTGACGATCCTTTCGATCTCTTTCAACATTTGCTATCTGGGACCAGTCAGGAGGCTTCCCCACATATTAGATAGTCGGCCAGTTGACCGAAAATGTCAAGTTTGGCCAGCATTAATTTATTGTGTATGGCCAGCTTTAGTGAGGTGATAGTATGAACCATTCTATAGGTACCTGACCAGACTAGAACCAGTTATACTATTATATTTGATGATTAAAGCTTGCTGATCAGTATCAAGTTCCATGAAAAGAACAAATACATACTCAGTTTCCCCTGTACTTTACATGTACCTGGTCAATGCTTCCACAGTCTGCATCATCTAGTATATCAAATGTTTTTCTTATTATGTTTCTTAAAAAATACGGATCCATCCTATGCACTAGTCTAAACCTACATGATGTTCACCTGAATGCAGCAGGGACCTATGATTTGTTTTATGTGGAGATCATACTGGACTTGGTTTCATAATTCAGTTTGAACCAGGCTGCACTTTCTTTTCCTCCTCTGCTTAGCTAATGGTATATCTTCTAGCCAGTCATGATGTATTTCTAGTTGATATTATCATACAATGTATCTTCTTCATCGTGAAAACTTGAACAAATAATAAAGACAGTCCATTTATAGTGTGAGTGCTTAGATGTCTCCCTTGCCTTCAGCATATACTGTCAATTCTCAAGTATCTCTACTGAAATTCATGCATTTTGATGGTGTGTTTTACCTTCTCACGCTATATGATCTTAGAAGGTCCTGCCCCTGACCTTCTCCTGCTTTGCTGTTAAAAACATGGCCTTATGTACCCTTTTTATCGTGTTGTACTATAAAGTATGGACCTCAGCGTGAACCATTTCAGGAATGGAAGTACTGATTTAAAAAATTTTACTCTAAACTGCACAGTTGACAAAGTGCTATGACATGAAGTGCAGGTGAAAAAACTGACAGTTGTCCTCTTCCAAATGATAGATCCTAAAGAGATGAAATGTAGACTGGAACTTACTTCTTATATTTCTAGTCAATACAATATCAATAATAGATATAGTATCTAATGTAAAATCATGGTAGAAAAACACCCATCCTTATTGGTTTGCCTCAGTATACGGGTGACAGTTACCTATTAATCATCTACATGTCATCATTCTATCCTAGCTATAATGGAAACTGGAAATCATCTCTCCATGCACTGGCCTCTTGACAAGTTTGTTCTGGGCTTGTGCTTATGCACAGCAGCCAATCTGAACAGACAGAGTTGCAGTATACACCACAGTAGACAAACACAGGGTCAAATCCTTTTCAAAGGCAAACCTCAAAATACTCTGACCAGTCTATAAAGTGTCAAAATTACAACTTTTTTACTAAAAGATCCAAAACATCATTAATTGTCATTTCAGGTAGACATATGGCTACAAAAGAAGTGGGAGTTAAGACTTCATAACAAACCGCTCTAAATTATTGTTATATTTCATTATATGGGTCCTTTAGAAAAAGATAGCCTATAATAATAGCTTGCTGTTTATAACACCAACTCTTAAAGGGAACTTGTCAGTAGATTTATGGTGCCCTAACCACATGTAGCATGAAATACTGACAAGCTCTACACAATGTAAAGAATAAGAGTTTATTCTGAAATGGGGTAAATATATTAGCCCCCTGTGCCAGAACGGTGGTGACTAAATGCCACATTTAAAACCTCTCATTCAACGTTTGAAAAGTGGATGGGAAAGTGGGTGTAGTTAACCATGTTAATGAGATATACACCAGATATAACAATTGGCACTTTTTAAAAATTCACAAAAATGCAATCTTACTCCAGCAGGGATAATATTGGGTGGTGTAAAAAAATGAGAGTAACATTTACAAAGAGAAGTGCTATTTTTTGAAAGATTTACTAAACAATGTGCGACGCTTGATAAACTTGGTGCATAATAACTCAACATTTCATAATAAGCCAAACACAACTATAAAAATGTCTTCTATTGTTTTAAAACAAGACGCACAAAGAGAAGAATCTTCTAGGTGGCTCCTCTCTAGCATCTCCCCACCTGGCTCCAGGTTTCTCCCTATACCCGGTTATATACCGCTGTCTGTACCCTGTTCTTATAAAACATTGTTTCTCTGAAATGCTTCAGAATTTTAGAATAAAACACAGGGAGGAATTTACCATGATGGTAACATTTGAAGTCAGTTTTCCTTGAGTTTGTATTGGCAAACTTTGCCCCACTGTTTGTTAAATTTGGAGCATCATAAAACCTAACACTTCATCAATGCTACTCCAGTTTTCTACACCACCCCTTGCTGCGAGCAACTTGGGACATCTTTTGCAACTTTTTAAATAGTCCCGGTCATAAATCTGTAGTGAAACTCATTAACATAGGTTACTATGCCCACTTTCCCACCTATTTTTCAAAAATACAGTGAGTGGTGTAAACATTGAAAAAGTCGCAAACGTTTTGATAAAGTGATTTGAAAAAGTCGCAAAAGTCCTACAGTATTTAACTTTTTGGAACAGAATTCTATAATGCAGGGCTTTATGAATTCCCGTAATAAAAATAAAAATCGCCACATCACAAAATGCCCAAACTATTAAAATATAAATGTATTTATCTCGTACGGTGAATGCCGTAATGGAGAATAAAATCAAAATGGCCAATTCCACTTCACTGCCACAAACTTCACTGCCATCAGTGGGACCCGGCACTCATTGGGGAAAGCAGAGCCTCTGGACCAGGTAGAAAGGGCTGGAACAGATATAACAAATGTTTACATGTTTTATTCAGCATGATCAACCCTATCAGGCAATATGCCTGGTTTAATAGAGTAGATCATGCTGACAGATGCTCTTTGAGGTAAAATCAGAAAATTAGTCATAAATAACATAAGAAAACTAATAAGAAATTAAAAGAATGTAATTTACCTATTAGGAACCAAGACAACACCCAGAACATTTTTATTATTCTGTTGTCGTGCGTTTGTGAGGGCTTTTTTAATTTTTTTGCAGGGTAAGTTGCAATTTTTATTGGTGCTGGTCCTAGCTCGACATGCAGGAAATGGCTTGGACTGCCCGCTCAACAATGACTGGATTAGGCCCCTTTAAAGCATATGATTCTTCATTTATTACTGGAGGTACACTTTAAAGGGGTTGGCCACTATATAAGTACTTTCCACTATATAGTGGGAGGTAGGGTAAAAAAGAGTTTCCTAATATACTTTATAAAAAAAAATCTGAATGGTAATCTTTTTATAATGAGCCCCAGCCCCGCTCTTTAGAGAAAGCTCGTCCATGTCGCGTGCACCTCATCAATCCCCTATTGTTTGTTTTGAACACTTCTCTGGTCTCCGGATGGCCTTTATGTCCTGTTGGCTCTCACCATGCAGAAAATAGCGACTTACAATCACTGGCCACAGTGATTATCTGAGTGGACATTTACTGTGTGTTGAAAAGCACCAGGAAGTAAAGACTGGTGAAGAAGCTTGGGAAGTGGAGGAACAGTGGAAGATTCGAGAGTTGAATATAATTTTAATTTATTTATAACATTCTGAGGCTTTTCTAAATAATTTTAATGCATGGACAACCCATTCAACTCAAAAAAATATTCAAATATGAAAGTCAGATTCAGAAATGTGTTTCTTTCCTTATGTCTTGTGCTGCCAGCTATATTGATTTCTATTGAGACCCACTTAGGGAAAGCTAATTACTTTCCCACAATTGATCAATAATGCACTACAATACCCAGCATAAAATATGGCTGACTACTTAGCTGAAAAAACGTTCATGAGATCAAATATGGCTGAAAATGATACAGTGTCTTGCAAAATATTCATACCCCTTGAACTTTCCACCAATTTTCATGTTACACCCACAAACAGGCTACTTTCACACTGCCGTTTCTGGGTCCGCTTGTAAGATCCATTTCAGGGCTCTCACAAGCGGCCCAAAATGGATCAGCTCAGCCCCAATGCATTCTGAAAGGATAAAGATCTGTTCAGAATGCATCACTTTGGCTGCGTTTGGTCTCCGTTATGTTTTTTAGACGGTCACTAAAACTCAGCTTGCAGCGTTTTGGTGTCCGCCTGACGATGCGGAGCCTAACGGATCCGTCAAGACTTACAATGTAAGTCAATGGTGACGGATCCGTTTTTCACTGACACAATATGATGCAATTGAAAACGGATCCGTCCCCCATTGACTTTCAATGTAAGTCAGGACGGATTCGTTTTGACTTAGACTTCTTTTGAATGAATAATGCAAACGGATCCGTTATTAACGGATACAAGAGTTTGCATTATTCGTGCGGATCCATCTTTGCAGATACAAGATGGATCCGCACAAATTGCGAGTGTGAAAGTAGCCTTAAATGTATTTTATTGAGATTGTATGTGACAGACCAACACAAAGTAGCAAGTATATGTGAAGTGAAAAGAAAATAATACATGGTTTTTAAAAATGTTTCATAAATAAAAATCTGGAAAGTGTGGTGTATTGTATTCAGCCCCCCTGAGTCCATACTTTGTAGGACCACCTTTTTAACTGCAATTACAGCTGCAAGTCCTTTGATGTATGTCTCTACCAGCTATGCACATTTAGAGGCTTACATTTTTCCAATTCTTCTTTGCAAAATAGATTAGCTATAGGGGTCGCAGTGGTCTCAGATGCCCCCCTTGCCAGTCATGCTGTACATTTCCCTTTATAAGATGCAGTGCATCTTATAAAGTGAATACTAGTGAGTATAATGGGCCATAATGAAAGCGCACACTATTCTGCAGGAGGCAGGAGAGGGAAGTGCTGTGAGCGCTGTACTTACCCCTCCTCCCTGCTTGCTCTTCTCAGGGCCTAGTCTGCTGTGTCCTAGCTGCCTACAGTGTCAGGGCATACAGAGCGCACTGTGACCTGACGCTGCAGGCAGTCAGGTGACTGTGCAGCGCGGGTCTCGAGAAGAGAACCGCAGGACCAGGAGAGTGGCGGCAGAGCAGGAGAGGTAAGTTCATTTATTTATTTTACAGTCTGATTTGAGGTCTGATAGGGGGGCTCTGAGAGGTCTAATGGGGGTCTGGAGGTCTGGTCTGAGGTCTGATATGGGGGTCTGGAATTTTAATAGAGGTTTCATATGGGGGTCTCATTTGGGGGGTCTGTAAGTCTAATGGGGGTCTCATATGGGGGTCTTATATCGGGGTCTAATGGGGGTCTGATATGGGTGTTTTGAGGTCTAATGGGGGTCTAGAAGGCTAATATCGGGGCCTGGAGGTCTATTAGGGGTCTGGAGGTCTGGTCTGAGGTCTAATGGGGGTCTACAGGTCTGGTCCAAGGTCTGATATGGGAGTCTGGAGGTCAAATGGGGGTAAGGTCTGAGGTCTGATATGGGGTTCTGAGAAGTCTAATGAGGGTCTGAAGGTCTAATGGGGGTCTTATCTGAGGTCTGATATTGGGGGTTCTGACAATGAGGTCTAATAGGGGTCTTATCTGGGGTCTGATATTGGGGGTCTGACATAGAGGTCTATTGGGGTCTGATATTGGGGTGTCTGACATGGAGGTCTGATCTGAGGTCTGATACATGGGGTCTGAGAGGTCTAATGGGGGTCTGAGAGGTCTAATGGAGGTTTGGTCTGAGATCTGATATGGGGGTCTGGAGGTCTAATAGGGGTCTCATCTGAGGTCTGATATTGGAGCGGTCTGACAATGAAGTCTAATGGGGATCTTATCTGAGGTCTGATATTGGGGGGGTCTGACATGGAGGTATATTGGGGGTCTGACATGAAGGTCTTATATTGGGGTGGTCTGACATGGAGGTCTAATGGGGGTGGTATGGAGGTGTGGTATGGGGTCTGACAAAGAGGTCTTAAGAAGGTCTGGTCTGAGAGGGGGAGGTCTCATCTGAGATTTCATATGGGGTCTGATATGGGGTCTGATCTGAAAGGTAAGAAAGTACTGGCGCACAATATAAAGGGCTATTTTTGTACTGCCGCACTATCTATGTCATACAAGTATATTCAGGGGAACTGTTTCTGCAGGATAGTATTGGGGGACACAGTGGACACAGTATTGGGGGTGGCAGGATGGGTTGTTAAGAAGGTGGTGAGGATGATGGAAATGTAGCAAACTGAGATATCTGTTTGTCAAACTTTGCAGAGAGAAGAGATAGGTCACCAGTAGTAAAAAGAGGACAACCTCTTTAACAGTAGGACTGGAAAGAATGGGTTAGGTTGAAAATTTGGCATGGTGGGACATTTCAATTTTACCTCAGGCAGCAGAAAGCCTAGGTGCACCCCTGCCCCTGGCCACTATGTATGCCCCTGCGTGGATCTAATGTGAACAGCAGCAGAAACAGGCCCAGTCCTGGACAGTAAACTACAACCAAACATTTTCTATTTCTTTTGAAGCCACCCCTGTGCCATACAGCTAACATCTAAGTTGGGTTTCCTACAATTAGTCCATGAGTAGAGATCTGACCTTGTCAAATATATAAAAGTATGCAAGAATAATCAGTTCCTATGCAATACTAGTGGGTTTATGACTTACACAATGAATGAACATGTGTGAAATACGTACGTAGTGAAGACAATGCCCCCAGAGAAGAAAGACCATAGCTGATTTTATTGGGAAAGACCAAATGCAATAATGCTCTGGCTTGTGGGATGATTTGATACAGTGATACCCACCTGCAGCAACAGAATCCCAGATAATGTATTCATTTAGACTAAATGAGCAAAGTTATGCTAGCCTCAGGGGTCTGCAGCTTAAGATCTCCGTCAGAAATCAGTGCCAGGTACCAGTATCTGCCAACCAGAAATAAATATTTTGGTGCCAATAAATCTGTAGATACTGGATAGAAAACTGGGAAACAATTCTCAAAAATATATTGTTTGTTTTATATAATTACTAATTAATATTGGTACACTGGGCTGTAATGGGAAAGATGTAATATCATTTTAGGAAAATAAGTCGTGAGGGAATAATAATGTAACTAAGAGTGGACTGTTCATTTTATTTTATAAAATATGCACATTTTTCAGATGTTCACCAGCTCCAGATGTAAGCTGAGTGTCTTTTCAAGACGCAGGCCACAGTAGTGTTTTTTACACAACAGCTGTAGCTGTTATCATTTTTTCTGGAATTTTGACATCTTCTCTATAGGGGTTAAAACGGCATTAAAAACTGCTAGTGGGCAAACATGCTGTTTGCAAAAAACACCACAAAATACATGACAGAAAACACACTTGGTAAAAAAAATAAAAACATGATGTTTTTTAGTGGTTAAAAAAATAAAAATCACAGAATTCATGTGTGTAAGGAATATCCTGACAGAGCATCCACCACAGATGTGAAAGAAACCTTAAAGAATCAATTAAGGCTTAGGCTACTTTCACACTTGCGTTCGTCGGTCCGCTCGTGAGCTCCGTTTGAAGGAGCTCACGAGCGGACCCGAACGCCTCCGTCCAGCCCTGATGCAGTCTGAATGGAGCGGATCCGCTCAGACTGCATCAGTCTGGCGGCGTTCAGCCTCCGCTCCGCTCGCCTCCGCACGGCCAGGCGGACAGTCTGAACGGATCCGTGCGGAGGCGAGCGGATCCGTTCAGACTTACAATGTAAGTCAATGGGAACGGATCCGCTTGAAGATGACACCATATGGCTCAATCTTCAAGCGGATCCGTCCCCCATTCACTTTACATTGAAAGTCTGAACGGATCCGCTCAGGCATCTTGCGCACTTAGAAATTTTTCTAAGTTATTAATGCAGACGGATCCGTACTGAACGGAGCCTCCGTCTGCATTAATATGATCGGATCCGTTCAGAACGGTGCATTGTCAGAGTAACTAGCACCATTGCACTAGGCAGGGGCCGACTGGGAAACTAAAGTAGCCCTGGGGAAAAAAAAAAAAAAAAAAGTTTTCCCATGTTGTAAGTGAATCCGACTTGACAGAATGTGGGGCAATATAAGTAAGCAGCGCCAACATAAGTAGACGCCCCAATACTGTAGTGCAGCACAAAATAACACCCCACCAAAGCCAAATACCACAGTGAAGCATACAATACTGGCGTATCACCATTCTGAGGACGGTGACGGAGTTGCGTTCAGGAGGGCACCTGTGGCTGCTGGCCAGGTGCGGAAATATCTGATGCTCCTAGCATTAAAGAGAATGTGTCCTCAGAAAATGACCTGCTGTTTAAATCACTTTTTCATGTTTAACATATTTTATAAATAATTATATTAATAATTCATATTTTAAATATTTTTGATGATGTTATTTTTAATTTTCCATGTCACTTTTTATATTTAAACTAAAACCAGAAATCCTGCAGTTTTCACACCGGCCACTAAGTCTAATAATGGAGGCCACTTCTTGGTTTGTACAGATCACTTTACTGCAGTTAATTCATTCTAATCCTGCCTGTAATGATATCACCTCTCTGTACAGATAAGACAGGGTCCACCATTCACAATAGGTGGTTGTCAGAGCTCATCTATTCTTTCCCACGTACAATGACCTCTGCACATGTCACAGAGCATTCCCAGAAGACTCTCCCATGGAAGTCAATGAGGTCCTCTCCTGACCATTGTGTCTATGGCCCATGGGGCTGCCGTAAAGCAATATTTCTTATTGCTTTCTAAATACTGTTAAGAATAGCTCAGGCAAGATGGCCGCCCCCAGAATCATGTTCAGGAAATGGAATAAATACATCTGCAAAATGAAAAAAAAAGTGTCACTATCTGGTTTTAACTGGCAGATGAAATTTTTGGTGACATATTTCCTTTCATTAATGCTGAGATCATCAGACTGTTAAGTACCTGGCCAGCGGCCATGAGGAAGACTTGGGTGGCCACCTAGTCATCGCCTCACCGGGAAATTTCCCTGTAGGGTCTATAGCCAGTCCACCCCTGCCTCAGTGTGATGTTTGCCTGCTCCCCACCACTTCCTAGTGTCTATGGTATATTGGAATATCCTGTTCCATTCACTTGGATAAGAGAGAGCTGAAGTTATCCTGCACCACCACTACAATGTTGATGACATACAGGTAAAGACTGAATAGGATCTGCCGCGGCCCTATCTGTGGTCAACCTCTTTAATTTCTTAAAATATCCTAATAGCGGGTTAGAGTTGAATTTTTACTGACACAGAGCCCCAATATTCCAGCATAACAAAGTCAAATGATGGAACTGTGCTTCCTGCAACCACTACTTTGTGGAGCTCAGTATGCTTAGTATTATGCATACCCAGTAAGATTCCCTTAGTAGAGACTGCAAGCGACCAGAATTGCATTATTTATGAGGCAGATTTATGAAACCTGTAAAAAAAGAAAAATCTCTTTGTTTCCCATAGCAACCAATCACAGCTCAGATTTAATTTTTCAAGAACAGAAATCAGAATAAAAGCTGTGACGTGGGATCGGTTGTATTGGCAACAAAGCAGGGGTGGGGGTGTTTATACAGGTTTCATGAACCTCCATGTCTATGCAGAGTACATATATGTATTTCTAACATAATGTAATTCATGGATAGTCATTTTAAACAGCTTGTTTATACCGAGTTATGTTTCTTGATCATATTCCTGCTAGCTCCTTGGTTCCATGTAGATCATATTGTTCTGGCTGTCATCTTCTCCTGATATTATTACGTCCTTCTCTTAGGTTTCATTTTCTAATGTTTTAGTTCTGTCATCATTTCTGTTGGCAATTGACAAAGTAAACATAAGGGTTGAAACTTGAAGGAGATTGTTGCACCAGATTAGTTTATGATGTCCATGTGAAATATAACAACTGAAATAGGCAAAAGCAAAGCTATTATATAGGGCAGGGGCGTAGCTACCATAGCGGCAGACCATGCGGCTGCTATGGGGCCCAGGGCAAGAGGGGGCCCAGTCTTAGTTGGGATCATCCCCTCTTCTACTGAAGGTGAAAACTTGGTTGGGACTCTACTCTCTAAAGGAACAACTTTTAGCAAATGAGGCAGGGTCATCGAAAAGGGTTTAGGCAGAAACCCTTATGTCCTGTGTGAAGGGCCCGGTTTGATCCTTGCTATGGGGCCCTTACTTCTATGTACAACACTGATATACGGGGGCTATGACATAACACCTAAGATACTCTTTGTAGTGGCTCTCTGCTTTGGTTTTTAATGGTGGTCCCAGATAGGTTGCACCCTTTAACACAGGACATCTCCTTTAACATGTATGGGCAGACTAAGATTTGGTTGGACAGTGATTACATGCCTAGTTGCCAACAGTCCCATGTCTACCTGGATTATCCTGAATTTTCAGAGATAATTCTGACAATTTCAGTTTGCCCCGGCTCAAATTAGGTGGGGTTTATATAAGACTCATCTAGAAGTTGGTATTCTCATTCTGGTTTGCAGTGCACAGGAGCAGGGCTTAAAAGGCTCTAAATTTACCAATATAATTTTTGGTAAGAATAGACATATGACTACAGAACAGAAGGTCATGTTGTGCTTATTGTGTTGGCTGCCATATTGAAAATAATGCTATTACTTTTTCATAGGTCATTATACAATCTTCATAAAACTTGTGTCTTAGTTTATGTTTACAATGAAAATCGGGTTCAATGCTGGACCCAATGCGCAATAGATACCACTGGGCCTGACAGGCCTCACTGACATTTAGTGTGATCCATTAGGCTCCATTGTGTTATTTGCCATTTTAAAAGAAAAGACAGAGTTACATGCAGGACTGTTCTTGAATGGACTGCTGACAAAGGCTCAAAATTATGTGAACTAAACCTTACCAATGGTCCTCCTACAAGAAGCAATACTCTGACCAATTAGAATAAGCATTTGTAGTAAAAAGCCCATTCCTGATAATTGGCCTGTGTAAAAGTCAGCAATCACTCAATGAACGTTATAATTCACAATTCCTGTAACCTTATGTTATGAAATGTCTACCTTTGTAGTTCTTTACTGTCATCTAACATGGCTCATGTATCAACAATTAAGTAAGATGCAAGTATCCTTTAGTACAGGTAACCATAAAATGGATACAGACTTCTCTTTGAATTAATTTCCTGTATTCCTCCTTAAGATTCCATCAGCTATTTCCCAGAGTTCCTATTAGGGCCTCATTCACATCTTTGTGTCTATGACAATGTCCATGAAAAGACAGTCAGTGTTTCATCTGTGAAGATGTCTGTGAAAAGACAGTTTTTAGTCCATGTGATGGTTTTTTGGCCTCCCGTTTCATCCATTTACCATGTCCACTGGTAGACTGGAAGGGGGATCTCCAGAGCATCTCCTACCAATGGTCAATGAAAACTACTGAAGGAACATTGATTCTATCCATGTTCTGTCAGTGGTTTTCACAGACCCATAGACTTCAATGGGGTTTATTGAAGCCAAAATCAGGTATAGATCATAAAATTAGAGAATATCCCGAATTTGCAGGGACTGTCCCAGTAAATTCGGACGGGCCCAGGAATAATATAGGTAGGGCTAAAGTTAAACTTAATAAATATGTATTAAGGACGGGTATTATTAATTTTCTTCTTTTGAATCCACTCCTGGTTTTGGCTTCAGAAACTGCATAAAATACTCACACTAGTGGCTGTACCCTAACTCATTCTGTACTGGAGTTAAGTGGATCAATTATAACGTTATTTGAAAAGACTTGACCTGTTAATCATTGAGAAATCAAGAAAAAAAAAATCCACATCTCCCTTGCAATATTCTTGAGTTTTCTGTTGCATTGGATAAGGTTTAAAATGCCTGGGAAGTTCTAAGGAAGGAGAAATAGCATATTATACAGAGTTAATCTATACATTTGTCTGAATAAAATTACATTACAAGGCTCTGCAGAAGCAACTCCGTCCCAATCCAAATCCCAGAAATCGCAGGAGATTCTGCAAATTCACTATATAATGTTCAACTAGGAGGAGAAGCGGTGGCTTTTACTAGATGAGAAAACACAGTCTCTGACAATGAGGGGATTAATACACATTTCTTAACATATTTTCTGATTGCAAACCTCTAAAGCTTCCTTATTCAAGTCTAAAATATGGTTTGCATCTACATTCTATTGGCTTTGACAACTAGGGGAGGTTTCTACAATCAGAGCAGAACAGGCAGATAAATACCCAGTGTAAAATACGATGTAAATGTTCAGGGAGGGGATTAAGTTATGGGTAGCTGGAGCTTTCATAAGACATTTTTAGTTAAATGCGAGAGGAAAATATCCCCTTTTTCTCTGACAGGACCGGGAAGACATATATATACTTCAGAAGCAGTTTTTTTTGTTAAGTAAGGTAAACTAAAAGACCAAATGAATGATCCTGATCTTTAACCAAACTTAAAAAATATCATAAAAACCACATCTTAAAAAAATAGTTGCCTTTTATTATAAGACCCCGAGTTATACTGGTTTTGGAGAACTTTTTGATGCAGTTTTTGAACCAAATTCAGGAAGGGGGTGTGTAAAGAAGTAACTGTGACTATGAAAACTGGATCTGAACTGCAGGCTAAAGTCATATAAATTGTAGACACTTCATGGTTCTTCTTTTATAGAGATGACTGACAACCAATATGGCCACCATGGGGCCTCTTGTCCAATACTTTGTTACGTCTTTCTGTTGTACGTATAGCATTATATGGGTCCATACAAATTGTGAGGAAACATAAATGGTGGCATGTTCTTTCACATGCTGAATTATGAAGGTGTTCTTCCAGAGGTGTAACTTGAAGTTCCTAGGATCCCAACTATCATCTCCCATTTATAGCGCTGTGGCATACTGGTCAGGGGGCCATTTTAGGCACCAAAGTCTGGATGTGTCTGAAACTTCTCCACCCTCAATAAACACATATTACATACCCATGCAGAAAGGCCGGTGACAAGTCCTATGTGAATTGTGGTAAAGACTATATCAGTTGTCACCCAGAGACACCTACTAATAAAAGAATACAGTAAAGATCAGATATACTTGTACATTTTTTCACAGCACAGTTTTTCTATGTTCTTTAAACGAGGATCTCTTGAAACAAACATTCAGAGACCCTCGAAAGTGACTGCTGATGACAGTGACATGGGTGGCAAGGTTTGTATACAGTAAGAAGCTGGACATCACTCAACATGCTGGGCTTCTTCATTCGCTCATCCCACACACTATCCATCAATAACCACATGGTTTTTTTAAACCAATGAAGTAATTAAACTAGGGTCGTAAGGAATTCTGCATCAGCCATCATTTTTCTGGTTCACACAAATTCTGAATCCAGGAAGCAGCGTTAAGCTTCAGGATAAACATGCTGGAAAAACTATAGCTGGGAGCTTCTGGGATTTGCAATTCTCATTTGTAGGGAGATTGCAAATTAACCCTTCCAAGACTTGTGAGGCTAACAACATTCAGCCTTGCCACCTTTTTGAAGCAGTGAATCGGTTAAACACAAAATACGCCTTTATATGCTTCTATTATGCAGTTCACACAGGATACATGGGCTTAAGGGTGTCAGTCACAGATAATATATTACAAGAAAACCCATGTACTTTCTAACTAAGAATACAATTACCTATGCTAGGCACAGTGGTGGAAGTGTGAGGTTGGAGGTACTTTTTTATTTTCACACCCACTACCACTGCATTGCCTATTTACTAAAGTAGCATTCGACTTCTACAAACTAATTAAATGTCTGGGTTCATAAAAGCGTATATACAAGCTCCATCACTAGGCTATAGCGCATTTTATTTCCTATCACAATTGTAATGCAGACAATATATATAAATAAATCATATATTGCACACATAAATTGTTACCCTGTTGAACTGTAGATTTTGGAATGGGATAGAATAGGATAGATAGATAGATAGATAGATAGATAGATATGAGATAGATAGATAGATAGATAGATAGATAGATATGAGAGATAGATAGATAGATAGATAGATAGATAGATAGATAGATAGATAGATAGATAGATATGAGAGATAGATAGATAGATAGATAGATAGATATGAGATAGATAGATAGATAGATAGATAGATAGATAGATTGACTATCTATCTCATATCTATCTATTTATTTATCTATCTGTCTATCTCGGCCTATCTATCTGACTTGTATCTGTGTATCTCATATATATATATATATATGGAAACGGACAGCACTTCCAATAGAAAACCGTGATTTATTCAGCCAAAGTGGCACAGTGAGGCCGAGCCGAAACGTTGCCTCACTGTGCCACTTGGGCTCAATAAATCACGGTTTTCTATTGGAAGTGCTGTCCGTTTCCATATATATTTCTGGGTAAGAAGCTACACCCTGGGACATAGCACCTGTGACTATTTTTGTGAATTGGTGCTGCCATATTTTTTCTTTTTATATATATATATATACCAGGACATATTTACAGTATATATTGCTTTATGCCTGCCAGCATAAGCAATAGTTTTATAACTGCATTTTCAAAGCATAACATGATGGAGGTTAAAACTGTGGAGAATAAGAGAAGTTATAAGATAGATAGATAGATAATAGATAGAAGATACATATATAGATAATAGATTGATAGATAGATAGATAGATAGATAGATAGATAGATAGATAGATAGATAGATAGATAGATAGATAGATAGATAGATAGATATAGATATGAGATATATAGATAGATAAGAGATAGATAGATAGATATATGAGATAGATAATAGATAGATAATAGATAGATAATAGATAGATAGATAGATAGATAGATAGATAGATAGATAATAGATAGATAGATAATAGATAGATAGATAGATAGATAGATAGATAATAGATAGATAGATAATAGATAGATAGATAGATAGTGGTGTGCGCACAGATGATTAATTAAATTCTGCATAATGAATATATTTCAGATTCCAAACAACCCGCAGATAATCTTTAGCGGGTAAAATAAAGCACTAGAGAGATAATCGTCTGCATCTAATATGTTTTCAGTACATTATGGGTAACAGTAATAATAATGGCTGCATTTTATTTGTAAGGATTGGGAGAGGGTAGTAAATTTTCTGTTTATGCTGTACTTTACAGACATCTAGGGTTATAAAGCAGCACTATGATATTCCACCTTTTAACTAATAAATCTGAGAATACTATCAAATACTTGAAGGGTACCTTGAGTGTCGCTGGGGATTTCGTCTCCTGCTAGAAGTTTGAATCTTATGGCAGCCGTACAATGCCCAAATGATTTTTTCTAGAGCGACCATGAACAGCAACATTGGAGGTGCCCTTTAAGGGACTAGTGAATTTTATTTTCTTCAGCATTATAGTTGGTTGCATACTTTCAAAACTTTAGTAAACTGTTTGCCAAAGAGCTGTTTATACAGTTGTTCTTCCAGTGCTATTAACCCTTTATTAAACTTAAATATGAATATGCGACAAGGGCCACTAGACCCAAATAAACCACATACAGTAGTCTTCAAAGGGTTAATGTGTGGCAGTGATAATGGTACGAGAATTCAAATCCCACTCAATATCAGATTTTTTTTTCTTTAACAAACGCAGCGAAACCTTCGCCAGTTGTTTCCCGCTGCCCTCCCATACGTTGCCTGTCTGTTTGCTCACAGTAAGTGTACAATGGTGCGGCTATGCGTGCATAACCTTTTTTCTTCTAGCGGAAAAGCACAGGAGCACAAGAGACTTCGAAATTTTACAATGGGATTCCAGGTCCTGCTTCTATGCAGGAGAAATACTGCCATCTAAAGGAATTTAAGCAAATTGCACCCAATTCTTCTTTAGACCTTTTTCTTTAATTAGTACTGTGCTAATTTACTGTACGGACCTTGATTAAGCTATGCTTGTAAACAAAATAGTTTATTCCTAAAACTAGTTTAATCGTATTCCTCTCAATAAGGCCTCGTTCATGCGACTGCATCTTTCTTATACATCCAATAAACCTATTTTTGTGGTTCGGATGCTTTTCCTATTGATTTCAATAGGCTCTGAAAAAAGAAGACAATACACAGATGTCATCTGTGTGCTCTCCGTGTCCCTGTGTCTGTTCCACGATTTATAGAACATGTATTCTTGGCCACAAACTTCACTTTAAATCAATGGGTCCGCAAAAATGTTGATGACACACGGAAGCCGGCCATGTGCCATCTGCAGTGCGGACCCTTTTGGGACAGTCCTCTAAACCATGAGGAGGAACATTTCTAAAAGATCTTGAAAGTGCAAAAGTGTGCTGCAAAGCGTTAGTATGTGGAAAATCAAGGAATGACATGTTTGGATGTCGAAAAACACACCAGTACAGTGGAGACCTCAGTGATGGGATAAGAGGAAATTCTACCGTGTCCACAAGGTGACTGCCCACCAAATGGGAGAAAGCCAACCGGAGCCAGCAGTGTTAGTGAAACCTAAAGTATGTAAAATCCCTAACGTCCCGTAGGGTTTGCAAAGCCCCAAATGCACCCTTTATTATGCCAAACTACCATTGCAATTAAAGGCATGTGAATTCATTAGGCACCCTAAAGTATGTGAAGCCACTAATGCACCCTACAGTCTGTGAAGCCACTAATGCACCCTGCAGTCTGTGAACCCAATAATGCAGTCTGTGAACCCACTAATGCACCCTGCAGTCTGTGAACCCACTAATGCACCCTGCAATCTGTGAACCCACTAATGCACCCTGCAGTCTGTGAACCCACTAATGCACCCTGCAGTCTGTGAACCCACTAATACAACCTGCAGTCTGTGAACCCACTAATGCGCCCTGCAGTCTGTGAACCCACTAACTCACCCTGCAGTCTGTGAACCCACTAATACAACCTGCAGTCTGTGAACCCACTAATACACTCTGCAGTCTGTGAACCTACTAATACACTCTGCAGTCTGTGAACCTACTAAGCACCCTGCAGTCTGTGAACCTACTAATGCAACCTGCAGTCTGTGAACCCACTAATACAACCTGCAGTCTGTGAACCCACTAATACAACCTGCAGTCTGTGAACCCACTAATGCAGTCTGTGAACCCACTAATGCACCCTGCAGTCTGTGAACCCACTAATGCACCCTGCAGTCTGTGAACGCACTAATGCACCCTGCAGTCTGTGAAGCCACTAATGCACCCTGCAGTCTGTGAACCTACTAAGCACCCTGCAGTCTGTGAACCTACTAATGCAACCTGCAGTCTGTGAACCCACTAATACAACCTGCAGTCTGTGAACCCACTAATGCAGTCTGTGAACCCACTAATGCACCCTGCAGTCTGTGAACCCACTAATGCACCCTGTAGAATGTGCACCCACTAATGCACCCTGCAGTCTGTGAACGCACTAATGCGCCCTGCAGTCTGTGAACCCACTAATGCACCCTGCAGTCTGTGAAGCCACTAATGCAACCTGCAGTCTGTGAACCCACTAATGCAACCTGCAGTCTGTGAACCCACTAATTCAACCTGTAGTCTGTGCACCCACTAATACAACCTGCAGTCTGTGAACTCAAAATGCACCTTGCAGTCTGTGAACCCACTAATGCACCCTTCAGTCTGTGAATTCACTAATGCACCCTACAGTCTGTGAAGCCACTAATGCACCCTGCAATCTGTGAATTCACTAATGCACCCTACAGTCTGTGAAGCCACTAATGCACCCTGAAGTCTGTGAACCTACTAATGCACCCTGCAATCTGTGAATTCACTAATGCACCTTGCAGTCTGTGAACCCACTAAGGTACCCTGCAGTCTGTGAACCCAATAATGCACCCTGCAGTCTGTGAACCCAATAATGCACCCTGCAGTCTGTGAACCCAATAATGCACCCTGCAGTCTGTGAACCCAATAATGCAGTCAGTGAACCCACTAATGCACCCTGCAGTCTGTGAACCCAATAATGCAGTCTGTGAAACCACTAATGCACCCTGCAGTCTGTGAACCCACTAATACACCCTGCAGTCTGTGAACCCACTAATGCACCCTGCAGTCTGTGAACCCACTAATACAGGGAGTGCAGAATTATTAGGCAAATGAGTATTTTGACCACATCATCCTCTTTATGCATGTTGTCTTACTCCAAGCTGTATAGGCTCGAAAGCCTACTACCAATTAAGCATATTAGGTGATGTGCATCTCTGTAATGAGAAGGGGTGTGGTCTAATGACATCAACACCCTATCAGGTGTGCATAATTATTAGGCAACTTCCTTTCCTTTGGCAAAATGGGTCAAAAGAAGGACTTGACAGGCTCAGAAAAGTCAAAAATAGTGAGATATCTTGCAGAGGGATGCAGCACTCTTAAAATTGCAAAGCTTCTGAAGCGTGATCATCGAACAATCAAGCGTTTCATTCAAAATAGTCAACAGGGTCGCAAGAAGCGTGTGGAAAAACCAAGGCGCAAAATAACTGCCCATGAACTGAGAAAAGTCAAGCGTGCAGCTGCCAAGATGCCACTTGCCACCAGTTTGGCCATATTTCAGAGCTGCAACATCACTGGAGTGCCCAAAAGCACAAGGTGTGCAATACTCAGAGACATGGCCAAGGTAAGAAAGGCTGAAAGACGACCACCACTGAACAAGACACACAAGCTGAAACGTCAAGACTGGGCCAAGAAATATCTCAAGACTGATTTTTCTAAGGTTTTATGGACTGATGAAATGAGAGTGAGTCTTGATGGGCCAGATGGATGGGCCCGTGGCTGGATTGGTAAAGGGCAGAGAGCTCCAGTCCGACTCAGACGCCAGCAAGGTGGAGGTGGAGTACTGGTTTGGGCTGGTATCATCAAAGATGAGCTTGTGGGGCCTTTTCGGGTTGAGGATGGAGTCAAGCTCAACTCCCAGTCCTACTGCCAGTTTCTGGAAGACACCTTCTTCAAGCAGTGGTACAGGAAGAAGTCTGCATCCTTCAAGAAAAACATGATTTTCATGCAGGACAATGCTCCATCATACGCGTCCAAGTACTCCACAGCGTGGCTGGCAAGAAAGGGTATAAAAGAAGAAAATCTAATGACATGGCCTCCTTGTTCACCTGATCTGAACCCCATTGAGAACCTGTGGTCCATCATCAAATGTGAGATTTACAAGGAGGGAAAACAGTACACCTCTCTGAACAGTGTCTGGGAGGCTGTGGTTGCTGCTGCACGCAATGTTGATGGTGAACAGATCAAAACACTGACAGAATCCATGGATGGCAGGCTTTTGAGTGTCCTTGCAAAGAAAGGTGGCTATATTGGTCACTGATTTGTTTTTGTTTTGTTTTTGAATGTCAGAAATGTATATTTGTGAATGTTGAGATGTTATATTGGTTTCACTGGTAAAAATAAATAATTAAAATGGGTATATATTTGTTTTTTGTTAAGTTGCCTAATAATTATGCACAGTAATAGTCACCTGCACACACAGATATCCCCCTAAAATAGCTAAAACTAAAAACAAACTAAAAACTACTTCCAAAAATATTCAGCTTTGATATTAATGAGTGTGAACCCACTAATGCACCCTTCACTCTGTGAACCCACTAATGCACCCTGCAGTCTGTGAACCCAATAATGCACCCTGCAGTCTGTGAACCCAATAATGCACCCTGCAGTCTGTGAACCCAATAATACATCTTGCAGTCTGTGAAGCCGCTAATGCAACCTGCAATCTGTGAACCCAATAAAGCACTGTGTAGTCTGTGAACCCACTAATGCACCCTGCGAACCTGCAAATTAAACCTGCAGTCTGTGAACCCAATAATGCACCCTGCAATCTGTGAATGCACCCTGCAGTCTGTGAACCCACTAATGCACCCTGCAATCTGTGAATTCACTAATGCACCCTGCAGTCTGTGAACCCACTAATGCACCCTTCAATCTGTGAATTCACTAATGCACCCTGCAGTCTGTGAATCCACTAATGCACCCTGCAAGTCTGTGAATTCACTAATGCACCCTGCAGTCTGTGAACCCACTAATGCACCCTTCAATCTGTGAATGCACCCTGCAGTCTGTGAATTCACTAATGCACCCTGCAGTCTGTGAACCCACTAATGCACCCTTCAATCTGTAAATTCACTAATGCACCCTGCAGTCTGTGAACCCACTAATGCACCCTGCAATCTGTGAAGCCACTAATGCACCCTGCAGTCTGTGAACCCACTAATGCACCCTTCAATCTGTGAATTCACTAATGCACCCTGC
Source organism: Bufo gargarizans (assembly GCF_014858855.1). Lineage (NCBI taxonomy): Eukaryota > Metazoa > Chordata > Amphibia > Anura > Bufonidae > Bufo > Bufo gargarizans. Next base: position 313,450,376 of record NC_058082.1, on the reverse strand, counting down.
AGTCTGTGAAGCCACTAATGCACCCTGCAGTCTGTGAAGCCACTAATGCACCCTGCAGTCTGTGAAGCCACTAATGCACCCTGCAGTCTGTGAAGCCACTAATGCACCCTGCAATCTGTGAATTCACTAATGCACCCTGCAGTCTGTGAAGCCACTAATGCACCCTGCAATCTGTGAAGCCACTAATGCAGTCTGTGAACCCACTAATGCACCCTGCAGTCTGTGAAGCCACTAATGCAACCTGCAGTCTGTGAAGCCACTAATGCACCCTGCAATCTGTGAATTCACTAATGCACCCTGCAGTCTGTGAAGCCACTAATGCACCCTGCAATCTGTGAATTCACTAATGCACCCTGCAGTCTGTGAAGCCACTAATGCACCCTGCAATCTGTGAATTCACTAATGCACCCTGCAATCTGTGAATTCACTAATGCACCCTGCAATCTGTGAATTTACTAATGCACCCTGCAGTCTGTGAAGCCACTAATGCACCCTGCAATCTGTGAATTCACTAATGCACCCTTCATTCTGTGAACCCACTAATGCACCCTTCAGTCTGTGAAGCCACTAATGCGCCCTGCAGTTGGTGAATGCGCTAATGCGCCCTGCAGCCTGTGAATCCACTAATGCACCCTGTAGTCTGTGTGAAGGAGGACCGAGGGCTGGGCCCACAGGTACAGAGGGTACACGATGCCACACAGACAACTCCCAGCAGTTGAGTTTACTGAACAATATAGTGTACAGAGAAGCTGAGAATATATAAACAGATTGACACAGAAAATAAACCAACAGTGAATTTAATACTGCCTAACAATAACCCAGTAAATGTGATGTTTTCTCCAAAGTCCATTAAGCAGCCTAGATGCACTTGTATGTTCCTGGACGAGTTCCTCGTTGGCACGCACCCTAAGTATTGCGCAATACTATTTGTAATCCACAGGTAACTGTCTGTCTCTTTCAATCAGATTTCTCTATTTGTAATCCACAGATAAATGTCTGTCTGTCCCTTTGATTGCAGCTTTAATCCTTACTCCAGCCCCCATTATATAACACACTTTGAACGGCCAGTGAGATAGGAAGGTATCAGCTTGTGAGTCCATTAGGGCGATACTTGCAGCCTGTACACCGCAATGCAACTGTGTTTGGAGCGTATTTGCCTGTCTAAATGTCACTTTACCAGTGTGGTGCAATGTGACGCGACAGAGCCGCACTTACAGTTCTTTGAGCAGGTTCTTGGTGCTTTAGCTTATTTCCTGGTCCACTCCCGAACTGGATCCTCCAGACACGACACTCCTGGGGTCGTTGCTACAAACCTCTCCTTCGTGTTGTCACCAGTCTTTGCTGTGAGCCGGTCCAGTCCCTTCCAGAATCTGCCGAGAAGATCTCTCCTGGTCTCCAGCAGCACCAATCACAACCTCTGTCTGTTCACTTCCTGTGATGCAATAAGTGATTTGCTCAGTGCAGTGTCAAAACTACATATATAGCCTACTATCACACCTATATGGGTCAAACACAGCCCATGAATTAGCTAATTACCAACTTTGTAAACAAAACAGGTTATTCATATTATTCTGATAGGCAGCTAATTGTAGACCTTTGCTGCCATCTACTGACTGAAGTGAGACATTGCAGAAATTATACAATTTACACATGCAAAGAAATACATTTAAATGGAATCTGTCACCTGGTTTGAGCATATTAAACTATTAACATTGCAATGTTCACTAAACTACCTTCATTCCAGCAAGGGTCTTTTTTCTTTTATTTATGTTGTCATTTAGATAAAAAAGCGATTTTTCAGATTTGCTAATAAACCTTCAAGGTGTCCAGAGGGGCGTTATTCCTCTCCTCTAGTGCCCAGTAACGCCCCCCTCCAGTGCCCAGGCTGCCTTTATTTCAAGCCTGCACGCCTCCTCATGAATAAATTTACTCCCACAGCCTGCGCCTGTCTGATCCTATGGCTCCTGAGGGCAACAGCCTCAATAGTGTCACTGGGCATGCGCCGAGCCCAGTGACGTAATGAAAGCGCTGTTGCCCTCAGAAGCCGTAGGACAGGCGCAGGCAGTCAGCGATACTGCGGCTGTACGAGATTTCATGGGCAAGAAAGGAGGACGCAAGGTTCGTCTGTTGAATAAATTATATGACATAGCGGAGGGGGCTGCGCCGTTCAGCTCGGCTGTGGGAGTAAATTTATTTATGAGGAGGCATGCAGGCTTGAAATAAAGGCGGGCGTTACTGGGCTCTAGAGGAGAGGAATAACGCCCCTCTGGGCACCTTGAAGGTTCATTAGCATATCGGAAAAATCGCTTTTTTATCTAAATGACAACATGAATAAAAGAAAGAAGACCCATGCTGGAATGAAGGTAGTTTAGTGAACATTGCAATGTTAACAGTTTAATATGCTCAAACCAGGTGACAGATTCCCTTTAAGGTCTCTTGCCTCACATCATTACATGTGAACCCACTAATGCACCCTGCAGTCTGTGAAGTCGCTAATGCACCCTGTAGTCTGTGAAGTCGCTAATGCACCCTGTAGTCTGTGAACCCATGAATGCCCCCTGCAGTCTGTGAACCCACTAACTCACCCTGCAGTCTGTGAACCCACTAATGCACCCTGTAGTCTGTGAACCCACTAACTCACCCTGCAGTCTGTGAACCCACTAACTCACCCTGCAGTCTGTGAACCCACTAATGCACCCTGTAGTCTGTGAACCCACTAATGCACCCTGTAGTCTGTGAACCCACTAACTCACCCTGCAGTCTGTGAACCCACTAACTCACCCTGCAGTCTGTGAACCCACTAACTCACCCTGCAGTCTGTGAACCCACTAACTCACCCTGCAGTCTGTGAACCCACTAATGCACCCTGTAGTCTGTGAACCCACTAACTCACCCTGCAGTCTGTGAACCCACTAACTCACCCTGCAGTCTGTGAACCCATTAATGCACCCTGTAGTCTGTGAACCCACTAATGCACCCTGTGAACCCACTAATGCACCCTGCAGCCTGTGAACCCACTAATGCACCCTTCAGACTATGAACCCACTAATGCACCCTGCAGTCTGTGAACCCACTAATGCACCCTGTGAACCCACTAATGCACCCTGCAGCCTGTGAATCCACTAATGCACCCATTAGCCTGTGAACCCACTAATGCACCCTGCAGCCTGTGAACCCACTAATGCACCCTGCAGTCTGTGAAGTCGCTAATGCACCCTGTAGCCTGTGAACCCATGAATGCCCCCTGCAGTGTGTGAACCCACTAATGTGCCCTGCAGTCTGTGAACCCACTAATGCACCCTGTGAATCCACTAATGCACCCTGCAGCCTGTGAACCCACTAATGCACCCTGCAGCCTGTGAACCCACTAATGCACCCTGAAGTCTGTGAACCCACTAATGCACCCTGCAGTCTGTGAACCCACTAATGCACCCTGAAGTCTGTGAACCCACTAATGCACCCTGAAGTCTGTGAACCCACTAATGCACCCTGCAGTCTGTGAACCCACTAATGCACCCTGTGAATCCACTAATGCACCCTGCAGCCTGTGAACCCACTAATGCACCCTTCAGCCTGTGAACCCACTAATGCACCCTGCAGTCTGTGAACCCACTAATGCACCCTGTAGAATGTGCACCCACTAATGCACCCTGCAGCCTGTGAACCCACTAATGCACCCTGCAGTCTGTGAACCCACTAATGCACCCTGTGAATCCACTAATGCACCCTTCAGCCTGTGAACCCACTAATGCACCCTGCAGTCTGTGAACCCACTAATGCACCCTGTAGAATGTGCACCCACTAATGCACCCTGTAGAATGTGCACCCACTAATGCACCTTGTAGAATTTTAACCCACGAATGCACCCTGCAATCTGTGAACCCACTAATACACCCTGCAGATCAATCATTTTGGTTGCTCTGGCAAAAAAATCTATTTTTCTTTGCAACAATTTTGAAAAATCTTGACCATTGCCTAGTTGTAATAATAACAAATTAAAGTTGTTATGTTTTTAACTTTTATCAAATTGTAGAATTCATATGACCCTGTTCAGTGCCAGAGGCATTTGTCAATCTCCAAAAGGGACTACATGATATTGAAGTATGATACAGTTAGTTCCAGTCTGATCATGGCTCTGTTCTCCAGTACGCTGCTCACATAGATAATGTGAGCACATTAGGGTATGATCACAGGCCACGGTTGTAATCTGTTCGGTGGCGGCCATGCTGCAATCAAGAACCATGCAGCCAATTAGCCTGCAGCTGCTTTTCCTTTAACTAGAGAAGACCGCACTGTTTAGTCTTCGTTGTTAATGGCTGCGTGGCAACTTCGATACCGTGCGGCCATTAACAGTGAACACTGACTAAGCAGAGTGGTCTTAGTTAAATGAATGGCAGCGCGGTTCTTGACAGCAGCACGGCCACAACCCAACCAAATCACGTACCCTTACAATAAAGGCGTAATAAGAAAAGATCAGTCTGTATCATTAATCACTATGATGCAATAACTTTTGGTCAGGGGAGCTACGCATGGAATAGGAGATGAGGCCAACACATGGCCTGTGCCTCCATGGTCATGTGATTGTGCCAAGTTGGTGGGGGGCCTGAACTCAGAGAACCAACAATGTCCAACAATGTTTTCAATTAAAAAAGGTGATGGATAATTGTCATAGTAGAGGAGCTCGTATACCCAAATAAGTGACCACCAAGAGTGTTTTTCATGGTAGACACTAACAGGCCTTAGGCACGGCTTTCTCCTTTTAAGGTCTCCTGGCAAGCGGAGAGCAAAAACTCAACTCTCGCATAGCAGCTATGCTCCTGATCCAATGGCCTTGAACAACAGAATCAAAAATAATGCCTTACAGGCAGAACACACTCAGTAAGGTTCCCTGTGCTCAAAGCTATATTATATCTTAACAAATTATAATTCTTCACATTTATCATTTTTTAACACTGTTGACAATCTGGCTGATGCTGTTGCAGCAGATTTCAATGAAACACAGTTGGAGCACAAACTGCTGCAACAGAAGCCCAGACAGCAGAACCTGAAGTTTCGCCCCAGACAGCTGAACATGAAGTTACACCCCAGCATTCAGGAACCCGCTCAAAACGTAAAAGAAGGGGGCATCTTCAGGCTATTCTTGTTTTGGATACCTGGGCCATGATTGATGCTCAAATGTTCGAGTATCTGAACAGGAATAGTGCTGAGGGCTATGAAGAGACTTTACTCCGTAATCTGGCCTACTGTAACTCCCCAGAGGTGCATTACCACCTTTGCACCTTGGTACTGTCTCCTATGGTTAACCTAATGTCATCCTATGTATTTATTTCCAGGTCTTGCATAATGTGCATCTCTTATTTTGCAACCGTTTATGTTCATGTGTAATGTGCCTGGTTCACCAGTAGGTGGCAGCATCAATGGCAGAGCTACCAGTAGAGAGGATGGAGCTTTTCTTTCCATTCTAACCCCCCTCTGTGGTGTGGTGTGCATGTCCCACTTGCTGCAGGGAGAATGGAGCTCTAGTTCGAGTTAGTTCGAGTTGACCCCCTGCTTGGGGAAGGAAGCAGGAGCCTGTCCTTGCTGGATGAGCCCTGTCTAAACCAACTTGAGCACCTTCAGCTCAGTTGGATATGGAGGCCAAAGCTGGAAGCCTCGGAAGCCAGAAGTATAGTTCCCTGGACGAAGCTAGAGACATACTAGACCACAGAAAGTGAAGTACAGCATAAAGAAGAAGTTGAGTTCTATAGCTATCCTGTTAGCACAACAGAGCCATAGAGCAACAGACGTAGAAGAGAGGAGTTTGCCTGCCACAGTTAATGCCGAAGCCTGCTGAAAACCAAGATAAAGCCTGTAGACTGTTTGGAAGAACGTTTATTGAAAGTAAAACTGTTATCAACTTCATCACAAGGTCTGGACTCAATTTATTCTTCATCCCCTACTACTACTACCCCCTTTTTCTGCTACGGACGACAACGCCTGGGTTCCAACGTATCCTGGTAGGAGCACCGTGACACGTGCACAAAACATTAAGGGACATTTAGGTCACCCTACAGCACTCTGGCATTCCTACACTTGGGTACCATCTACAACCATATCACTAAAAGGGGCCCTGTGCCCTTGTTGCTTCACTGCAAACGACAAACATTTGCTTTAAGGGACCCATGGCTGTTGCCCATGGGTCACACTACTTGAGATGGGTACCACAATAGTGGCACCTGCGGTGTATGACACTGATAATATCTGTGCTGGATTTGTTGTTGGGGCCCAGTGAACCAATGGATGTTGATCAATGTGTGGAATAATGCTGTCTTTGAATGGTGTGTCTAGTCTCTGCTTTACAGAGCACTCTAAGCCCTCGTCCACCAACTTCCTATGCACAATACTCCGCTCCATCCCTGTTTCCTTAGGAGTGAGAAAACTTTTATCAGCCTGAACATTCACGCTATTTTCCCCCAAGGCACACAACACATGGACATGGACCAACATCAATGGGGCACCATACAGAGGTAACATGCAGAGCAAGCCTCCCTCTTCGCAAGCTCCTGGACCTTATACTAGGGGGGGGGGGGGGGGGGTTTGTTTCTTTATTCCTATTTATAAAAAAAAAAAAAAATTAAAGCACATAATCAATTTGGTGTTGTAATTTTTAAATATTGCAGTGTTTACATAGTTTGCTTATTACTTCTGTGGTTCTGGTCTTTTTTGGGCAGTAAAACTGAAATAACGAAGGGCAAATTGCAATGCTTTACTGCGGTCTGCAACCTCACACACACACCTACTCCACACTGATGGAGTTACGCCAACTGCAGTCAGGAAGTACAGCGACTATGCATTGGACTGAGTTCTATGCTTTTGTTGGGAATCTACTGGTAGGACTGTTGAGAATCAGCTGGTTTGACTTTATGCAGCATAGACTTCAGTACTCTGTTCTGGCAGACACCTCCATGTAACATATAATCCCCTTTGACTATAATGTGATCTAATGGTGATCTAGCTGGTTTCTGGCATAAATGCCAGCTTTTGGCAGGACACATACAGCTGCATGCAATAGTCAGACCGACAGTTGGCATTTATGCCGGAACAGGCTGTCAGATTCCTCAACGTTAGGGCTCATTCAGATGGCCGTATGAATTGGTCCGCATCCGTTGCGCAATTTTTCAGAATGGGTGCGGACCCATTCATTTCAATGGGGCCACAAAAATATGCACACATCACAATGTGTGCGGTCCGCATCCGTAGTTCCATTCCGCGGCCCCACAAGAACGATAGAGCATGTCCTATTCTTGTCTGCAATCACAGACAAGAATAGTCATTTCTATCATAGTGCCAGCCATGTGCGGTGTGTAAAATGCGGAATGCACATGGCCGGTATCTGTGTTTTGCGGATCCACAATTTGCGGACGGCAAAACACTACGGCCATCTGAATAATCTGATTCAACCTATTTTTGCTGTCTAATAAAAAAAAAATGACAAATCATAATATTGAAAACTGTGTTTTGGAGTGATTGGTTGGTATGAGGTATTAGAGTGTATTTTACGCCAAATTCTGTGCTCTATTGATGTTGAAAAAAGTACATTACTTGCACACAATCAATCCTAATATTCCGGTTGAAAATTTAATTTGTACTGCAAAATACCCCAGCTCGCAAGCCCACGTAAAGGGTCCTCAATCTCTTGTGAGTCCCTACACTGACTAACAACCTTGATATGAAAGCACAATGAAATTCCAGCACTCACGATTTTGGTAGCTAAAATCTTCGTCTTTTATTCAGGCAGTAAACATATAAACAGGACATCCACCCACAAGTGCAGCAACCTTGACGCGTTTCGAACAGTAGTTCTTAGTCGTAATAATGAGCAGTGTCTCCTCTGGCACCTTTATACCAGTCTGTACTAAAGTGTAATTGCTTTTCCCCTCCACCTGAGGGGTGGGGGAGTGTAGGAGGCAGGGAACACTTTAACCTCTTGTTTTCCAGGTGAGGCACTGCTCATATGTTTCACAATAGAAAATTCATGCATCTATACAAAGTCACTGATTATTACAAAAATTTGTGTTGAAAAATAACCATTGAATAAAAACAGTGAACATATTAAAATTGTCAAAGAATGTCAATTGTCAGGATAGCATCAGAACACCATATTGGTTATATATAGCCAACTTATTTGTATGGATCCACATATATTAGTGCTGTGTTGCTAATTCTGGCATGGATCCCTTTTCTCTATTACTGCTCTTGATTGAATTGAAAAAATGCATGCATACATAGCTATGATGAAAGAAAATGTGAAAAAAAACAGGAAAGTCATGAGTTAGTAGAAATACATAAGTTCATTTTTCTTATTGAGGCCATTTGGATGTCTGGTATTCAACTTAAAAATCCAAAAAGCCTCTCTGAGTCTCACTAAACGTTTAAAATCTCCTCCTCTGTTAGGTAATTTCACCTGTTCAATTGCAAAGGCTTTGAAATTGCGCACCTGGCTTTCGTGTTTACTAATAAAATGTTTAGCCGCATTGGATGTGTTCACACTATGCGGATTTTTTATGTAGTTGAGGTGCTCCAGAATTCGGACCTTAAATTTTCTAGTGGTACATCCCACATATAACATGTCACAGGCTATACATTTTATGATATATACCACCCCCATAGAATTACAATTAATATAAGATTTGATTGGATATATGTGTGAATTATTCGCATCGTGAAAAGTTTTGGTATTTACTGCGTATGTACAAGTGCGGCAGCGCAAACTTCCGCATTTAGTGAAACCCTTGTATATAAGCCAGGGATCCCGTTTATATTTGTTTCGATGTATATACATGGAGGGTGATAAATCATTCCCTATAGTTCTTGGTCGTCTTGACACAATTCTACAACCTTGTTTTAGCGCACAGTGCAATATTTCGTCATCATGAAGAATATATTCTTCATGATGACGAAATATTGCACTGTGCGCTAAAACAAGGTTGTAGAATTGTGTCAAGACGACCAAGAACTATAGGGAATGATTTATCACCCTCCATGTATATACATCGAAACAAATATAAACGGGATCCCTGGCTTATATACAAGGGTTTCACTAAATGCGGAAGTTTGCGCTGCCGCACTTGTACATACGCAGTAAATACCAAAACTTTTCACGATGCGAATAATTCACACATATATCCAATCAAATCTTATATTAATTGTAATTCTATGGGGGTGGTATATATCATAAAATGTATAGCCTGTGACATGTTATATGTGGGATGTACCACTAGAAAATTTAAGGTCCGAATTCTGGAGCACCTCAACTACATAAAAAATCTGCATAGTGTGAACACATCCAATGCGGCTAAACATTTTATTAGTAAACACGAAAGCCAGGTGCGCAATTTCAAAGCCTTTGCAATTGAACAGGTGAAATTACCTAACAGAGGAGGAGATTTTAAACGTTTAGTGAGACTCAGAGAGGCTTTTTGGATTTTTAAGTTGAATACCAGACATCCAAATGGCCTCAATAAGAAAAATGAACTTATGTATTTCTACTAACTCATGACTTTCCTGTTTTTTTTCACATTTTCTTTCATCATAGCTATGTATGCATGCATTTTTTCAATTCAATCAAGAGCAGTAATAGAGAAAAGGGATCCATGCCAGAATTAGCAACACAGCACTAATATATGTGGATCCATACAAATAAGTTGGCTATATATAACCAATATGGTGTTCTGATGCTATCCTGACAATTGACATTCTTTGACAATTTTAATATGTTCACTGTTTTTATTCAATGGTTATTTTTCAACACAAATTTTTGTAATAATCAGTGACTTTGTATAGATGCATGAATTTTCTATTGTGAAACATATGAGCAGTGCCTCACCTGGAAAACAAGAGGTTAAAGTGTTCCCTGCCTCCTACACTCCCCCACCCCTCAGGTGGAGGGGAAAAGCAATTACACTTTAGTACAGACTGGTATAAAGGTGCCAGAGGAGACACTGCTCATTATTACGACTAAGAACTACTGTTCGAAACGCGTCAAGGTTGCTGCACTTGTGGGTGGATGTCCTGTTTATATGTTTACTGCCTGAATAAAAGACGAAGATTTTAGCTACCAAAATCGTGAGTGCTGGAATTTCATTGTGCTTTCATATCAAGGATATATGGGCTTGCCGGCCTTTTCCGTGCACGCAGGTGGTGGAATAATTGGGTGAGCTGGACTTTTCTTTGTGCATATTCACACTGACTAACAACAACTAGAAAAACAGGTAAACTAAAGTATCCAGAGTTCAGATCAAATCCGTGACTGCCACAAATAGCGTCATTCACCATGGAACGCTCTCTCAATGTTGCTGAAATAGTCTGCATTGAGTTGCCAAAGAGCCAGTCGTTCCAGGTCATCCATGCAGGGTCTGGTCCAAATATTGACAGTTGATGAGGAGGTTAGATATTAGTCCAGATCAGCATTCAAGGAAGCATCAAGAATCCTGTTTAAGTTGTGTAGGACTCTACAGGCTAGAATTACTAGGATGGCATTGTCTGGATCCATCTGTAAGGATGACAGGAGGACCCTCCCACTTGGTTGAAAGTATTCTGAAAGCACATTCCAAATACCGAAGGGCTCTAGTCAACTGGTAGTTGAAGATACGTCTCCTGTCATCCAGTATCTTAGGAAGGGTGGGCTGACAACACAAACTCTTTGTCAGCCACAATGACAAATGAAGCCAGTGGTCCTGCACATCTGGCCAGTTTTTTGGTCTTTGGAAGGGCGAACCGGTTGGCCTGAAGTAATTCACCCATTCTGTAAACACAAAAGATGCAGGCATCAGATGTGCTCCTAAAGGCCCCAATATCCACAATTATAAACCAGTAGTTACTATTAGCCAATGCTAACAGCACCACCGAAAAATATTGTTTGTGATTGAAGTACTGGGACCCTGAGTGAGGCAGCTTCTTAACACGTATTTGTTTGTCATCCATCACTCCGATGCAGTTTGGAAACTCCACTGAATCCTGGAAGCCCTCAGCGATACAGAGCCAATCTTCCACCTTGGGCTGTGGCATCACCGTCTCTCAGGTGACTTCATAAGTTTGATGGACAAGCCAAGAAATAGATGAGATCCTCAGCAGGAACTCAAAATGCAGGGATGCAAAAGGGTATTCAAAGAGTTAACAGCTGAGATCAGAAGTTCTTCCCCTTTTGTCTCTATAAACAGGAGCTGGAGCAGCTTATCTTTAAAGCAGATACCTTAGGGAAGTCCTCACTGCCCTCTTCTACAGCAACTTGAGAAGCATCTCTGTAGATTCAGTATCTGCACTCTGAGGGTCAGATCACCGATAATGTTTTGATTGGTAGCTCCTACTGCTTTCTCTATTCCAGTGGCCCAGATAGCTAGCGGTCACCTCAGCCATGTCTCTCAATACTCTCCATAGCACTCTGCTCCAGTTGGTCAGGAATCACATTCCTGAAAGCATTTCTGACTCTTCTTGTCCTCTGTTGGCCACAGCAGTTGGTAGTGACATCTGGGCAATTATTTAACTTATTCAAAATGATATGGTAATCAACTAAAATGCAATGGAGAAATCATACCTGGGGTTGTCTTCAAGCTCAACATGGGTCATCTGTGGGAATCAAATTAGGACAGACTTTCTTTTTTTATCTTGGGAAATCATTACTAGATGGTATTTTGTATAAAGTGATTATGTAAAAGGCATTATCCCATGATTAATGTAAAAAAATAAAATCTGACATCATACAGTACATTACAATTCCGTTCTAACAAAGTTAAAACCAGACCAGTACCTCACATGGATCCAGAGATCTCCCTATTCATGGCTTCAAATGGTCTGCTAGATTTATTTCAAGCTGGCAGCTCCAGGGGTGTGTAGCATCTTGGGGGACATGTCCTTTCTGCTACAGATGGTGACAGTTGAAGGATGGATCAGAGCATGCGTGTCCACCTCAGTGAGGTGGGCAGAAAAATTAAAGAAAGAGCAAACAGCAGGTGGCGCTGTACAAATATATGTCAATGAATAATTGAGTGGCTATAATACATTTTTAATTACCGTACATGCAATTACAAAAGTGTTCAGATCCAGTTTCTAGTTTGAAAATTGTAGAATATTTTTTGTGGGACAACCCCTTTAAGATATCATACAATACCTTCCCATATTGATGGAGATTTGAGTGGTACCTGGGTATTTTAAATACTTGGTGGGTATGCCTGCTGATTTGGCCTTTTTGGCTATTGGTGGTTGAAATAATCTACAATTGCCTAGGCACAAACCTTCCTGTGAGAAATATAGGGTTATCTATACTTTGCAGCACAATGGTCTGCTGGCAAATAGAACTGTGAGATTTTATATATAACATGAAGCTTCACTGTAAAAACAAATCTGATCCATGGATGTCCCACTCCCAACTTACAGAACTTAAAGGATCTTCTGCTAACGTCTTGGTGCTAAATGCCACAGGACACCTTCAGAAGTCTTGTGGAGTGGAGGTTTTCTTGGTAGAACAGGAACCTACAGATAGCATAGGCAGATGATTTTAATACAGAGCTGGGACAATTTAAGGTGCCACCTCACACCAGGTATTTAGGAGTGCAATTTTATTTAAAAAATAAAAATAAAAAAATACAGGGAATTGACGCACATCATGGTTTTACTATATTGCTTTTTGCAGAGAATGACTGCAAAAACTGCAACTATGTGCATTGATCCCAGGCTCAAATATACACAGGGCTGTTGGAGGACCTGCACAAACAAGGTCACATGACAGTATGTGAGCAGGTCCTGAAGCCAAAGGGCATAGCAGCAAGGTTTCAGGGAGTAGGAGAGTTTGAGCTTCAGTATTGAAGTGTATGACATCTGTATTTGTTTAGGCTATTTCTGATTCTTTAGAGGGTATGGTCTGTTTTTTTTTTTAATTTAGGGTCTGGACTGATGTCTCTATACTGTTGTTTGTTATGTGGTCTTTGGGTCTTCTGGGGTCTGGTTAGTGTCAAGTTAGTGTCAAGTTAGTGATGTTAAGGGGTCATGTTGATGTAAATTTCAGGCATATGCAAAAAAAATTCACGACTTATCATATTGCTTTTTGGAATCTCCTTAAAGCCACCACTTAAAGGTTTGGTGTTTGGTATGCTTGACTCTTTGTGTTAGCTATAAATGTGTATTCTGTTTTACCATTAACCCCTTCACTACCATTTGACTATGGTGAAATATGCCTTATCTAGGATCTGTTTTAATGTCATGGCTGATCCGTGTATTACCGTACATTTGCTTTATAACTATCTCAGTGTCACAGATAAAACAGAGAATGTTATGTTTCTTGCAGGTTGTCTGTTACAGACACATCTAGAGAAGTTGTCAATGTGTTTTATTTTTATTACAAATAACTTGGCTTTATTCAGTATTGTGTTAATTGGGTGATAAATGGTGGCAAGTCAGAAAAAACGAACAAAGAACACAACGCTACAACAGTGTTTTTCCTTTTATTTGTGTCTTTCTTGAGACTTAGAGAGTAATGTAATCATGCCTGCAGTATTACTGATTTAGTCACCACCCTATATTATCTGGATAAATCTAGGCCTTTATTATTTTGCTATATCAGAATATATTTGACATTTGATGCCATGTTGAAATAAAGATGATACATATAGTAGGAACTAACAAATGAATCTGGATGTGTTTTGAAAATCATGAGACATTTTTGGGTTGTTTGCTCAAAGGGGTTTTCTAAGAGTCAAAGTTCGGGTTGGTGACCCGAACTTGAAACCGAACTTGACCCCGAACCCTATTGAAGTCAATGGGCACCCAAACTTCACGTTATTATTTTCTGTTATAACATGGTTATATAAAAAAAAAATAGCATTCTTAAGACAGAATGCAAAACAACTCACCTCATCCACTTGATCGCGCTGCAGCAGCTTCTTCAACATGTCACGGTGGGGGAGTGGGGGAAACCCCCCACCGTACGTGTCAAAGGGTAAAAAGGGATCAGCCTGGCCAAAACGAGTAATAAGGGAGCAGGTCACCTCCTACAGCGTCCCTAATCCTCTCCCTGACTCCTCACCGTATGAGCGGACCCCGATGGTAGGACGGCTCATACTCTAGATTCCTAGAGACTCTGAGTCGCCCTGCTAATCCCTCACCAAGGAGCCGGGAAGAGAAGACCTGTTCATCCGAGTCATGGAGGAACAGGAGTCTCTATCTGAGGCCAGGCTACAAGGAGAGGGGAACACATACAGCATATGGAGTTGGCAGGTAAGCAAAACACACTTACCTGCCACAGACTCACTGACTGGAACCTGTGCACAAGTGCTGCTGTCCACACCAACATTAAGGACACAGCACTAGCCACAACCACACAGGAACCCAGGACACCCATAGCTGCAATAAACGTGAGACAGGGGAATGTCTGGCAAACATGCTGGACACCAAACATCACTAGCCATGTAACACAACACAAGACATACCACACCCTGAACAATGCCCACGCAAAACAAAAGATAAGAAGGGAAAGAGACACCATAATAACATCAATGACCACAAGGGAGGCCCTCACTGGACTGATGGTAAAAGCCAGGAACAGTGAACCACCAGCATACACCAAGGCTGGAGGAACACTAAGCTTCAGGCATCCAGCAGAGGCTAAATAGCCTAAGCAGCCACACCCACACACACATAAACCCAGTGTTCACAAAACACTAGGAAGGGAGTTAACCCTGCCAACACCAGACAGAAGAAGAAAACCACTTTAAGGGGAAGTACACACACAAGCATACCAAACCACACGTTACCACCGGCAACAGCATGCGTGGCAGCCATATGTGGGCTAGCTTTTTTTTTTGTGGGCCGAGTTATATTTTTTAAAAGAACCATTTTGAATACATATTAATTGTTGATTTAGGCTGGTCTCACACAGTCTTTTCCACATAAAAAAGAAAAGACACTGCATCCAGATGTTTGCTGTAAGTTAATAGGAAATTAAAACACAAATCATGCACTGGGTAGGGTGTGTCTCTTTAGTGGTAAAAAAAAAAAAGTCATAAAAAAAAACACAGCAAAAATTGACAATTTGTCACACAAATGACAATTAACCTACAGAAGTCCTGTGCAGTCCACAAATACAAAATAGCCAAATCAAGTCAAAAGCAATAAAATGTTTATCATGATTATTATTATTTTACAAAACAAATTAAAGCAATTAAAAAAGTCCAATTAAAAACAACATGGACATTGCGGAATGAAGGAGAGGCTATATTACATAAATGTTATTAAATCCTAATTCACAAAGGTATGTCACAATTCATATATTCATAGGCGTCGCTACAGGGGGGTAAGTGGGGGGCAATTTCCCTCCCCAGGTTATTCCTCCCCCCCCCCCCCCCCCTGCGTGCCCCTCCGCTGATTCCCCTTTAAAACGCTGGCCACCGCCGCAGCTAATACAGGCTACAGCGGCGATCTGTCAGTTTTGCCAAACTGAAAGTACTGCCCGTACTGCCCATGCTGCCCATGCTGCCCACCTACTTCACTATGGCTGCCTGTGTATTTCAGCCTAGCAGGGCCTGCAGAGGCAGAAAAGAATGCGGCTTGGGGATTTAACATCAGGAAACATCGTTGCGCGCCCCTTCCCCTGCCACCATGTCTAGAGGAAGAAGGCACGAAGACAGAGCGCATCAGGACTGGAAGTACCTTTTCTATCTGCAATGCACCCCTGACCAGCGCCCCCTGTGTTACATGCACCCCTGACCAGCGCCCCCTGCGTTACATGCACCCCTGACCAGCGCCCCCTGCGTTACATGCACCCCTGACCAGCGCCCCCTGCGTTACATGCACCCCTGACTAGCGCATCTTGCATTACAAGCACCCCTGACCAGCGCACCCTGAGTTACACGCAACCCTGACTGCCGCATTCTGCGTTACACGCACCCCTGACCGCCGCATTCTGCGCTACACGCACCCCTGACCAGCGCCCCCTGCGTTACATGCACCCCTGACCAGCACCCCCTGCATTACATGCACTCTTGACCAGCACCCCTGCGTTACATGTACCCCTGACCAGCGCCCCTGCGTTACATGCACCCCTGACCAGTGCACACTGCGTTACATGCACCTCTGACCAGCACAGCTTGTGTTACATGCACCTCTGACCAGCGTCCCCTAAGTTACATGCATGCCTGACCAGTGCACACTGCGTTACATGCACCTCCGACCAGCGCACCTTGCGTTACATGCACCCCTGACCAGCGCCTCCTGCGTTACATGCATCCCTGACTAGCGCACCTTGCATTACAAGCACCCCTGACCAGCGCACCCTGAGTTACACACAACCCTGACCCCCGCATTCTGCGTTACACGCACCCCTGGCCGCCGAATTCTGCGCTACACGCACCCCTGGCTGCCCCAATCTGCATTACAAGCACCCCTGACCAGTGCACCCTGAGTTACACGCACCCCTGACCAGCGCCCCCTGCATTACATGCACCCTTGACCAGTGTACCTAGCGTTACAAGCACCCCTGACCAGTGCACCCTGAGTTACACGCACCCCTGACCAGCGCCCCCTGCATTACATGCACCCTTGACCAGCGTACCTAGCGTTACAAGCACCCCTGACCAGAGCACCCTGAGTTACACGCACTCCTGACCAGAGCACCCTGAGTTACATGCACCCCTGACCAGAGCACCCTGAGTTACACGCACCCCTGACCAGTGCACCCTGAGTTACAAGCACCTCTGACCGCCGCACTCTGTGTTACACACACCCCTGACTGCGGCATTCTGCGTTACAACAGAATAAGTAGTATTAGTTGCACACACCAACAACACCCACAGGGTTATTTCACAAAAGGGTGAAGAGTTTGGAGAAGTCAGGAGAAGTGAACAATATAGGACAACATAGCTGATTTGAAAAAAATTCTCCAATTCAGCTCACCTTCCTATTCAGTTATGTTGTCCTAGATTGTTCCCTTCTCCAAACTCTTAACCCTTTTGTGAATAAGCCTGTGAGCGTCTGTTCATTGGTCTTCTTTAGTGGCATGTTTAACATATGTGATTATTTACACAGCCCTGCTGTTTGCTGAAACTACTTTAAACTATAAAGAAAAGTTTTCGAGAGTGTTTCTCAGGTCTGAAGCAATACTGACGAGAAAGGAAAACTCTCGAAGGCTTGTCTTTTAAGTATTAGGTTAGTACAATAAAAAGCTATCCCTGCATATCACAATACTCTCGTATTTTGTAATCTTATTTGTATATACTTATTTCGTTTTTTTCAGTAGTATGATTAAGTGGTGAAAATTATTTTTGACTGTGGTATCTTATGTCCCGTCCCCCCCCCCCCCCCTTTATATTGTTCCTAGAGTCGCCACTGCATATATTCAAAAAACAAATAAGAATTGTGCAATATTTGGATTAGTAAATCCCTCCATGTTATGTCAGAAAAGCAATGGGGACATCACAAGTAATATTTGGCAGATGAATTTGGTTGTCAGCTGCTGTAACATCATTGAGTAACACTAGCAGTTTGTTGTGTCATCACACGTGGATTTGACTAGTGTATGCTGTGGTGAATATACAACAGGGTTTCATTTAGGTAAGCTACTGTGACATCACTAGTGTTTCCGTCAGCTAATCTGCTGTGACATCATAAGTGACCCTTAGTCCAGTACACTGCTATGACATCACAAGTGACCCTTAGTCCAGTACACTGCTATGACATCACAAGTGACCCTTGGTCCAGTACACTGCTATGACATCACAAGTGACCCTTAGTCCAGTACACTGCTATGACATCACAAGTGACCCTTGGTCCAGTACACTGCTATGACATCACAAGTGACCCTTAGTCCAGTACACTGCTATGACATCACAAGTGCAATTTAACAGGTAATCAGTCGTAGGTTGTTTGCTGTGATATCACAAGCAGGTTTTACTCGGGTAAGCTACTGGGTCATCACTACTGTGTCCCAGTCAGGTAACTCCTGTGACATTTTTTCAACAACGTTTATTCTGCATTCCTCTGGATTATATTTGCAGGCTGAACTGGATGAACTTGTATGTGGGCATTTTTCAGCTGGTGTCCACCCCTTCCTACTACAATTTATATTGCATAAATTCACAAGGTAGTATGAATAATTTATTGTGGTATGGTCCTTGCAGCTAGCTCATGTTATTTGTTCACCACCAAATGCATACTAATATTGAGATATTTAGATTACAGGAAGCTGCATATAAAAAAGACCTAAAAATGAATAGAAGCTTTCTGTCAAAGTGTGAAACACACTGCCACATATACACGTTAATTTTCCCAGGAACCTTTGCTTAAGTTCTTATCAATCCTTACTGGATCATTTGGATTCTAAGATGGTCTTCACGCTTAATTAATCTAAATCCACTAGCAGCAGGATAGAGACTTTGAGTTGCTCCACAACTGTTCTAAAGCATTCCAGTTTGAATCATCCTCTTTCCTAATTTTGTGCCGTTTTCATCTGCTTTTGGATCATCTGAAGAGCTATAAAAAGCCGACGCCTCCTTCTAACCCCATTAGGATGAAAGCTTTGGATTTTATTATTCATGTTTAATAGGAGGAAGCTGAAATTCCCCCAGGAAGTGTAAAAAAAGGTAGTTTTTGATGTCTCAGATACAGAGACATAGCTGCAAAGACATGATGTGAGTAGGCAGCGAAACACATAAGACACAGGGAAATAAAGAATTTCTTTAGCTTGTCCCATAAAGCTAGTGTTCACAAAACTGTTATTTTTGGACAGGTAATCCCTTTATCCTCCGGGAAAATAACATGTTTGGTTTTTTTCCACTGGAATATGGAGAACTGCAGTATTCAGGCAGTAAATTGTCACATCAGTATGAAATTACACTGTCATTTGAGAAATGTTTCCTATGCATTTTACCTTAGGCCACATATTTATTTTGTTAAAAAATAGGAGTGGGATGATGACATTTGCTATCGTAGTAAATAATCTTTCCTGTAAAAGCCAAACAGGAAAAATATAAGACAACTGTATGACAAAAAATGTCATCAATTGTTCTAATCCTTGCATGCTATAGAAGGCATGCTTTAACTACTGTAGATAGAGGTCATCAGATTTTCCATATATTGGTGATTCCTATATATCCCATGTATTGTATTGCTAGCATTGAAATTCACAATATTCCAATATAAAACTGTTGGCCAGAAATCGTCCTTTTAATCTACTCTTAAAGGGGCTTATCCACAGGAATTACACTAGACTCCATCCCTATAGAAGTCAGTAGAGATGTGGCCCTCTCTGTTGAGGTCTACAGGGGTTTTACGGAAAAAAACAGAGCCTCAGAGTATGGATATATGGTGCCATAAAAGTTTAACTTAGGAATACCCCGTTCACCCTCTGCTCACAATCATTAAAGTTAATGCCATCTATTCTGTTTGTAGATCCAAAATTCTGTTCTACTTAAATTTAGTGCAGCTGAGTTGTCACCTAAAAATGTATATAATTCTGATTCCATGTAGACACGAATAGATGGAGCTAACGGCAAAAATTGATTTATCTAGATAGTATTGTACTGCATGGGAACTTTATACAACCGCTATCATAAGCAGGTGAAGCACTGTGGGTACTTACCAGTCATGTGCCTTGTTTCCAAACAATTTGGTCTTACAAAAGTGAAGCACAGTTAAAGAGAACCTGTCACATTGAACATGGTGTCCTATATGTGAGCAGTATGTTATAGAGGAGGAGGAGCTGAGCAGATTGATATATCATTTTATGGGAAAAGATTCAATATAACTTGTAATCTACTTATGTATATCCATGTTCATTCTTGGCTTTGGAGTCCAGTGGGCAGTCCTACTTAACAGTTATCACTGTATATATAATGATACAGGGAAAGGTGTCAGTCCCTAATTAGGACCACCCACTGGACTCCTAGTGCAATAAATTACAAGTTATACTGAATCATTTCCCACTAAGCAGTGTATCAATCTGCCCAGATTCTCCTGTTCTTTAACATGATACTCACAGATAGGACACCATGTTCAACGTGTCAGGTGCTCTTTAAGACAGGTCAGAGCTGAAGAATCATTGTGTCTGTTTTAAAATACAGTCTTAAAGGTTATGTACACTTTTTGGGGCAATTATTTTTTATTATTGCATTGTACTCATTTTCAGCTAAAAATATATATACTTTGTTAAAAATTTGGAGCTCTTTTCTCTGTACAGGGCTGAGATGCTCTAGTAGCAGGATCTGAATTTTCTCTCTGTTCCATCAGCCAGCTCTCTACTTAGCTCTAATCTGTGACCTTATAAATACATTATAGCTCAATTCTCATCATACTGATAAGAATGTGGTTTAACCTCTTAAGGACATAGGGCGTACAGGTACGCCCTGATGTCCTGGTACTTAAGGACACAGGGCGTACCTGTACGCCCTGTGTATTTCCGATCACTGCCGCACGGCGGGCAGTGATCGTAACAAGGTGCCTGCTCAAATCATTGAGCAGGCACCTTGGCTAAATGTGAGGGGGGGTCCCGCGTCAATACAGACCTGCGGTTTGCTGCTTCTACCTTATGCGGCTGCGGCGATCGGCGGTGGCATCGGGTCCCCATGCGGCTGTAGGGGGGACCCGATGGAAGGCAGCGCGATGCCTTTCTTAGGCATCTGCACTGCCTTTCGGTGATGAGCCTGTGAGATCCAGCCCCCTGGATCTCACAGGCCAGAAGCTGTATGAGTAATACACACAGTATTACTCATACAGCCAATGCATTCCAATACAGAAGTATTGGAATGCATTGTAAAAGTGATTTGACCCCCAAAAGTTGAAGTTCCAAAGTGGGACAAAAAATAAAGTAATAAAAAAGTTGAAAAAAAAGTTTTCTCCCAAAAAAATGTAAAGTTTCAAGTAAAAATAAACAAAAACTTCATTTTCCCCAAATTTTTTTTTTTACATATTAGGTATCGCCGCGTCCGTATCGACCGGCTCTATAAACATATCACATGACCTAACCCCTCAAATAAACCATTTTTTGGTCACCTTGCATCACAAAAAGTACAGCAGTAAGCGATCAAATAGGCGTATGCCCACCAAAATAGTACCAATCTAACCGTCACCTCATCCCACAAAAAATGAGACCCTACCTAAGACAATCGCCCAAAAAATATTAAAAACTATGGCTCAGAATATGGAGACACTAAAACATATTTTTTTTGTTTTAAAAAAGCTGTTATTGTGTAAAACTTAAGTAAATTAAAAAAGCATACATATTAGGTATCACCGCGTCTTTATCGACCGGCTCTATAAAAATATCACATGACCTAACCTCTCAGGTGAACATCGTAAAAAAATAATTATAAAAAACGGTGTAAAAAAAGCAATTGTTTGTCATCTTACATAACAAAAAGTGTAATAGCAAGGGATCAAAAAGTCATATGCACCCCAAAATAGTGCAAATCAAACCGTCATCTCATCCGGCAAAAAATGAGACCCTACCTAAGATAATCGCCCAAAAACTGAAAAAACTATGGCTCTCAGACTATGGAGACACTAAAACATGATTTTTTTTTGTTTCAAAATGATGTTATTGTGTAAAACTCACATAAATAAAAAAAAGTATACATATTAGGTATCCCCACGTCCATGACAACCTGCTCTATAAAAATACCACATGATCTAACCTGTCAGATGAATGTTGTAAATAACAAAAAAAACGGTGCCAAAACAGCTATTTCTTGTTACCTTGCCTCACAAAAAGTGTAATATAGAGCAACCAAAAATCATATGTACCCTAAACTAGTACCAACAAAATTTCCACCCTATCCCGTAGTTTCTAAAATGGGGTCACTTTTTTGGAGTTTCTACTCTAGGGGTGCATCAGGGGGCTTCAAATGGGACATGGTGTCAAAAAAAACAATCCAGCAAAATCTGCCTTCCTAAAACCGTATGGCATTCCTTTCCTTCTGCACCCTGCCATGTGCCTGTACAGCAGTTTACGACCACATATGGGGTGTTTCTGTAAACTACAGAATAAGGGCCATAAATATTGAGTTTTGTTTGGCTGTTAACCCTTGCTTTGTAACTGGAATAAAATATTAAAAATGCTAAATCTTGTATCTCTATTTTCCATTAATTCTTGTGGAGCACCTAAAGGGTTAACGACGTTTGTAAAATCAGTTTTGAATACCTTGAGGGCTGTAGTTTCTAGAATGGGGTCATTTTGGGTGGTTTTTATTATGTAAGCCTCACAAAGTGACTTCAGACCTGAACTGGTCCTTAAAAAGTTGGTTTTTGAAAATTTCTGAGAAATTTCAAGATTTACTTAACTTCTAAGCCTTGTAACGTCCCCCAAAAATAAAATGTCATTCCCAAAATGTTCCAATGATGAAGTAGACATATGGGGAATGTAAAGTAATAACTATTTTTGTAGGTATTACTATGTATTATAAAAGTTGAGACATTGAAAAAATGTTTTGCTTCGTTTTACCAGTGTCATGAAGTACAACATGTGACGAAAAAACAATCTCAGAATGGCCTGGATAAGTCAAAGCGTTTTAAAGTTGTCACCACTTAAAGATTTGCAAAAAATGCCCTGGTCCTTAAGGTGAAAATGAGCCCGGTCCATAAGGGGTTAAATAAGTGTTTATGACCTTTTAGTAATTTAGAGATATGGGTTATTAGATGACCACACAAATCGAAAGTGAAAGTAGAAAAACTGTTAACCCTGTTAACAGTAAAAAAAATTGCCCCCCAAATGTGTACATAGCCTTTAAAGGGGTTCTCTGGGCTTTTAATATTGATGACATATCCTCAGGATAGGTCATCAATATCAGATTGGCGTGGGTCCGACACCTGGCATCCCCGCCAATCAGCTGTATGAGGAGACGTCGCATGTAGTGTGTACGTGCCATATGCCATCTCTATTTCTTTTGCTGAGAATAGGTCATCAATATAGGGGAGCCCGGAGAACCCCTTTATGGCAAAATTATGTATAAGAAAAAAAATATGGCAATATAGAAAATGTCCAAATATAGTGGGTGATCCTACCTCACAGTGTAGTCAAGAGTGTCCAATTTTGATGGCCAATTAAGGTATGCAGGCAGCATATTTCCTAGTTTGTAAACTACAGAGTACCCAGCGTTTGCTACACTGTAGTATATATACTGGTATGCATTGGTTATATTGGGTAATTCACTCATTATATAGTAGACAGTAGTATACATAATGAGGTTCTCTGGTTGTCAATTAAATAGACTGCTCATATTTGCTGGTGTCTAGAGATAACAGCCCTTATGCTCTGGTTCCCTGAAGTGAATATTCTTTGTTGCCAAATGGATCCTCACTTTCACCTTATAGAAAGCTTTGTATGCTCTCTTGTCTGCCATCTACACTGAACAAAAATATAAATGCAACACTTTCGGTTTTGCTCCCATTTTGCATGAGCTGAACTCAAAGATCTGAAACATTTTCTACATACACAAAAGACCCATTACTCTCAAATATTGTTCACAAATCTGTCTAAATCTGTGTTAGTGAGCACTTCTCCTTTGCCGAGATAATCCATCCCACCTCACAGGTGTGGTATATCGAGGTGCTGATTAGACAGCATGAATATTGCACAGGTGTGCCTTAGACTGCCCACAATAAAAGGCCACTCGTTTCCTTTCAGTGTTTGTTGCTCTCTGAATAACAGCATACCTATAAATATGGGCCATTAGAGTACTCAATAACTTATTATACAGGTGTGCCAATGCATGTAATTGTTTTTTAGCTCTATTTTTATGAATTAATAAAGTCACTTTTGATATATCCTTATATGTGTGCAGACTGTCTCGAATTTGATATAGGTGATTTGCTGTCTGAATAATATATCATGCTCTACTATTCTATTCCTTACAGAAAAAATGTATACCCGAAAGTTCTGTTAAAAGTCATTTGGAAATACAAAACCATGAGAATCACAATAGGTCATGATGCATCGGTCAAACAGTTCATGACAGATGTCTCACTGTAATGGAGGAAACCGCCTGTACAGTGATCACCTATGTGCCACAAATGAGAGAAGAATTGGGTCATAGTCAAACTGATTTTGAGAAGTGTTCGATATCTCCCTACATAGCACAAATCTTGACCTAATTATATCTGATTTACACATGATTACAGTGTCAGACAGACGTGCCATGGACCAATCAGAGTAAATTATTCTGATGGCTCCACCTTTCCCTGTTCCACACATTTACAGGGCTGATAAAGATGTAGTTCTGGGTAACTACAGTCAATACATACTGCAGCAACCAAGTGGTTTTACAAAGGGAGGGTTGCCATAGCCATTGCAATCTGGAGGCTTAAAGGGGCTTTCTGGGTAAATAGTAATAAAGCTGTATCTACCACCAACTGGCACCAATAAACTACACGTTGTTTAGTCAAAAGAAAACAGTCTGCATAAGGCTATGGTGATAGAAAAAATGTAGGAATGCAGAGATGGAAAGGGGTTGAAGTCAATCTATACTGAACAGCAGGGGTATACAGTACACAGATGTAATTTGGCCCGATGGCAAAACTTAGTATGGATCCTGCTGCCCCACTCAGTTTCCCAGTACACATGCTGAAATCACTCCAAGGCAACACCAAGCACAAAGCCCGACATTTATGGTGAATGTATGGATTTTTTAATTGCTTAATTTAAATAGGCAGAGCAAAAAATTTTGTGAAAAAATTACTCCACCTCACCCACTTTATCTGACTTCTATGCCAGAAAAAGTGGTATAGGTGTTTTATAAATATGACACTCGTTCTGAACACTCCATTTCTCAATGTATTTACACCAGACAACTTCTATTACAAAGCTGGCTTCCTGCAGCCACCACTAGGAGGAGTTCAGTGCATACAAATGTATACAGTTACCATTTACTAGGAATTTAACCTGTAATAACCTCTTTGCACTGAGCTCTGCCTAATGGTGGTTGCATTAGAATGCAGTGTTTTCTGGTCAGGATAAGGAGAAGGAGTTCAGCATTATGGTCTTCCTCCCAGGCCCCGTAGCAGTTGCATGGTCTGCCTTCATTGAAGGTATCCCACTGCTGAATAGGTCTATTTTTAATTACCTCTTAAATAATACTCTTATCATTACACACATATCATTTATAAATTCTAACAATTATTTGTGAATCAACCCATAAGAACCATCCAAAGAAGCAAGAGATGCACTGCAAATTAGTATGAAATAGGGTTTGTGTTCTACTGGACTTTTGAAGACTATTATTGTATAGGAACCCGTGCCCATAGAGTGTCCTCTGGTACCCCAGTGACCAGACTAACTATTTGTGCCATATGTGTCATGATAAGGAGAACTGAAATCTAAATACACCCGTCCCATTGTTCCTACCTACTTGCACAATCTGCCCGACCCTAAGCAGCAGCCCGCAACTGGGCGACAGTTCCTTCCTAAATAGGAGCATACAGCGGAATACAGTGGAAACAACAAGCTGTGTCAGACCAGGAAGAACAAGACTAAACCAAATCAGGAACCATAAATCAGTCAAAAACATTCCAAAGTCAATGCCAGGAGAGAGGACAGGGTTAAAACCAGAAGTAGACAAATCAGATACAATATCAAGCCAGAGTCAAAATCAGGAAGAAACGTCAGGGTCCGAATCATCAGGCAATAGTTAAAGAGGACCTTTCACTTGTATAATTTATGTGAACTGAGTATGCTGCCATATAGATCGGCGCCCGGGGATCTCACTGCACTTACTATTATCCCCGGGCGCCGCTCCGTTCTCCCGTTATAGGCTCCGGTACCTTTGCTCCTTAAGTTATAGTAGGCGGGTCTTCCCTTGTCCTGTGGGCGTCTCCTTCTCCTAGGCTGCAGCACTGGCCAATCGCAGCACACAGCTCACAGCCTGGGAGAAAAAAAACTCCCAGGCTGTGAGCTGTGTGCTGCTATTGGCCAGCGCTGCAGCCTAGGAGAAGGAGACGCCCACAGGACAAGGGAAGACCCGCCTACTATCACTTAAGGAGCAAAGGTACCGGAGGGCATAACGGGAGAACGGAGCGGCGCCCGGGGATAATAGTAAGTGCAGTGAGATCCCCGGGCGCCGATCTATATGGCAGCATACTCAGTTCACATAGTTTAGACAAGTGAAAGGTCCTCTTTAAGGTTCGGGTCCAAATCAGAGGTCAAAATCCAGTATAGCACACCCAGTAGGGGGCTAGTGATGTTATCCAGAAGATCAATCACAGAGTAATTACCAGGAATGAGCATTCCTAGCACCCTCACCTAGGCCTACCTTAATCATCACATTTCCAAAATTCTGGCTATTCATTAACCCCAACATCTTGAAGCCTGTGGTCATATACCTTCTTAACCTATTCTTCTTTTATCCGATCTTTAATTATAAAGGGCACGTTCTGTTTTTGATTAGAAGATTAGTAATGTCCATATGGGCCTAAAAAAGAGCATATAAGAACTTTATTTGCATAAAAGAAGTAATACAAAAATGATTTTCCACGACTTGTGATCAATGTTATAGACTGAAGATACGTTATTCTGTGTAGAGCTGTAAAAAGATTAATGTACTTTTTTTTAAAGAAATTAGTAGCTTAATGAAGTGGATAAAACCGCTGTCATAGTTTTTATTGGATCTAAATTGCATGGTAGTGTAATGGTATAATGAGTCATGACTGGAAGCTGGAAGGCTAATTTGCCCTTAACTGACATGAGATCCAACGAATTAACATCTCTGTAGTTTCAGCCAGAAGAAGGAGCATTATTTCATTTTACAGCTAAGTTCTTAACAAAGCCGTTAACAGCAGGTTTATTGATCTCGACTTCTGCGAAATGATGAAATTGGAATTTAAAGAAAGACGCTTTTTAAGTTATTGTTCTTTGCTTGGCACTGAGTGCGATCTGATCTGTGAAACTTACACTGTGAAGGTCCAAGAAACTTTAACGTTCACAGAAAAGGAAAAGAAAGGGTTTTTATTTTACTTCATTTCTGCAATAATTAACCTAAGAAGTAGATGAGATAAAGGTGACAGACAGTGCTGAACAAAGAGCAGAAAGGACGTACATCATCATCATCATCATCATACAGATATTATCCATATATTTATTAAGGATAAGAAAGGTTACCTTGGATTTCTATGGTTTCTATAATAAATCAGTCTGCCGATGGCATGAAACTAAGGGTCCTTTTACATAGGCAACTTCACTGCCCATAATAAGAGCTGCTTGAAGATATGCAACAACCAATCATTAAGGCTACATTTAGTGAAAAACAGGCATGTGAAAGCCGTTTTTAGAACCAACTGAAGTCAATGTTGCTTTTCACATGGCTGTTTTTTTAATGACCAGTGAATAGTGGCCATAAAAAAATAGGGCATGTCATACTTTTCATTAGACGCAGCAGGACCTAACATTCCCCGCATGATGATGTCACCATATTGGGAGCGCAGGTCCTTTCCTGCTGAGAGCAAGAATCCTTAGGCATGCAAATGGAGTTGCAGAATTGAGGTTTTTTTCTTTTTTGACACAGCAGAATGGGGGCCAATGGGCAAAATACTGAGAGTGATTTATGGGGTCATTCATAATACTGGCGTCCACAAATGGGGGGCATTCATAATACTGGGAGCCACTAATGGGGACATTCATAATACTGGGGTCCACTAATGGGGGTATTTATAATACTGGGGGACTTCATAATACTATAGACCACTAAGGGTAGCATTCATAATAGGGGAGGCCACTACGGGGGGCATTATTAATACTGGGGACCACTGAGGGTAGCATCCACAATACTGGAGGGCCAAGAAGTCGGGCATTCATAACTGGGGGCCACTAATGGGGCATTAATAATACTAGGGGCACTAATAATACTGGAAGGCACTAATGGAGTATGAATCATACTGGTGGCACTATGGGGTAGGGGATTTGATGTCCAGGGAGCACCATGGGGTACGTTATGTATACAGAGAGCACTGCAGCGGTTGGGATAAAAAAAAAAAAGGAAATTAAATTCATCCATTTTAACAGCCAAAAACGGGTGCAAGACGCCCATTAAAAACAGATGGCCAGAAAATGGCTGCAAAATCGGTTGAAAAATGGCAATGAAAAACAGACAGCGTCCGTTTTTCATGGCTGTTTCTTACTGTATTGTATCTGTAGCTTAATGCAATTTCTCATACACCCTCTCATGCAGTTTACATGATGTTGTGTGTGCATCAGGACTTTTACAGAAAATGGAGCCAGAAAGGAAAGATGCTAACAAGCAGCATTTCTGACTCTGGTGGGCTTGATCCGCCAATATATAACATACATCAACACTAACATCAGCTATAATAAAAATAAATATAAATAAAAAAATCTGTTGTGTCACTAGAGTTGTGCCGATCATCTGATCCATGAAATGGCTTTCATACAGAAGGGCTGTGAATCATCTCTGTTTATATGGTGTAGTCAAAGAAATGGAGATTGCCATGGGCAAATCTCTTAGAATGAGAAAGATGTAAACTATTGCTCTGTGATATGTATGGAATCTCGCAGAAACTATATACCGTATTTTTCGCCGTATAAGACGCACCGGCGTATAAGACGCACCTAGGTTTTTGGGGAGGAAAATAAGAAAAAAAATATTTTTAACCAAAAGGTGTGCTGTGGGTTTGGTGGGTTTGGAACTAGGTGGTCTGTGGATGGCACTATTACTGGGGATCTGTGGATGACGGACACTGTTATGGGGGGATCTGTAGATGACGGACACTGTTATGGGGGATCTGTGGATGACTTACACTGTTATGGGGGGATCTGTGGATGACGGACACTTATGGGGGGATCTGTGGATGACGGACACTTATGGGGGGATCTGTGGATGACGGACACTGTTATGGGGGGAACTGTGGATGACAGACACTGTTATGGGGGGATCTGTGGCTTTCACTGTTACAGGGGGATCTGTGGCTGGCACTGTTACAGGGGGGGATCTGTGGATGGCACTGTTATACATGTGTCATCCACAGACCCTCCCAGCCCATAACTGTGCCATCCACAGATCCCCCGCCGCTCCTGTATACTAATATAATATGTCTTATTCAATTAATAGTTATTAAATATGCCTCTTTATTCCTAAAAGTACCTTAAATCCTAAGCGCTTCAGTACAATGCCGGCAGGCCGGGCAGCCGGCGCGGCGCGTCACTCACTGACGTCACTTGCCTGCAGCCGCCTGCTTCATTCATAAAGTAGGCGGCGCAGGCACGTGACATCAGGGAGTTACGCTGCCGCCCGCCCGGCCTGCATTGTACGGATGAGCTTAGGATTTAAGGTACTATTAGGCATAAAGGGGCATATTTAATAACCATTCATTGAATATGACATATTTTATTAGTACACCGGAGCGGCGGGGCGGGCCTTTAGTACAGTGACTGCACCGCCCCGCCGCTATTGCCGGCCCCAGCTCCTCCTCCCAGTCCCTCCCCGAGTCCTCGCTCTCTTTACATCGCTGCCAGCGATGTAAAACTGACTGCATTCGCCGTATAAGACGCAGGGGCATTTCTCCCCCATTTTGGGGGAAGAAAAAGTGCGTCTTATACGGCGAAAAATACGGTATAAGAAAGTTATACCGGTAGGTATTTATTTTTTTAAAGAAATTACAATCTAAGCAGAAATCATGTCAAAGACTAATACATGTTCAATGACTGAGACATGTTCAGAATGATGGTGATGATGTCATGTGATGGGACAGAATTTGTAACCAATGTAATGCAGTATTAACATCCATATCTAGGTCATATCTGTGAAAATGCAGTTTGCTTCCAGGTCCTCCGACCATGCACCAGCAGTTGTTATCACTTTAGAATCAAATGCATTGTAGGGAAATACCATCGTTACCATCCTGAACCAAAACCAGCAAACTCAGAAACTGCTACCGGTCTTCCTTAACCTCTGCTGGTGGAAGGAAGCTAAGGCTACCCCAAGGTTCTTTACCTGAGCCCACCTGATTTAGTTGCTAGGGGCCCAGGTTACATTTGTGGAGTAAGGTAGCAGAAAATGGATGCAAGCTTAACAGTAGCAGACCTACCAGAATGACAGGGTGCAAAGAGCGGTGGACAAGCAGGCCTAAAACCAGGAGAGACAGATAGAGCCCAAACAGCAGGCGAAGGGTGAATACAGAAACTAGCCATTTTCAAAGTACCAGGAGGATCAGACGAAAAATGAACCTTCATTGTTTTAAAATCACTTGTGAGTTGCGCCGCAGCGCCGACGGCCCCGGCCCTCACTCACAGAGCGGCATTGGGCCCGGCAAAACGGTCACGGGGTCAGGCCAGGGGGAGGGGACTGGAGAGTGGCGCAGCGGCGGCGGACAGCAGCAGGGACTGAGTCTGACTCACACATAGCCAGATTGCTGTAGCAGCAGGACAGGTGGGTAGGTGATCACTGATGAGCGCACTAGCGCCAGAGTGCACGGCATAAATGTGTTTAAAAAAAATTATAACACAAACAACAATCATAAATGGAGCAGGGGGGGATGGTGACCGTGACATGATGGGAGGGGGGACAATGTCTGTAGTCTGTGACATGGGAATGGGGCCAGGGCCGGCCGGGGGGGAGAGAATGTGCCATGGAGGGGGGCTGAAATGTGATATAGGGGGTAATGATGTGATCATGATGTGACATGAAGGGGGTGATGTAAAATGGTTTGGAGGGAGAGAAATGTGACATGGAGGGGGAGAAATCTGACATGGGGGGGGCGCTAAAATGTAGCTTCGCTTGTGTTGGCAAAAATCCTTGCACCGGCCCTGTTTGCAATTGTGCAGTGCTAGATGACTCCATTTCTTACATTGTGAAAAAAAATGTTGTGAAGGCCGTCCTAAACATTCTGTATCTTCACAGGACTCACTGACACAAGGAAACTCCCTATGCCACTTAACTACAATTGACTATACAGGGGCATTATCATCTAATGTCTGCACCATACCATCATGAATCTCCAGTGGTGACACCTGCTTCATCACTTTATCACTGCAGTGTTCACTTTTCTCTATTTTTTTGAAGAATCATGTCACTTAATTCACGTTAACAGCCTATAAAATTTAAAGAAAATGTTTAATCATCAAATTAACTATTGTTTAATAAAAAAATTATGTTTTCCGCTTTTTTATTTCTTTTTGGGCGAACTTTGTTTTAATTTTCTATGTTACTATCTATTTATATTTTTATTTTTTTTATCATAAAATGCCTACTATGCCTAGTATATATTAAGACTTCCTGTCTTTTGAGAGCAGCTACATGGGCTATAAACACACTGAACAGTAGCTGACACCATTAGAGATGAGCAAATCGAAGCTGACAAAGTTGAATTCGATCCGAATTTCAGGAAAAATTCGTTTCGCAACGAATGCGAATTTCCTCGCACTTCGTGGTAACAAAACGCAATTTTTCCTAAATTTTTCCTAAAATGGTGGCTACAATGGCTGCTACACGTGTGAGGACATGGTGCAAGGAACTCTGGGAAGACCCATAATACCATGCATACAGCCAATCAGCAGCTAGCCAGCCCTGTGATGTCACAGCTCTATAAATACCCACAGACATCTTGGATTTAGACATTTTCCAGCATTCTGAGTACAGGGACAGACGTTGCAGGCGCTAGGGAGTTATTCTGAAAACCTCATTGTGAAAAAAAGTGATTTATAATTGCAGGAAAACATTATTAAAATTGCAGGGAAACGGTAGGAAGGAATCATTTCACAGAATCTTAGTGCAGGGAGAGACGTCTGAAGTCACTAGGGACATTGTTAGAAAAACCTCATTGTGAAAAAAAAAAAAAGCGATTTACAAGTGCAGGGAATCCAAATAGCCATTATACAGCTCTGGCATTCCAGCAATTTGTTCTTGTTATTGGGGTGCAAGTGCTATGTTGAAAAGCATTTAGTGGCTTATATCTGTGAAAAAAGAAAAATATATACGCATTTCACTTCTGCAGTTATTTGTGTTAAAAGAGTTTAGTGGCTTATTTCAGTAAAAAAAGGAAAAAAATATACGCACTTCAGTGTTGCATTTATTTGTGGTGAAAGAGTTTAGTGGCCTATTTCAGTACAAAAAGGAAAAATATATACGCATTTTACTTCTGCAGTTATGTGTTGAAAGAGTTTAGTGGCTTATTTCAGTACAAAAAGGAAAAAAATATACACATTTCACTTCTGCAGTTATTTGTGGTGAAAGAGTTTAGTGGCCTATTTCAGTACAAAAAGGAAAAAAATATATGCACTTCACTGTTGCATTTATTTGTGGTGAAAGAGTTAAGTGGCCTATTTTAGTACAAAATTAAAAGTATATACGCATTTCACTTCTGCAGTTATTATTTCAGTACAAAAACAATATATACAGGTCCTTCTCAAATAATTAGCATATTGTGATAAAATTCATTATTTTCTGTAATGTACTGATAAACATTAGACTTTCATATATTTTAGATTCATTACACACCAACTAAAGTAGTTCAAGCCTTTTATTGTTTTAATATTGATGATTTTGGCATACAGCTCATGAAAACCCAAATTTCCTATCTCAAAAAATTAGCATATTTCATCCGACCAATAAAAGAAAAGTGTTTTTAATACAAAAAAAGTCAACCTTCAAATAATTATGTTCAGTTCTGCACTCAATACTTGGTCCGGAATCCTTTTGCAGAAATGACTGCTTCAATGCGGTGTGGCATGGAGGCAATCAGCCTGTGGCACTGCTGAGGTATTATGGAGGCCCAGGATGCTTCGATAGCGGCCTTAAGCTCATCCAGAGTGTTGGGTTTTGCGTCTCTCAACTTTCTCTTCCCAATATCCCACAGATTCTCTATGGGGTTAGGTCAGGAGAGTTGGCAGGCCAATAGAGCACAGTGATACCATGGTCAGTAAACCATTTACCAGTGGTTTTGGCACTGTGAGCAGGTGCCAGGTCGTGCTGAAAAATGAAATCTTCATCTCCATAAAGCTTTTCAGCAGATGGCAGCAGGAAGTGCTCCAAAATCTCCTTATAGCTAGCTGCATTGACCCTGCCCTTGATAAAACACAGTGGACCAACACCAGCAGCTGACATGGCACCCCAGACCATCACTGTCTGTGGGTACTTGACACTGGACTTCAGGCATTTTGGCATTTCCCTCTCCCCAGTCTTCCTCCAGACTCTGGCACCCTGATTTCCGAATGACATGCAAAATTTGCTTTCATCCGAAAAAAGTACTTTGGACCACTGAGCAACAGTCCAGTGCTGCTTCTCTGTAGGCCAGGTCAGGCGCTTCTGCCGCTGTTTCTGGTTCAAAAGTGGCTTGACCTGGGGAATGCGGCACCTGTAGCCCATTTCCTGCACACGCCTGTGGATGTTTCTACTCCAGACTCAGTCCACTGCTTCCGCAGGTCCCCCAAGGTCTGGAATCGGTCCTTCTCCACAATCTTCCTCAGGGTCCGTTCACCTCTTCTCGTTGTGCAGCGTTTTCTGCCACACTTTTTCCTTCCCACAGACTTCCCACTGAGGTGCCTTGATACAGCACTCTGGGAACAGCCTATTCGTTCAGAAATTTCTTTCTGTGTCTTACCCTCTTGTTTGAGGGTGTCAATGATGGCCTTCTGGACAGCAGTCAGGTCGGCAGTCTTACCCATGATTGCGGTTTTGAGTAATGAACCAGGCTGGGAGTTTTTAAAAGCCTCAGGAATCTTTTGCAGGTGTTTAGAGTTAATTAGTTGATTCAGATGATTAGGTTAATAGCTCGTTTAGAGAACCTTTTCATGATATGCTAATTTTTTGAGATAGGAATTTTGGGTTTTCATGAGCTGTATGCCAAAATCATCAATATTAAAACAATAAAAGGCTTGAACTACTTCAGTTGGTGTGTAATGAATCTAAAATATATGAAAGTCTAATGTTTATCAGTACATTACAGAAAATAATGAACTTTATCACAATATGCTAATTTTTTGAGAAGGACCTGTATTAAGCGTTCACTTTTGCAGTTAGGATCCCCAAATAATGTGCAGGGGAACATTATTTGGGGATCCAAATAGCCATTATACAGCTCTGGCATTCCAGCAATTTGTTCTTGTTATTGGGGTGCAAGTGCTATGTTGAAAAGCATTTAGTGGCTTATATCTGTGAAAAAAGAAAAATATATACGCATTTCACTTCTGCAGTTATTTGTGTTAAAAGAGTTTAGTTGCTTATTTCAGTAAAAAAAAGAAAAAAATATACGCACTTCAGTGTTGCATTTATTTGTGGTGAAAGAGTTAGGTGGCCTATTTCAGTACAAAAAGGAAAAATATATACGCATTTTACTTCTGCAGTTATGTGTTGAAAGAGTTTAGTGGCTTATTTCAGTACAAAAAGGAAAAAAATATACACATTTCACTTCTGCAGTTATTTGTGGTGAAAGAGTTTAGTGGCCTATTTCAGTACAAAAAGGAAAAAAATATATGCACTTCACTGTTGCATTTATTTGTGGTGAAAGAGTTAAGTGGCCTATTTTAGTACAAAATGAAAAGTATATACGCATTTCACTTCTGCAGTTATTATTTCAGTACAAAAACAATATATATTAAGCGTTCACTTTTGCAGTTAGATGTGGTAAAACCTTTAGTGATGTATTTCGGTAGAAAAACTAAATATATTCAGCATTCACTGTTGCAGTTATATGTGGCAAAACCTTTAGTGACGTATTTCGGTCGAAAAACTAAATATATTTAGCGTTAAGTGCTGCAGTAATATTTGTGGTAAAACCTTTAGTGACGTATTTCAGTAGAAAACAAAAAATGTATTCTTATAAAAATGTATCCTTATTAAGGAGGGGTCCACGGGTTCACGGAAGCAGCGGCGGTAGCAGTCAGTCAGTGCGTAGTGTTGTCGGTAAAATCACCTACTCTGCAGTGTGGCAGTTTTTTGTACAGTCTCCGGAGGAGGTGAACATGGCCATATGTAGAATCTGTGGACCGAAGGTGAAGCGTGGCCAGTGTGCCAATGTTGGCACCACGGCCCTGCGTCAACATATGCAACATAAAGTGGCCTGGGAGAACCGTGGCTCCGATGTGGGGGTCCAGCCTGCTGCAATAACCTCTGCATCACCCGCTGGCACGCCGCACCAGATTTCAGGCAGCCAAGGCTCTACCACCTCAGGTGAAGGGAGTTGTCTGTCGTTCCCATCGTCTGCTGGTCCTGATGCCCCTGCTCCTCCTACTTCTCGTCAGTCATTCTGTCAGTAATCCATCACCGAAGCGATTGCCAAGAGACAACAGTATGCGTGCACGCATCCAGCGGCGCAGAAGCTGAATGTGCTGCTGTCCAAGTTGCTGCAGTCCCTCCCTTTCCAAGTGGTGGACTCTACACCTTTCAGAGAACTGATGGCTTGTGGCGAGCCGAGGCAGAGTGTCCCAAGTCTTTAGTAACCTATTTCGGTAGAAAAAATGCATTCAGCGTTCAGCGCTGCAGTTGTATGTGGTAAAATCTTTATTGGCGTATTTCGGTCAAAAAACTAAATTTATTCAGTGTTCAGCGCTGCAGTTATATGTGGTAAATTCTTTATTGACGTATTTCGGTCGAAAAAAAACACAGTTTATTCAGCGTTCAGCACTGCAGTTATATGCGGCAAAACCTTTTGGGACGTATTTTGATCGAAAATTTATTTTTATTCAGTGTTCAGAGCTGTAGTTATATGTGGTAAAATCTTTTGTGACGTATTTCGGTTGAAAAACAAAATGTATTAAGCACTCAGCACTGTTGTTATATGCGGTAAAATCTTTAGTGAAGTATTTCGGTCGAAAAACAACATTCAGTGTTCCGCGCTGTAGTGATATGCGGTTAAATATCCATGATGTCTCCATGATAAATCTGCAGCAGGGGGGCCCCGTGTGGCTTCTACACACTTTCAAAATAATCCTTCAGCGGGGTGTATAAATGCCGGATGACCAGGACGCTCCATGACCTTTCCAGGAGCTGCTGTCGGGAGCAGCGGTTCATTTCTGAGACGTCCGTATGGTGCGGGGGGAATCCGAAGACTCTCTCTATCTCTGTGCACCACAGGATGTCCTCCCTCCCATCCATGATGACTGGGAACTTGTGAGGTTTTCCCTGATGAAGAGACCAGGGGCTGATAGTTATGGTTTCAATCTTGATGAACTTTACGAGTCTTCCGGGCTCCAAGCTATCTTTACACTTGGTCTTCTCATTGTCTGTAGCTACTAGAGGCCTGTTCATGCCAGGCAGGTTCCCCCAGAAGTATCTAGCTAAATGACCAGCCGATACCGCACTTGCATCGATCTTGACAGGATTCGTCTCCAGGTGGAAAGAAATATTTTTTTGGAATGCTTGCTCCATCGCAACCACGTCGTCGAATAAACAAAAGACTCGCGGATTCTCTCTTGTCTTAGGCAACACTTTATTTTTATTATTAAATTGAACCAAAACTTGATTAAAATTATAAGAAAGTAAACTTAAATTTGCCAATCAATTACCCAGATCTTCAAGGGAAATTCCCGGACAATCAATTTGCCAAGCCTTTTGTGCCGGAGAACGTGTATTATTAAAACGTCTTTTAAGCAGCATTTTATAAAGTTGAGAAATTTTAACCTTCTGTTCTGTCCCATATTCACTGTAACTGATCTCCTAGCCCCCTCGACCGGGTACCTCCGTCGATATATGCTCCTAGTGCTTTCTGAGGACTCCAAGCACTCTACTTGACACCGTACGCACTGCAGACTCCGTGAACCGCCGAAATTTGGTTGAGGTCTCACTGTCTCCTACCCACCCTGGACCTACGACAAGGCTCCAAGCTCCAGTGGGTGAACCTCTCCTAAAACCAGAGAGCAGGAACAGCTCTTACAAGAGCTAGTAGTTATGCCAGGGGAGTATAGCAAATCTTCAGCGTATAGCAATCCCCCAGTGTCGAACACCAGCCTCAACATGGTAAAGGGTAAAACAGGAACTTTTTATTTGAACACACAAGCATTGATTTATACACATCTTCCAACAAGGTTACCACCCACAGGGTTTTGTAAAAACAGCCAATAACCACGTACAATACACTCAGACACTCCCACACAAAATCCTCCCCTCTGCCTGTGATACAATTACCTCACACTGGGTTGATGCAATCATCACAGGCAGGAGAATACACAATAGTCTTCTGTCCTGGAGACAACGAGACGTAATTCAATTATCTCTCAGGACAAAGGGACATTGCCAATACACACAGAGAGACAATGGAACAGACCTCACTACTCAACGTATACAATGTCCCACCCTTTACAATACACATAGACATTTAACATCCCAAAATAGCACGAATTAGACCAGGGGTTCAAGTTAGAACAAGTCTTTTGTGAACAAAGGAGGCCTGGCTGATGAGAGGGCCCGTAATCCAGGGGCAGGAGGCGGGCAAACGGCCCCCTCCAAAACACCGTGGCGAAGTGACTTTCGCCACATATCTTCCCATTCGGGGGAGACTAACCAGGTAGCTGACTGTCACGACCGCTATCCCAGCAGCAGTCGTACCAGACGGAGGGGAAGGGGGACCCTTATCTATGGATTGGAGATAGAATGGCCACCCCTGACTAACCCTAAGCTGGCACCTGTCTGCCCTGATACCCTAGACGGGGTGTGAACCCGTGCGGCGAGCAGGATGCCTAAACCCTCAGTCACCCTAGCAAGACTAGACTGGGGAAAGGCAGATGGGAGCACTAGTCACCATCACTCATGTCTAGGAGAACAACAGGGGAAGACAGCAACAAACAAACAATCTATAACAGAGAATAGACTTATCCAGTCACGAGCAGAGAAGGTGATCCCAATAACGACAGTCCACGCCAGACAAGAGCTCCACAGCAATACCATCAAACGATCTCCTTCAAAGGTCAGAATAACACTGGAAGTAAGGACTATATCTGGCAATGACTGCAAGTGAAACTGAAACTAATATAGTAGCTGGGAGTGGCAGACAGGACTCACCTGAGAAGGATGCCTACAAACTCCCAGTCAGGACAAAAAGGTTCACAAGGCAAAACCCTGATGACATACCCTGAACCACGGAGCAAACTCACAAGCTATCGCGAGTAGCAAGTCGCTGCGACCTTCTCCTCCCAGACCTGTCTGGATCAGTCACAGTCGTGACAGTACCCCCCTTTCTACGATGGGCCACCGGACCCTCAAGACCAGGCCTCTCCGGATGGGACCTATGAAAAGCCCGAATGAGTCTGTCCGCCTTTATCTCTGATGCTGGCACCCACATTCTCTCTTCAGAACCATAACCTTTCCAGTGCACCAGGTACTGAAGAGAGCGGCGAACATATCATGAATCAACAATCTTTTCTACCTGAAACTCCAGACTGCCATCAACAACCACCGGTGGAGGCGGTAATGGCAATGGTTCAGGAGGTTCTACATATCTCTTAAGCAGAGATCTGTGGAAGACATTATGGATCCTTAGAGTCTGAGGTAGCTCCAGACGAAAAGCCACCGGGTTAATGATCTTAATTACCCTATAAGGACCAATAAATCTCGGACCTAATTTCCACGAGGGAACCTTCAACTTGATATTTCTGGTAGACAACCACACCAAGTCATTCACCCCAAGGTCCGGACCTTCAGAGCGCTTCTTATCAGCCACACGTTTGTATCTACCACCAATTCTCTTCAAACTTTCTTGCACACTCTGCCACACTGATGAAAGTGAAGACGCAAATCGTTCCTCCTCGGGAATCCCAGACGGCCCCCCCTCACTAAACGTACAAAACTGAGGATGGAAACCATACGCACCAAAAAATGGTGACTTATCGGTGGATTCTTGACGACGATTATTAATGGCAAACTCGGCTAATGGTAAATAAGATGACCACTCCTCCTGATTTTCTGAAACAAAGCATCTCAAATATGTCTCTAGGTTTTGATTGGTACGTTCAGTCTGACCGTTGGACTGTGGATGGAAAGATGAAGAAAACGACAGATGAACCCCTAAACGAGAACAAAAAGCTTTCCAAAATTTAGAAACAAATTGGGTACCACGATCCGAAACAATATCGGAAGGGACCCCGTGAAGCTTCACGATGTGGTCAATAAAAACCTGAGCCAGTGTGTTAGCATTAGGCAATGCGGTAAGAGCAATAAAGTGCACCATTTTACTGAACCTGTCAACAACTACAAGAATAACAGTCTTCCCCGCTGATACTGGTAGATCCGTAATGAAATCCATTGATAGGTGCGTCCAAGGCCTGTTGGGGATGGCCAGAGGTAAAAGACCCTGCTGGACGAGTATGATCTACCTTAGAATGAGCACAGGTAGCACATGCAGACACAAAATTCAACACCTCCTGGCGCCACTTAGGCCACCAGAACCGACGAGACACTAATTCAGAGGTTGCCCTACTACCTGGGTGTCCTGCCAGTGTGGAGTTATGGTGTTCTTTTAGTATCTCCAGGCGTAAATTTTCTGGCACAAACAGTTTACCCGAGGGGCAGGAGGCCGGGGCGTCCCCCTGAGCTTCCAACACCCTCCCCTCTAAACCTGAGTGTAATGCAGAGACCACCACCCCCTTTTGCAAAATAGGCTCTGGTACATCAACATCACCCCCTCCAGGAAAACTTTGAGACAATGCATCCGCCTTAGTATTTTTTGCCCCCGGGCGATAGGTTATCACAAAATTAAACCTAGTAAAAAATAACGACCACCGAGCCTGTCTAGGGGTGAGACATTTAGCAGACTCCAGATATAATAAGTTTTTGTGATCAGTAATCACCGTGACGGGATGAACCGCCCCCTCCAAAAAATGACGCCACTCCTCAAAAGCCAACTTAATAGCCAAAAGTTCCCCGTTGCCAATATCATAGTTCCTTTCTGCAGTAGACAATTTCTTCGAAAAGAAAGCACACGGACGCCATTCACCAGGGGACGGGCCCTGAGATAGTACCGCTCCCACCCCCACCTCTGATGCGTCAACCTCTACAATAAAAGGAAGCGAGACATCTGGCTGTACGAGAATAGGGGCTGAGGTGAATCTCTCCTTCAGAGATGTAAAGGCAGTTTTGGCTGCATGTGACCATTTGGAAAAATCGGATCCCTTTCGGGTCATGTCCGTCA
This sequence comes from Bufo gargarizans, assembly GCF_014858855.1. Taxonomy (NCBI): domain Eukaryota; kingdom Metazoa; phylum Chordata; class Amphibia; order Anura; family Bufonidae; genus Bufo; species Bufo gargarizans. The sequence goes on along the minus strand of NC_058082.1, from coordinate 313,410,302 downwards.
GTGGTTTGACCACCAAAGAATAGTTCTTTATAAACTTTCTATAAAAATTGGCAAACCCCAGGAAGCGTTGCAATGCCTTCAGGTTCTCAGGCAGATCCCAGTCCATAATCGCCCGGACTTTCTCTGGATCCATGCGGAAACCTGAATCTGACAACACATACCCCAGAAATGGCAGTTCTTTTACGGCGAACACACATTTCTCTAATTTAGCAAACAATTTGTTGGCCCTTAATATCTGTAGCACTTGTCTCACATGGATCTTATGTGTATCCAGATCTGGAGAATAGACCAGGATGTCATCAAGATATATCACAACAAATCTCCCGATAAGGTGACTAAAAATATCGTTGACAAAATGTTGGAACACCGCAGGCGCATTAGTAAGACCAAAAGGCATAACCAGATTTTCATAATGCCCTTCTGGAGTATTAAAAGCCGTCTTCCACTCATCCCCCTCTTTGATGCGAACCAGGTTATAGGCTCCTCTGAGATCCATCTTGGAGAACCATTTAGCACCAGCAACCTGATTAAAGAGGTTGGGAATGAGAGGAAGACGATAGGGATCTCGGATAGTTATCCGGTTTAACTCCCGGAAATCCAGGCAAGGACGCAGGCCCCCATCTTTCTTTTTAACGAAAAAGAACCCTGCAGCCACAGGTGAAGAAGAGGGTCTGATGTGTCCCTTAGCCAAACTCTCCGAGATATAATCTTGCATAGCCTTCCTCTCCGGGCCGGAAAGATTATATAACTGGGTTTTAGGTCGTTTTGCCCCAGGTACTAGGTTAATTGGGCAATCATATGGACGATGAGGTGGTAACCCCTGACAACCCTTCTCAGAGAACACATCCATAAAATCTGACAGAAAGGCAGGCAGAGATGTTACAGAGAGTGTAGAGCACCTACTACTCAAGCAGTTGTCCTTACAATGATCACTCCACTCCACAATCTCCCCGGCCTGCCAATCCACCACTGGATTGTGAGTCACCAGCCAGGGAAGCCCCAATACCATAGGAGCCGGAAGACCATCCAGGACATAACAAGAGATATGCTCTTTATGGAGGTCCCCTACCTGCAGATGGATGTTATGGATGATCTGAGTTAACTCTCTCTGAGTAAGAGGGGAGGAGTCGATGGCAAAAACAGGAATAGTTCTGCGTACCGGTTCTGGAGTAAAACCCAGAGCCTGAGCAAACTGTGAATCCACCAAGTTGACCCCCGCCCCACTGTCCAAAAAGACGGAACAGATCTCAGTCTTATTGCATAATAATACAGCCTTAACGGTAGCGGACAACAAAAACTGAGACATGCGTATGGAGGAAACGAATACGCCCAGACTGTTATCCTCCGCACAATCTGGGGACTCTAGTTTTCCCGCGGCTGCTTTGTTTGTTCTCTTGGGTTCTGAGGGACATACCTTTACAAAATGACCCCTCCCCCCACAACGAAAACAAACCTCTGACCTATGGCGGACCTTTGGAGGATTCACCCGTCTAGTGACGCCCCCTATTTGCATTGGTTCGACTGGATCATAACAAACCGATCCCTGCCCTATAGAGGCCTCTGTAGAGTTTAATAGTCTCTCCTTGAGTCGTCTGTCGACTCTAATAGACAGAGACATAGCAGCCTCAAGAGACCCAGGGACTTCGTATACCGCCAGCGCGTCTTTGAATTTTTCAGACAACCCCTGGCAGAACTGACTCCTAAGGGCCGAGTCGTTCCATAATGTATCAGTAGCCCACCTACGGAATTCGGAACAATATAGTTCAGCAGACCGGTTCTCTTGCCGAAGTCCACGTAGCTTAGACTCAGCCAGTGAGACCCTGTCCGGGTCATCATATACGAGACCCAGGGCTTCAAAAAACTCCTCCACTGATCGTAAGGCTGGAGAGTCTGATGGTAGGGAGAAAGCCCAAGCCTGCGGATCTCCTTGCAGGAGAGAAATTACATTGCCCACCCGTTGTTCCTCGCCGCCAGAGGATCTAGGGCGTAACCTGAAGAACAATTTACAAGCTTCTCTGAAGGTTACAAATTGGTCTCTCCCTCCTGAGAACCTATCAGGTAAAACCACTTTTGGCTCAGGAGTACCTTGGTTTCCCGTAGCAACGGTGGAACCCAAGGATTGCTGCTGCTGCTGCAGCACTGTTGCTTTTAATCCTGCCACTTCAAGGGATAACCCCTGTAATTCTTTTGCCAAAACCGTAACCGGATCCATAGTGGAACAGAAAAATACAAAGCAAAACAGCAAGCAAAAAAAAAGAAAAAAGAAATGTCACTTTTTTTTTTTTTTTTTTTTTTTTTTTTTTTTAAATGGCCAGATATACTGTCACGACCGCTATCCCAGCAGCAGTCGTACCAGACGGAGGGGAAGGGGGACCCTTATCTATGGATCGGAGATAGAACGGCCACCCCTGACTAACCCTAAGCTGGCACCTGTCTGCCCTGATACCCTAGACGGGGTGTGAACCCGTGCGGCGAGCAGGATGCCTAAACCCTCAGTCACCCTAGCAAGACTAGACTGGGGAAAGGCAGATGGGAGCACTAGTCACCATCACTCATGTCTAGGAGAACAACAGGGGAAGACAGCAACAAACAAACAATCTATAACAGAGAATAGACTTATCCAGTCACGAGCAGAGAAGGTGATCCCAATAACGACAGCTCCACAGCAATACCATCAAACGATCTCCTTCAAAGGTCAGAATAACACTGGAAGTAAGGACTATATCTGGCAATGACTGCAAGTGAAACAAACTAATATAGTAGCTGGGAGTGGCAGACAGGACTCACCTGAGAAGGATGCCTACAAACTCCCAGTCAGGACAAAAAGGTTCACAAGGCAAAACCCTGATGACATACCCTGAACCACAGAGCAAACTCACAAGCTATCGCGAGTAGCAAGTCGCTGCGACCTTCTCCTCCCAGACCTGTCTGGATCAGTCACAGTCGTGACACTGACCTTCTGTCGGTCAGTGCCTGAGTTAGTCGAGTCACTCACCCACAGTAAATTACCATCAACAAGGCAGCCCCCCCACAATAATATACAATCCGCAGTGCAGTCGCCCACCCCCCCCCCCCACCCCACCCCTTCAACACTTGGTTACTGCACCCGGGCAATTTTATAGCTTGTTTCGGTCCCATGGCTTCACCATGGCTGTGATGGGCACCGGTCTCTTGGCTTTGTGGGTCGCTGAGTGAGCAGAGACCGGCGGTACTCTGCCCTGGTGCCAGCGCTTCAGCGCTAGACAAGCCTGGGACAAGGGAGGGCAGAGGCCAACTGTGCTCTGCCCCGTTGCCAGCTCTTCCGCTGGAGCAACCGAGGTATAGTCCTGCCCGGTGACAAAGGGAAAGTTAGGGCAGAGGCCGACTGCGCTCTGCCCAGATGCCAGCTCTTCCGCTGGGGTAGCCTGTGGGAAGTCCAGCTCTGGAGAAGAGGATAGGGGAGGGCAGAGGCCGACTGCGCTCTGCCCAGATGCCAGCTCTTCCGCTGGGATGGGGTCAGGGAATCCTGCCCCTAAGACCTTGTTGTGGATCAGCTGGGGAGAGGAGGGATCGCTTACCTCCTCCTCCTCCTGGCCTTCCTGCGGGGTTGGTGGGGACTCTGTACCGGCCGTCCAGCATCCCGGTAGGCCTGGTGCAGAGACGGCGGTCCCATCTGTATCATTGGAGTTAGGGGTGCTGTCCCCCTGTGGTTGGGGAGAGAGACCGGTTGTCTCCTCTCCCTTCAAAGTACACAGCGGCTGGGGAGCAGGACCAACTGTCCCTACTCCCTGAAACTCCGGCTGCCGTTGTGGATCTGGGCCGATTGCCCAGCATCCCTGTAGGGCCGGTGGAGAGATCTCGGTCCCATCTCCACCTGCCATATGGGTTTCCCCCCAGGACCAGTCTATGAGGTCCCCTACCTCTGTAGCTGCTTGTTGCAGGGGTGAGGGACCGACCATTTCCTCCCCCTGGGATGCTATCTGCCGCTGGGAAGAGAGACCGACTGTCTCCACTACCAGTGATTCTGGTTGTTGCAGAGATGAGGGACCGACAATCTCCTCTCCCTGTACTCCCAGTGGCAGTTGGGGATCTGGGCCACCTGCCCAGCCACCCTGTTGGGCAGGTGGAGTGACTACGGTCCCATCTCCACCTGCCGACTGGAGTTCCTCCCAGTACCAGTTTATGAAGTCCCCTACCTCCACAGTTTGTGAGGAAGTAGGGGATACCTCAGCTGTGACTTGCCAGGGGTAGGGCTGCAGGTCTGGGCCCGGTATCCAACTGTCTTGTATCTTGCGCTGGGCTTGAATGGAGCGAAACAAGCGAGCAAGTCCCCCTGTAGTCAGTAATGTCCCAAAATCTAGACTCTTCTGTGCTTCCAAAGTCAATGTCTTCAAAAGACTCCCACAATAAACCAGGGCCATTATATTCCTCACCCTGGGGCTTGGCGTACTCCTCCATCCATGGAGACTGTCGTACTGTGTCCCACCATAGTGTTTGGTAAGCGTCATCCAACCAGGTTTCCTGCCATACCAGTGTATCAAGCTCTGACACCCACTCCATCAATGGTTGCTCTCCCAGTAGAGGTAGTCGCAGCGCCAATCACATTCGTAATCTCTGCTCCTCTCTGGGAAGACTCTCACCCCTCCGTAGCTGCACGTCCTCCAGGGCCTGGTGCCATACACCTTTCCGCTCGGCATCCCTGTAATCCGGGTGATCTTCCTCATGGAATGCTGTGCAGGAACCAACGGCATCCATATTGCTCTAGCCAGGGGCGCTGTACGGATACTAGCGTTGCCCTCAACTTTGTAAATCCACGAACGGTGTCTCCGAGCTGCTTCTCCTCTCACTAGGACACCATCCCACTGCTTGCCACCAATGTAATGGATCTCCTAGCACCCTCGACCGGGTACCTCCGTCGATAGATGCTCTTAGTGCTTTCCGAGGACTCCAAGCACTCCACTTGACACCGTACGCACTGCAGACCCCACGAACCGCCGAAGCTTGGTTGAGGTCTCACCGTCTCCTACCCACCCTGGACCTACGACAATGCTCCAGGCTCCAGTGGGTGAACCTCTCCTAAAACCAGAGAGCAGGAACAGCTCTTACAAGAGCTAGTAGTTATGCCAGGGGAGTATAGCAAATCTTCAGCGTATAGCAATCCCCCAGTGTCGATCAGTTACCCAAATACCAGCCTCAACATGGTAAAGGGTAAAACAGGAACTCTTTATTTGGACACACAAGCATTGATTTATACACATCTTCCAACAAGGTTACCACCCACAGGGTTTTGTAAAAACAGCCAATAACCACGTACAATACACTCAGACACTCCCACACAAAATCCTCCCCTCTGCCTGTGATACAATTACCTCACACTGGGTTAATGCAAACATCACAGACAGGAGAATGCACAATAGTCTTCTGTCCTGGAGACGAGACGTAAATCAATTATCTCTCAGGACAAAGGGACATTGCCAATACACACAGAGAGACAATGGAACAGACCTCACTACTCAACGTATACAATGTCCCACCCTTTACAATACACATAGACATTTAACATCCCAAAATGGCACGAATTAGACCAGGGGTTCAAGTTAGTACAAGTCATTTGTGAACAAAGGAGGCCTGGCTGATGAGAAGGCCCGTAATCCAGGGGCAGGAGGTGGGCAAACGGCCCCCTGCAAAACACTGTGGCGAAGTGGCTTTCGCCACATTCACTATAAATGAATAGACGAAGCGGCCACTCTGTGGCCTACTCATGCTGCTGCCACCTCTGCAATCTCTCGTTGTCGTGCCACTCTGTGGCCTCCTCATGCTGCCACCACCTCCACACTATGTCACCTTGCCACTCTGTGGTCTCGTGATGGTGCCGCCACCTCCACACTCGGTCATTGTGCCACTATGTGACCTCCTGTTGCTGCTGCCACCCCCAGAGCCTGTCACTGGGCCACTTTGTGGTCTCCTTATGCTGTTCCCACCCTTCCCACTTCTTGACTCGGCCACTTTTTGCCTCGCTGACATCATTTGTTTGACCCTTCTTCTGATCTGTCAGAAAAGGAAAAATTAGATGCACAACAGATCCTGTCTATGTAGCAGCTGTAAGGCCTGTATGGTCCCATTAGAAATGGCTTATGATTTGGTAGCCAACAGCAAGAGAGGGTACAAAACACAGAAGGCATGCAAATATTCGGTTCACGTGTCATCTCTGTTTTAGATCCATTCCGGTTTTTATTGGCATTAGCAATAATGATAGATTACTGACCAAATGCTGACTGAGTGAAGGTGTAAGCTTCACAGACAGGACCCGTTTTTTGTGGGAAAATGAATCAGTGACTTCAACCACAAACTTACTGCCGACACCCTCTCTGCTCCGTCGGGGGGCTATACTTGTATAAGCATTTAATAGAACAGGTTCTGATAATATCTATGTGGAATCAGCTGTTGACGGTGTAAAAGGGGTGCGATTCTTCTTGGCACTAACATCGACCTGTAAGGCTGAGTTCATACTTGAGTTATTTGGTCAGTTTTGGCCCATGACTGCCCAAATAAGGCTCCATTCACACATCCGCACTTCCGGGTCCGCATTTCCGTTCCCGAAAAAAAAACTGAACATGCCCTACTCTTGTCCGCAATTGCGGACAGGAATAGGCATATTCTATTAGTGACGGCAATGTGTGGTCCGCACAAAATGCGGAACGCACATTGCTGGTGTCCGTGTTTTGCGGATCCACAAAACACATACGGATGTGTGAATGGACCCTAAGTGAAGTGTGCAGTGATTCTAAGAGGGACGCCTGTCATCTGCATGTCATACTGACTCACAGTATTATTTCACTGCCACAGCAGACTCCCTATGAATGTTACTGCAAGGCACAGTGTTCTACATCCCTATAAAGGCTCTCTGCAGCCCAGAAATAGCCTTTTTTTTAACGCGATTTGCCGCAAAAAAAATCAGATCGAAGCAAATCTTTTCGGAAAATTCGCCGAACTGGACAAATCGAATTATGGATAAATTCACTCATCTCTATAGATAAGCTTTAGTAACTGAAACTGGGATATATATTTTTTTGCATAAGTCTGGCCTATCCCCCTCAACTAGGGTCTTTCCAGGAGTAAAATGATGATGACCTATCCTGATTGGTGGGGTCCAACTGCCAACAAACCCTTCCTAGCCCAGTGATGTCACGTTCACTGGTCCCGTGGCCTATATGCAGCTCCGTTTCATTCAAGCTAATGGCCGCGGGAAGCAGTATCAAGCACAGCCGCTATACAATGTACGGTGTTGTGCTTGGTATGCTGTCAGGAGGCCGCAGCCCTCAAACCTTTCAAACAGTTGATCAGCCAGGGTGCCTGGGAGTCAGACCTGAACCGATCTGATATGGATTACCTATCCTGAAGATAGATAATTAACATAGTATTCCTGGAAAACCCCTTTAAACTATTTCCTCTGAATCCCCACCAGGGAAACCATAGCAATGCCTAGGCCTCGCAGTGGTGACCTCTGTGCCCAAAAAATTTACATATCAGAATGAAAATTACACACCCATAAGACTGTATATGGATGGTGTCGGTGTGCTGTCAGCTTTTTTTTTTACTGATCTATTGACTTGAATGGGAATTAAAAATAGATGAATATAGAGCATGCTTAGATTTTCTCTCCACAGACCAATGGCCCACAGAAAAAAATCTTGCATATGACAATAACCATTGATTTTAAAGAAAGGGCGTTCAGTCCAGGTTCTTTCTGTCCATCACACTTATCATTGTATGAGCCACCATCCTGTGTAGACCAGCACAGGACAATGTCCCAGAAAACCTTCTGCCAGGACTGAAGGATTGTCCTGCTGAATCTATGATACTTCCCATGTCTAGACAAAAACTGGGGGGAATCTCTCTAGTGAGGCCTGCCAAACAATTAGAGAAGCGCTGCTTTATAGGGCATGTGCATATTTCTTCTGAAATGTCATAGACACATCAAAAGATACCATCAGCTCACAGCTGGTAGATTTAAACAGCTTGGAAATGTAGACAGATGCGATAATGGGAAGTGCCCTCCAGCCAGTTTGTTCTAAAGATCGGGAGGGTCCAATACCACAAAGGTATACTCACACTTTTATTGTTTAATACGCTATAAGGCTACTTTCACACTAGCGTTCGGGCGGATCCGTTCTGAACGGATCCGCCCATAATAATGCAGACGGAGGCTCCGTTCAGAACGGATCCGTCTGCATTATATTAGCTAAAAAAAGCTAAGTGTGAAAATAGCCTGGGACGGATCCGTCCAGACTTTCAATGTAAAGTCAATGGGGGACGGATCCGCTTGAAGATTGAGCCACATTGTGGCATCTTCAAACGGATCCGTCCCCATTGACTTACATTGTAAGTCTGGACGGATCCGCACGCCTCCGCACGGCCAGGCGGACACCCGAACGCTGCAAGCAGCGTTCAGCTGTCCGCCTGTCCGTGCGGAGGCGAGCGGAGCGGAGGCTGAACGCCGCCAGACTGATGCAGTCTGAGCGGATCCGCTCCATTCAGACTGCATCAGGGCTGGACGGCTGCGTTCGGGTCCGCTCGTGAGCTCCTTCAAACGGAGCTCACGAACGGAAACCCGAACGCTAGTGTGAAAGCAGCCTAAGCAGTACGGGATTCACATATCTGGAGCCTGAAGGCACAATAAGCGTTGCACCTTAGGGTGCCTTCACAAGTGGCAGATTTCATTTAAGAAATTTCTGTGACTGAAAATCAGTTCCATTTATCTGGATGAGGCTTGCGGAAATCCATGTGGTTGCCGCCAAATTCCAGATGAATGGAACAGATTTTTTTGTCGCAAAAAATTTCTGCAACAAAACCTGCCGCGTGTGAATGCTCCCTTAGGGTCCATTCACACGTCCGCAAAATGGATCCGCATCTGTTCCGCAATTTTGCGGAACGGGTGCAGACCCATTCATTTTCAATGGGGCCGGAATGTGCTGTCCGCATCCAGATTTGCGGATCCGCACTTCCGTATCCGTGCTTCCGTTTCCGCAAAAAAATAGAACATGTCCTATTCTTGTCCGCAATTGCGGACAAGAACAGGCATATTCTATTAGTGCCGGCAATGTGTGGTCCGCAAAATGCGGAACGCACATTGCCGCTTTCCGTGTTTTGCGGATCCGTGGCTCCGTGTATCCGCAAAACACATTGCGGACGTGTGAATGGAGCCTTAGGCTCTTACTAAGACCAGCATCAAAAATCACAATTTTTTTTTAAAAATAAATAAAGTAAAAACATTTATTTTTAAACTTCATGACAGTCATTTCTTGAATGGACTATAATCCTCTCCCGAGCATAAGGAGCAAGAACCCTATTCCAGAGGACCACTATTAGGTCTCACCTTTCCATTTTTGCAGATCCACAAAACACAGATGCCGGCCTTGTGTGCTCTGCATTTTGCAGATCAGAACGTCCAGTCCTATGATAGAAATACCTATTCTTGTCCACAAAACAGACAAGAATAGAACATGTTCTATTTTTTTTTTTTTTTTTTACAAAGCTGCGGAACGGACCTGCAGCTGCATCTTTCGCGGCCCAATTGTAATGGATGGGTCTGCATTCAATCCGCAGAAAATTCTATTGTATGTATGAGGCCTTAGCTATAGGGCTCATGCACATGAACGTGTGCATCCCGTTTTTAAAATTGTGTCTTTGCTCTCCCTGCAAGGGTTTGCTTCCCATAATTTAGGGGGAATATAATTATATTGTGGTCACTATTATCTAGTGTTTCTCGAATAGTAACATTTCCAACGAGTTCTGCATCATTAGAAGCTAGAAAACATCTGAAGTTCTATAGGTAATAAGGAGATAAAACTTAACTTTTACTTAATGATAGGATAAAATCGCCACACTACACAAAGGGACATACAAAACATAATTGTCATACCATGATATACCTAGACTATATTAGTCCAGAGCACAATTCTCACAAGCCCCATCAGTAATACTGGCGAGAAAACAATTGGAACAATCTCACCCAAGAAGTGCAGCAAATCCTCAATTGGATGTAGAAGTTCACGAACCCCAGGAATGATGTGGAGACCTGATGTGCTCACTTAATGGATGCTAACTCACGGCCAGGCAATTCTGATATTGTTGACTGTAGAACAGGTAAACCAGCGGGTGCACCTTGTACTTTGGATAGAGATGGCAGCAGGAACCACTAGCCCTAAATCACCCTAAGGTCGGGGGAGGGGACTAGGAATACCCTGTCTATCTACACAGAGCACTCGCCCCGAAAGGGGCGACCCCGTCCGGAGACCTGACCCCAAACTCGGGCAATGACCCTAATATACCCTACGCAGAAAAAGTTCCCCATTAGAAGTTACCAGAACCAACAGAGCATCACCCATAGTGTGATCTTCTACAAACTGGCCTATAAAGTGGCCCTGCAGCAAGGTGAGGAATCTTCTCCCCTTTGCAGTTGAGGTAGAACCATGACCCCAGTCAATGTCTGGGAAGTTAAAATCTCCCATTATGTCCACTGTACCAGTCCGCTATATTTGGTTATACAGCTGAACGTCTAACTCCACTGTGATGTTAGGGGGTCTATAGATGACACCAAGTATTATTTTTTTCACTGTTTATTATATACCTGTGATTTTTTTTGGTACCTTGGTTGATATTGCTGGTACTGTATGCAACAGGTCCATGTTACCAGCGGCTCTATTTTTCATCAGTGTACAGTTCTACCCAGTCACCTCCCTACTTTCCTCACTAACCCCAGCCTCCACTAAATTCCCAGTCCCCTCCTAGATGCCACTCTCTATCTATCCCCTTATTAGTATGACCCCCTCCATACCCAAAGATCCTAGCTTAAAAGCTCCTCCAGATGTCTAACCATTCTTTCCCTCAGAGCAGTTGCACCCTCCCCATTAAGGTGCAACCGGTCCCTACTGTAGAACTGGTAACTAACAGTTAAATTGTTCCAATTCTCCAAGAACCCAAACCGTTCCTTCCTGCAACAGCTTCGTTTCCACTTATTTAACTCCCTAAGTTCTCGCTGTCTCTCTAGTGACACTGGTAGTATTTGTGAAAACATTACCTTGGAGGTCCTGGACTTGAGCTTCTCTCATTAGTTCCCTAAAATCATTTTTAAGGACCTTCCATCATCCCTGACTTTGTCACTGGTACCAAAATGGACCATGACCCCCGTGTCTTCCCCACCGAGCAATCTGTTAATCCGATCCGCAATATGCCGTACCCAAGCACCCGGAAGACAACACACTGTTTGGCATTCACGGTCTTGGAGACAGATGACCCTGTCTGTCCTCCTAATAATAGAGTCCCCTACTAGTAGCATCCGTCCTACAGCGGTCATCCTCCTGGTTGCTAGGAGAAACGCCCTGCTGCAGTGTTGCCAGCCCTGGGCTTTCATCCCTAATATCAGCCAATCAGGCATATTTACTAGGGCAGTCCAGCTCAGGACTAGCCTCCCTGGCACTTTCCCTCTACCCCTTCTTCCTACATTAAACCAACTACTGACCAATTAGTCCTGATCTTGCCCCCTTCTATTTCACTGACCCCAGCCAGTGCCTGCACAGTGAGGTCTAAGCCTCTCTCCAGGTTTGCAATGTCCCTGCGCGTTGCACGCTGCTCCAAGGGCTTCCAAATATTCAACATGCTTGCATCCAGTGCAAATGTATTCAACCTCAAATGGCCATTCAAGGCATGCATATAATCGCACAGGACACACAATTAGGGATTATTCACACGGCCGTTGCCGTTCAGCTGGGTCTGCAAGTTCTATTTTTTAGACAAACCCCGCGGAAGCACTCCGTAATGCTTCCGTGGGGTTCCCATCCGTGCTTCCATTTTGCATCTCTGTGATTGCGGACCCATTAAAATCAATACGGCCACGGAAACACAACGGCCGTGTGAACAAGCATTTAGTAGCATAGTCCATGGTGCCCATCTCCCCAAGACCAAATTACCTTTTCCAACAAATAGCAGCTCAGAGTTGTGATAGGGCAAAACCCAATACATTTCAACTGTGATTCTTACCAGTTTTTTTTTTTAACCATGTGCTTTTAATCAGTTGGCTTATTTAAAGTAGTGTTATATGTATATCTATCTGGCTCTATCTCACTCACAGTACAGTATTATATTGCCATCTAGTGGACATTTGCAGATATAACATTATAAAGTTGCATGACCTGTCAAGAGTGAAATGGTGTGTGTGTGTGTGTATATAATATATATATATATATATATATATATATATATATATAAATTATATACACACACACACACACAGATGCAGCTTTGCTAAACTTGATGGTTAACGTGTTAAGTAAAGCCTCATTCACACGTCAGTGTTTCACAGACAGCATGCGTCCCCATTCATTTTAATGTGTGCATTCAACCATCAGTTTAGCACGGTCCGTGGGTCAGTGTTTTTAGCACGGATGCATGCTCTATTTTGTCCGTGTTCACGGATCCATTACGTTCATTAAGAAGAGATGCTTTGAAAATTATTTTTCAGCTGTTCAGTGTCAGTGAAACACAGACTGCAAAAAACGGACACGGACCCAACAGACAGCTTCACGGATGCATCACTGACCACCTGCTCACGGATTTGAGCACAGACGTGTGAATGAGGCTTAAAAAAAAAAAAAAAAAAAAAAAAAGGCACAAAAAGGCTAACTAACTCAATGTATTTCAATGGCTTTTGTCAAAGATGGCACGAGATTAAAAAAAAGTATATATATATATATATATATATATATATATATATATATTAGCAGAGTTTTTTTTTGTTTGTTTTTTAGGCACCCTACACTGAGTTAGGTAGTGTACTCCAGGAAAACCAAGATTCAACCACTACACTGCCAATTAGTGATACATGGTTCTTCACGGAACCCCATGGAAGCACTACAGCGTGCTTACCTGGGGTTTCTCTCTGTGCCTCCGCACCACTAAAAAAGTAGATGTTTTATTTATTTTTTTACAAGGGCGAATCACGGACCCATTCAAGTTGAATGGGTCGGCATCCATCTGCAGCAGCTGCACAGATGATGGCCATGCATTGCGGACTGCAAATTATAGTCCCCAAAGTTACAGAATGGCCGCGGAACATAAAGGACTGGCAACTGTCAGGAAAAAAATGTAAACACCGATTTCTTCCCAGGAAATGCTGATCTCTCATTAGTCGGCTGAAACAATCATTCCTTGTTAGATTTTACCAAACTAACGTTCGTTTGGGTTGAAATTGTGCTTTTTATCAACTTCACACTGATATGCATGCTGATTTTAAGTCATACACTTCTCTTAAAGGGACACTACCATGAAAAAGCATATGTTCACGATACAATATTTGGGGGAGTTTTATGAAAAGTAGTGCTAAGGAAAACGGACTTTGTTGCCAATTGCAACCAATCAGATTCTACGGATCACCCTGCTTGGTTGCTACTGGGCAACTAGGTCCGTTTTCCTTAGCGCCAATTTGGATAAATCTCACCGAGTAGGCCATTACGAACCGTGCAGTAACAAATGGATTTCTTTCAGGAAACAAGACTGACCATCATACAAACTTTACATTAGGTAGCGAGGCTGCCATAGGAATGAATGGGGTCACTCACGACTCACAAGTTTGCTGCAGCCGCGATACTCTAACTCAGGGGTGGTCAACCTGTGGCTCTCCAGCTGTTGTAAAACTACAACTCCCACCATGCCCTGCTGTAGGCAGACTGGGCATGCTGGGAGTTGTAGTTTTGCAACAGCTGGAGGGCCGCAGGTTGGCCATCCCTGCTCTAACTCAATCCAGCAGTGTAGGAATTTTTTGTGACTGCCAACGTGCCAGACGTGCTGCAACTCCATTCATTGCTATGGCAGCCCCCTGTACTGCGATCTTTGGTCATGCAACATTTGTCATGGTCAAACTCGCAGTGTAGACGTCCCCTAAAAGTTTAGAGGTGAAGATGCTGGAGGGAAATCGAGCTACTGCGCAAACTCAGAAAATTGACTCTTAGCTGAACTGGATGCATCAATTTAAACATTAATAAAAAAAACATATAGCCAAAAACTTTTCAGATTTTATTTACTTCTTTAACATCAATTTACAGATCATGATTTGAAAAAAAATATATATGATAGTGTCCCTTTAAGTGAGCACTTAACCTCTAAAGAGGGCCAAATGTCCAGAGTGGTAGAAATACAAGGCAATGTGAATACCTGACGTCTTCAAAAGAGAGACCGCTTTCTGTAGTCGCCCTCGCCCCATTTAAAGGGATATAAGCTGGATGGGATCCGGGAGCAGGAAACGGTGCCGTGAGTAAATATCTTTATTGAGAACCCTTGTTATACATCATTCATTGAAAGGAAATATAAATATAGAAGCTTTTTTTTCCCCCACATTTTTCCATTGACTTTCATCCTGGTCCATATTAAAATTCACCAAAATCACTGATCATTTGCAGAACACTCTAATCGGCCACACGGAGGATCATATTCAAACGAGTTACATCATGAGGGCCTTTGGTACAGCAAGAGGTGCAACATTATGGACTAAGCACCAGCCTAGAGTACAGCAGTGGATTGAAGAAAGCGGAGAAGAAAAGCACCGCGCCAAAAGTCTGTACGGTGGAAATGATCTGCTTCGTGATTAGTGGAAAAGTAGTGTTACAGGAGGGGGGGGGGGGGTTAATCTTTACTACAAGGGTACAGGCGTGTGCTTAAACATTTACACCATATACAAAACAGAAGTCATCAATCAGTGCATACAGGACAGTCTACTAGTGCTCCAATACCTCCTCCGCTCTGCAATCCATAATGGTGGACCCCATCAGCAGTTTGCCCTACTGGTTTATTCCTCCATCTAAAATAGTTTAAAAAAAAAAACTGAATAAAATTTTATTTTGACATGAGGAATGACATCGCGTGACTGCTGCCAAGAGGTTTTTCCCCTCCCATGCTGACTTGCGTCTGACCTGTGGCCCTCCAGCTGTTGTAAAACTACAACTCCCACAATGGCCTGCTGTAGGCTGTTCGGGCATGCTCGGAGTTGTAGTTTTGCAACAGCTGGAGGGCTGCAGGCTTGTGTTGGACAACTTCCCTAGCAGCCAGCCTGCAGCCCTCCAGCTGTTACAAAACTACAACTCCGAGCATGCCCGAACAGCCTACAGCAGGGCATTGTGGGAATTGCAGTTTTACAACAGCTGGAGGGCCGCAGATTGAGCATCCTTTTAAAAAGAGGACCTGTCACCACCTCAGACACCCCTGTTTTCCCCTCAGGACACTTTCACACAGTCAGGATTTGCAAGCCAAAAGCAGGAGTGGAACCTACAGAAAAAGAAAAAAAAAAGTATACAGGAAAGATGTGTGGCTCTGCGGACTAGACCCAGAGGCCTCCTGGTCTGGTCTTGGCTTACAAATACTAATGAACAATACTGACCATGTGCAAGTATTCTAGAGCATCTTTTCTTTGAACCCTGTGTTGTAGCATCCCTCTGTTATTACTCCTAGAAATGTATGAGTAAACCACTGGGTGTGTCCCTACACTTAGACACTGTCCAGTCCATGCTCAAAATATAAGGGCTCATTCCGAGAAACGCAAGGGCTCAGTGCCCACATTGCGAACTGCAAATGGTGGCTCCACAACATACGGGCACTTGCCAATGTTCACTCTGTGCTGCGGATGCAAACACATTGACTGAAAGTGGTCCGCAATCCGCAAGATATGGTAAAAGAGAGGACAAGTTCTGTCTTTTCCGGAGCAGAGGCAGGGATTGGAAGCCCACGGTAAAACTCTGAAGTGTTTCTGTGGGCTTTCGGGTCTGTACATGTCCTATCATTGGCCGTATTTTTCGGATCACGGACTCCTTCCAGTCAATGGGTCTGCACCGCAATATAGGATTCACACGGCAGAACGCAATGTGGGCACGGAGCCCGAAGCCTGTGTAGGGACACACGTCTTTGATAGAAACACCTAGTTGATAATGTATCTACATATTTTTATGAGAAACAGCACAAGGCAGAGTTCTAATAAAATATGCTAAAGAAATGTTATTTTTTGAAAAATACAAGGATTTACTAACGCAGACGTGGGAAGAACCGATGGGTCCCCTTTAAATGGTGCCGCCAGACAGCTCCAACCAGTCTGTCGTACATTATTCAGGTGGCACTGGGCTGAAGGTGGGGTGGGGGGGGGTCAGTACCCAAGCCACATTTATGCGTCTCAAGTGGGAGAACAGGACCCAAACGCCTTCATGTAGTTGAAGAATCAGTGCGGTTAGTAGCAGCTCTCGACCATATCATCCGCTTGCACCCTATGTAATCACAGAAAGCTACACTCCCTAGTAAGAAGGAAATGGTCACACTCAGGACCAATATGGCACCCCCTGCTAACTGTGCAGTTTATTTCACAACAAACCTCAAAACCAATAAAATAAAACACATTTCAGATACAGGCACAAGCCCCAAAAAGGCATTTGGAATTAAGCTGAAGAACTGCGAGTATGAAGATGATCTGATCCTGGGTAGAGAGGCGTGCGCTTGACTAAGAGCAATACAGTGAAGAACGACTGAAATCTATTCCCAGGGATTATTTCCAAGAGTCTGTAAGAAGCCAAAGGAGCTGCTCCTAGCACAAAGGTCCTTCTTATGTAGGATGTGCACATCCCCGGGCATAAGGAATCACTTGATGCCAGTCTCTGTCCGAGCAGAAGTGCGCCCCCTTCTGGAATGTTTTCAGGTCTGGAGGTTGTATTTTGTGAACAAAAACAACCCCTCGAAAGTATGGATTTTTGTGATCCCAAGTTTGACAGTAATGGCAAAAGATTAGCAATGCAGTCAGCATTTATTTAAAAAAAAAAAAAAAAAAAAAAAAAAAAAACACACAGGTAAGATGACATGCGGCTTTTTACATGCATACACTGCTTCTGAGATTTACCAGAGGAAAACAAATCCAAACCAAAATGATCCATTTCAAAAGTGGAATCGTGGCAGGAACGCAAACAGGTCACTATGAGCAGACACTTAAAGGGAGGAGATCCACAAGGTTTCTTCTGTCTGTAGTACCCTGTATTTCTTGCACTGGCCTCCCCTCCAATGACACACTCCATGTGGCGGGCAGTGCACCTGGGCTACTGGTGGCAACGTCCACAAGGTTTTACTCTAGACGGCGTTAGCGGGTGTGCCATTGTGAGTCACTGCGTTGAGATTCGGACTGCTGGCTTGATGGCTGAAGGTCCGGTGGGTGGAAGCCCCCACCTCAAACACCTCATGGATGGCTTTTCGAAAGCAGTGAAAATTGTAGTCTATTAATCCTGCAAAAGAAACCAGGATCAATTTCATCGATTTCCTAAACGTTAAAGAAAAACGATCACTGCTTTATTCCAGAAACAGCATGGATCGTGCCTGGTATTGCAGATCCTTTCCTCTGCAGTGAACGGGAATGAGCTGCAATACCGCTTACTACCTGTGGATGGATGTGGTGCAGTTTGTGGAAAAATAAGGCAGCTATCTTTTTCTAAGTATAATAAATGTACAATCTTATTTCCCTACTGAAATTTTTCTCCCACCAAAGAACGTACCTTTACAATTCCTGCTAGAATTTATCTTTACAATCATCTCTGTATCTTTCTTACCTGCCCCCGATGCAATAGACAGTTTCCTATGCAGATCCCATACAGTTAAAACTTTGGAAGGTGATGTGGCTAAGGCTACTTTCACACTCGCGTTGGGTGCGGATCAGTCATGGATCTGCAGACGGATCCGTTCAGATAATACAACCGTCTGCATCCGTTCAGAACGGATCCGTCTCGAACATCATTGAAAGTCAATGGAGGACGGATCAGTTTTCTATTGTGTCAGTGAAAACAGATTCGTCCCCATTGACTTACATTGTGTGTCAGAAAGGATCCGTT
This sequence comes from Bufo gargarizans, assembly GCF_014858855.1. Classification (NCBI taxonomy): domain Eukaryota; kingdom Metazoa; phylum Chordata; class Amphibia; order Anura; family Bufonidae; genus Bufo; species Bufo gargarizans. Next base: position 313,392,423 of record NC_058082.1, on the reverse strand, counting down.
TGGCTCAGTTTCGCCAGACGGACACCAAAATGCTGCAGGCATCATTTTAGGGTCCTCCTCCAAAGCGGAATAGAGACGGATCGGAGGCAAACTGATGCATTCTGAGGGGATCCTTTTCCATTCAGAATGCATTAGGGTAAAACTGATCCTCTTTGGACCGCTTGTGAGAGCCCTGAACGGATCTCGCTAACGGAAAGCCAAAACGCGTGTGAAAGTAGCCTAACTTCTACTAATATGTTATAAGCAGAGGTCACACTAAATATTTTTCAGCAGGGTAAAAATACAATTAAAATTTTTAATTTTTAAAACAGCTACATGCTGATGGCTCAGTGTGAAAAGTAAAACCTGTAATGGTTCTGAGAACTTCGTCCAACGCGGACCGCAACGCACAGGCCGTCTGAATCCCGTACTGTAGCGCAGACCCATTCACTTGGGTCCACGATCTTCAATATATGGCAAAAGAGAGGACATGTCCTAACTTTTGCAGTGTGGAGGCATGGACCAAAAAGCCCACGGAAGAGCTTCAGAGTGCTTCCGATCAGTGCCTCTGCAACACATCTTGAGGATTGCGGACCCATTCAAGCAAATTGGTCCACATCCACGATTCACACGGCTGGTTCCAGTATATTGCGAACTGGCATTTGAGGTCCGCAATATGGGCACTGGCGTGTGAATGGACCCTTATACACTGAAATAGGCAGACAGATGCCATAACATGCATCACAGCCTGGAGAGGTGTTATTGAGGCCTCTGCTTCCACGATTAAGATTTATTTCCTTTTTCAGCTGTAATTTTCTGGAATCCAAAAGGTAAAATAACGTTCTAAAGGTACAATGCTCACTCCAAAATGAATTCTCAACAACGTATTCTTATATTTAAAGGGGTTGTTTCATCTGGGACTTTGATGGCATATCAGTAGTGAGACCCGCTTCCATCTCTAAAAATGGCCCCTAAAAGTCAATGAGAGCGCACTGCGCATGGGTGGCGCGCGCTGCATTCACTTCTACGGGAGTTCTGAAAATAGCCGAAGGAGACAGTGCTCAGCTATTTTCAGAAGTCTCATAGAAATGGTGCACGGCTGCTCTCCGCTCACTTCTATAGGTGGGACCCGCACCTATCTGACATTCTAGCGATATGCCACCAAAGTCTTAGATGAGACCACCTCTACAAGATCTACAGCCAGTCAGCAAGTTTGTTAGGTTTAGCTGTGCCTGGATTTTTACAGTACGGCCATATGCTTACCTTTCCTCTCAAAGCTTTCTTCCCTAAGAATACAAACAAGCGACAGAAACTTTGTGACTTCTTTTAAGTAGAGAACGGTCGTGTTGTTGAGCTTGATAATGGCCATGGACTCCTTGTCATACGCTGTCCCATTACACTCAGCATGCAAACTGTGCAAAGAAAAAGGTCTACATGACACAAGTAGTAAACTGAAGCAATCTTAGGAACATAATAAGGGCGGCTGTGGATGGGAAGATGTCCCTCTGACCCATGACAAGACATCTGCCTGTCTGCAGAAATCAACACCACAGGGATCATCCCAAGATACTCTATATCCATCACATTGTCAGACACACGCCATGTGCAACAACTCCAGAAAGCAGGCCCGCTGAATAAAGGGAGATGTGCGGCCTTTCTGTAGGACTGGAGAAGTTTACTAAAGGGGAATGGAGAGACTAAGCTGGAAATAATTCTGCTGGGGTGCAAATTCGGGGTCAAGTCTTCTCATTTACATATTCTGCATACACCATAAAGTAACTTTCTAATATTTGTATTTTGGCTCCTCTATCGGGATAAGCATTCAGCTCCCAAGTTGCAGTGCATTTGCTGTATTTTGTTTGGTTGCTTTAAATGTGCATTTAAAAAAAAAAATAATAATATTTAAAATGATGACCTACCTTCAGGATAGATAGGACATTAATGTCAAATCGGTGGAGGACCGAGCTGCCCCATTGATGGGAATGGGACAGCATAGTTGTAATTACACCTGTTTGTGATTGCAGTTGCAACGGCGAGCAGGTAAACATAGAAGAAAAGGCAGCGCTCATATGTGCGCTGTGTTCTCTTCAAACAACTGATGGCAGGGGTGTCGGGAGTCAGACCCACACCGATCCGATACCGACGACCCATCTTGAGGCTAGGTCATCAATATAAAAAAGCGGCAGTGGTTAGCTAGACAAAGGCACAAAGCTGGTCCGTACCAGTATAAAAAAAAAAAAAAAAAAAAAGGTACTATTATATTTATATGTATACATATTACTATTTTGTACAATGATCACACTGCAGCACACATCAGGGCTCCAGATGGTGACTAAAATGGTCGCCAACGCGACTCAGAATTTACAAATGGCGACAAGACTTTGCAGTTGAATACAGCGGCGGGGCACAGGAGCTGATAGTTCTCTGCCCTGCCACCAATGTTCTTCACAGCAGCACAGTGGAGAAGGAGTTTATCCCTCCCCCTGTACTGCTGCCGCCAATAGGAAGAGAAACGGGAGGAGGAGCGGAGGGGCTGTGTCCACTGCGCCACCAATGAAGATAACTGACCTGTTAATACAAATACAGGAGGCGGGTGCCGGAATCAAATAGCCGGCACCCGACCTCTATGACAGCGAGCTGATCGCAGGTCCCCGTCATAGAGGTCGGGTGCCAGCTATTTGATTCCGGCACCCGCCTCCTGTATTTGTACAGAGCAGTTATCTTCATTGGTGGCACAGTGGACACAGCCCCTTCCTCTTCCCCCCCCCCCCCAACACCCCAGTATAATAAACATTGGTGGCGCAGTGCAACCCCCCCCCCCCCCCCCCTTTCCCCACAGTATAATAAACATTGGTGACGGAGTGTGCGCCCCCCCCCCCCCCCATAATAAACATTGGTGACGCAGTGCGCGCCGCCCCAGTATAATAAACATTGGTGGCGCAGTGCCAATGAGGGTTAAAAAATAAAATAAAAAATTTACTCACCTCCTCCAATTGATCCCGCAGCTGCCGGTATCCTGTTCTTTCTTCAGGACCTGTGTTGATGTCGCTGAGCTCATCACATGGTCCATTACCATGGTGATGGATCATGTGATGAGTACAGTGATGTCACCACAGGTCCTTTGACAGGTCCTGAAGAAAGAACAGGATACCGGCAGCTACGCGATCAATTGGAGGAGGCGAGTTCATTTTTATTTATTTTTTAACCCTCAATTGACCTTCTACAAAGCATTCTGTATTAAAGGATGCTATTATTTTCCCTTATAACCATGTTATAAGGGAAAATAACACAGTGAATAGACTTTAATCCTAGCAACCTTGACATGTGTGAAAATCGCACCGCATGCGCACTTGCTTGCGATTTTCACGCAGGCCCATCAACTTTTATGGGGCCTGCGTTGCGTGAAAAACACACAACAAAGAGCATGCTGCGATTTTCATGCAACGCACAAGTGAAGCGTGAAAATCACCGCTCATGTGCACAGCCCCATAGAAGTGAAGGGGTCCGGATTTAGTGCGGGTGCAATGTGTTCACCTCACACATTGCACCTGCGCAGAAATCTCGCCCATGTGCAAGGGGCCTAAGGGCGAATAGGAAAAGGGTTCCAGCCCCTAAGGGGGCTAATAGTAAGTAAAAACACAAACACTAAGACTACTTTCACACTTGCGGCAGTGTGATTCGGCGGATCCATCTCACAAATGCATTGCAAGAACGAATCCATCTCTCCGCTTGTCATGCAGACAGACGGATCCGTCTTGTATCTTTTTACACATTTTTACCGGAATGCGCATGCGCAGACCAGAAGGACGGATCCGGAATTCCGGTATTTTGAATGCCAGATCCGGCACTAATACATTCCTATGGGGAAAAATGCTGCATCCGGCATTCAGGCAAGTCTTCAGTTTTTTTCGCCGGAGATAATACTGTAGCATGCTGCGGTTTTCTCTTTTGCCTGATCAGTCAAAACGACTGAACTGAAGACATCCTGATGCAATCCTGAACGGATTACTCTCCATTCAGAATGCATGGGGATATACCTGATCAGTTCTTTTCCGGTATAGAGCCCCTGTGACGGAACTCTATGCCAGAAAAGAAAACGCTAGTGTGAAAGTAACCTAAAATATTAAGTTTAAATCCCCCCTTTCCCAATTTTACATATAAAATATATAAACAATAAATAAACAAACATATTACATAGTGCTGCGTCCGAAAAGTCCAAACTATTAAAAAATATCTCCTATGTGGTGAGCAGAAATAAATAAAAAACATGTGATTCGCCATTTTTTTATCACCTTTTCACCCAAAAAATAATATATAGGATAGGACTGTTCTATTATGGGCCTAACGTTTCATAAAATGCAAAATGCACGCGGCTTTTTTTGGTATTTATTTTTTATTTTTGCCTGGTATTGAGTATCACAATACTTTTTTATGGTGACGAAGGCGAATCAAAATTTTGGTATCGAAACAACCCCACGCCGATCTGATCAGCGTAGCGTTGTCACAATACCAAAATTTTGATTCGGCTTCGATTTGGCGACTAAAATTTTTTATTTGGCTCCTAAATTTTTCCGTTCAGGAGCCAATGGCTACTGGGTATTTTTTTTTGTCTGGAGAACTGCACATGCTTACCTGTATATACAAGATACATCTATTACAACGTCTATCATATCACAGCACAGCTCATAGGACTGCATGTCTACAGGAGAACTGTCGGTTGCAACATAGATCTTGCTGACCACGTCAAATAAGAAAGCCTTTTCAATGCCAGAGTTCTGAAAGACATAAGGAAAATCAGATCAGCGTAGTATTATCCAGTATAGGTTCCTTCATCTGACAAGGGTCGGCTGAACAGAATTTCTGGTTGGCAAATAACCAACAACTGCAGCTCGTGAAGAGGGTTTCTTCCATCCTTCCCAGACTTCTGATTGACACATCGGCCAGGTTATGCAGCAATATCTCCCCTGCTCCAGTATCACATTTCAAGGAATCTGTGAATGTAGAAATCTGCCAACCCGTGATATATCCAGGCTGATTTGACACTTGCAACCCTCCCCTTTCTTTATATTATCCAAAATGGAGAGCTGCTGCAATGACCATCGGGAAAGGACTGCCCAACCCAAACACTACCTTCAGGGGTCATGCACACAACCGTGACCATGGTTCCTCTGAACCAAACTGACTGTATCATAAGTGTTTTAGGATGGCGTCAGTTCATATCCGATTACGTATCTCTTGAAGCAGACATACACACCGTGTTTCCCAGGCCGTGGAGGCCTTACATAAATGCAGGGATTGTAGCAGTATTTAAGATATGAACACTGGCATAGCAGACAAGGGTCATTCAGGTTTACTCAGGCGTGAGTCTTAAGATCTATTACAGAGCTGCCAGACATCACATGATCTGCTGATGTCTCATGTCTGGAGACGTGCATTCCGTGCCCACAAAAAAATAGAACGTGTCCTATTATTGTTCGCATTAGACAAGGATAAGACTGTCTATATGGGACCGACTCTTCCCTTCTGCAAAACACGGATTGCACACAGCCGTGGTATCTTTTTTGTGCAGATCTGCAATTTGTGGTCTGCAAAACACCCAAAGGTTGTGTGCATGAGCCCCCATGAAATTAAAAGGGGTGTTCCCTGCTGCGGTCTATGGTCTTTGCCATAAATGCGGTTTGCTGAAGCGAGACAACCCCTTTAAGCCACACCAGCAGATCAGGAAACAATAAAGATGCATCGATTCTAGGATAGGGCATCTCCTGAGGCACTTAGAGGTTACACCGTCTTTAATATTTTATTAAATGGGTTTATAATAACTACTTCCTGCACATCCGCAATACCACATATGTGCAGCACGAGAAAACACCATATACTTACAGATATAAAAATGTTTAGCAGGTTTTCTAGCGTCGGCAACTGTGGAATCAGTTTCTGCACAACTTTACTGAACGCTTCAAATATTGAGTGGTCATAAATACTTGTCAGGTAGAAGCTGCAAGAAAAGGGAAATATGGGTTCACAGCACAATCACAGATGATCAAGAAGCGGATCCATGATGCGACAGGACCTGCCGGCAGTCGCCGTAATGTCACACAAGGCCAGCAGAATAGCTATGCGGAAAAAGCAAATCTTATTGGGTAGGGCAGGGAAGCCCAACCTGCGGCCCTCCAGCTGTTATAGAACTACAACTCCCAGTATTCTTGGAAAGCCTACAGCTATTAGGGCATGCTGGGAATTGTAGTTTTGCAACAGCTGGAGGGCCGCAGGTTGCGCATCCCTGGCGTAGGGCGTATGTTTACCCTGAAATCATTACACACACACACACACACACACACACACACACACATCCATAAGATGACATTTTTGAGGGGCGTGCCAACAAGAAAATTAAAGGGGGAATTTAGCAAGTCAACAGCACCATTTCTGTGGCATAAATAAATGGGCAAATTACTAGACACGTCATATTTTTGTAATAACTTGCGACTCTTCTCGCCTCTCGACCATTTTTTTAATTGGCAGTGAAAAGTGGGAAGGGTTTAGAGAGTGGGGGCCAGCAAGTTTCCAACAAATGATTCAAGTTTTAAGCCAGAAAATGGTGCAAATCTATGCCTGCTGAACGGTCTAGGTGTATGCCTATATAATAATATGTACTCGCGCACACTTCAGTTTAAGTATAAATGCCGGCTTTAATAAAGCTGTCCCAAGGTATTTGTACATCTTTTCAAAATGATTCCATCAGGGGCAGCCGTCAGCGTGCACCATAAGGTCGGCTTCTCTCAAGGCCAGCCGCACTTTCACCTGGAAACACGCCAGCCATTCACGTACAGGCATGTCAATGAATTATACAGACCGCGAGGATTGTGCACAGAGAAGCCATCGACCTTGTAACAGCAGTTCTCTTAGAAAGCCCTAAAGGGGGTTTCCAGTACTTTGATATTGATGGCCTATCCTCAGGATAAGCCATACTATCAGGAGTCTGACAAAGCATCCTCCACACTGCAGTAACCATCTCTGCCCACTATACAATGGACGGAGTATTTCCAGTGCCAGGGCTACTGCCAAAAGGCTGATCCGGTATTGATGGCATATCCTTAGGAAAAGAGGTCAATGTAGCAGTTGTTGGCCATGCCTATAATAGGGTAGTAAAAAGCAACTAACATTTAAAGGGGTTTTTGCAATTTATTTATTAATTTCTTTCTAAAGTAAGGAAGCCATTAAAAGGCTTATGCTACTTTCACACTGGCGTTTCAGGGTCTGCCTGCGAGATTCGTTTCAGGGCTCTCACAAGCGGCCCAAAACGGATCAGTTCAGCCTCAATGCATTCGGAATGGAAAAGGATCAGTTTGCCTCTGTTCAGCCTCCATTCCTCTCAGGATGCGGACACCAAAACACTGCTTGCAGCCAAACGGATCCGTCCTGACTTACAATGTAAGTCAATGGGGATGGATCTGTTTTCACTGACACAATACGGTGCAATTGAAAATGGATCTGCCTCCCATTGACTTTTAGTGTAAGTCAAAACGGATCAGTTTGCATTATCATGAACAAAAAAAACATGGTAATGCAAACAGATCTGTTCTGAACGGATACAATCATTTGCATTATAGGTGCGGATCCATCTGTGCAGATACCAGATGGATCCGCACCTAACGTAGGTGTGAAAGTAGCCCTAAACTTACTCCCCAAGCTCTCTCCATTTATTAGAGCTGCTCTGTCCTACCAGCATTTGTTTTCCTGGCTGCAGTAGGGACGTACCTGTATACCAGCGAATTCAGTTCAAAATACTAAAATACATACAAGGCCGTCCACAACCAGTCCCCTCCCTACATCTCTGAGCTACTTTCCCGATACACCCCCACACGCACTCTCCGATCCTCACAAGACCTCATTCTCTCCTCTTATCGCCTCTTCCCACCATCGCCTCCAAGATTTCTCCCGTGCATCCCCCATACTCTGGAACTCGCTGCCCCAACATATCAGACTCTCACCTACAGTGGAATCCTTCACAAAAGAAACCTGAAAACCCACCTCTTCAGACAAGCCTACAACCAGTTACCCTGCTGCCTCTATACCGCCATGACCAACCTCACCCGCACCTACTGTGTCCTTCTCCCATACCATGTAGATTGTAAGCCTCGCGGGCAGGGCCCTCTCTCCTTCTGTACCAGGTTGTAACTCATCTTGCTCATGCTTATTGCAATTGTCTATTATGTATGTGCACCCCTTATAGTACAGCGCTATGGAATGAATGGTGCAATAATAATAATAATAATAATAATAATAATACCACAATCACTGGCTTCAGCAGTCTTGTGCAGTATAAAGCCTCATTCACACGTCAGTGTTTTGGTCAGTGATTGTGAGCCAAAACCAGGATTGGCACCTCCACAGACATGAGGTATAAGGGAAAGATCTGCACCTGTTCTGTGTTTAGAGCCGGACCTGGTTCTGGCTCAAAATCACTGATGGAAATCACTGACCAAACAAAACACTGATGTGTGAATGAGGCTTAATACTGAGTGATTGACTGCAGTGGTCATGTGCAGTATACGGCACGTCACCGCTGCAGCCAAAACATGACATCACAGCTCAAGTGAAAGAAGGCAGAGGAGGTAAGCAGTTGGGGGTGTTTCCCTGCACAGACCTACGCTATCCAATCAGTGCTGCCATTGTCAGACTGTGCAGCTACACCCCCCCAACTGGTTACCGCCCCTCTGTACCCTTACTGCAGACTGCTAGCAATACAATCATAACTTCTAGTAGAAATAATACAGGAATGGGACAACATACAGACATAAGAACAGATGCTCCAGAATTGTTATTACATGGGGAATTCATGAAGCTATTAAACCAGGCATGTCAGGAGTGGTGACAGGTCCTCTTTAAGCCTACAGTGTATGGAGGTCGTCTGACTGTCCTCGGAATCCTGGTGCCATGGAGAACCAGAATTGGACATGTTGGATTTAAACATATCTGAACTTTTGCTCTGAAAGAGATATGAGGTTCAAGAGATATCTGGCAACTTAGATGTCAGGCCAAGTTATAGAATGTGTATGACCATGTAAACTCAATCCCAATTAACAAAAACAAAATAAAGTGGCCCACTCTTATGCCTCCACTGTACATTGCTGGGTTTTGGCGACATGAGGGGCAGTAAACCCCCACTAGCTCACCTTAAATGAAGCTTTTCCAGTCCAACATCGGCCAGGTCATCATTGGCTCTCTGGTGAATATCCCTCTGGGTTTCTATCTTATGGTCATCTGACAAACCATCTACTTTGTGAATGAAAACTTCAAAATTCATGTCAGGATTTGCTTTATAGGCCTTGGAGACTGTGACATGGAGTCGTGCTAGGGCTTCCATGTAATCATCCTGTCAGGAAACAGTAATATATAGTGAGCATTGCATCTAGAGCATACAGTATCAGGCCGCAGGCACACGACCATGTCTGTATTTAAGATATCTTCTGTGTCCTTTCTGCATTTTACTCTTTCCCCATCACTAGAAATGGCTATTCTCGTCCACAACGCTGGACCAGAATAGGACCTGTTCTATAACTTGCAGAAGGGACATACAGCACATGGATAACATCCATGTGTGTTTTTTTTTGGATGCATTCATATCTATGGGTCCACCCATGTACAATCGACAAAAAAATGAGGATCGAACATGGATGCAAAATACGGTCGAGTGCATGAGGATACTTCCAACACTCTACCCTTAGGGCTCTTTCACACGAGCGGATGCCATGCGTGGAATCTGACGCGTGAAAGACAGCCAAGCCCCACACTGGACAGCAGAGACATGGAGCATTAACATGATTGATAATGCTCTGTGCCCCTCTGATCTTTTTACTACAAAATCACGGTGACAACTTTATCTCACTGTGATTTTGTAGTAAATAGATCAGAGTCTCTGCTGTCCGGAACGGGGCTTGGCTGTCTTACACGCAGCGGACTCCACGCACGGCATCCGCTTGTGTGAAAGAGCCCTTAACAAGTATAACGTGCGTAAACCCTTATTTGACATATGCTACATTCAGGTCTCCGTGGTGGCACATATGCGGTCTTCTCTATGGTGTACATGTACAGCACTGTGGGTAAATAACCTTCCGCTCGTTATGCATTTGTACGTGGTGCACAAAAGTTTTAGGGTACCGCAACATGTGTCGCAGAAAAGTTACACGGCACAAAAATACGTGAGACTTGTCTGCAACTTGCCGTCACACAACCATTTTAGAACTGTGAAAACACAGGCAAGTCGCAGGTCACGTGCGATTCCCATTAAAGTCAACGGAGTATGCCTTGCAACACAAAATACAACATATCTGGATTTCTTGCAACTGTCACGTAGACACCATTGACAATCACGCAACAAAAAGTCCCCATGTAGCCGAAGCAGCTCCAGGAATTAATTACTTTTAAAGGGTCACCGTAATTTTATTAAACTTTTCATATACCATAGCAACATATTAAAAGTTTAGATGGGTGGGGCTCCGAGTGCTGAGACCCGCACTGATCTGGAAAACGAGGGGAGAGAAGCGCTCGCTTAGCTGCTTTCGCTCCTTGCTGTACGAGATGGAAGTGAGATGGGCCCATAGAGTTTCTATTGAATCCATCTCGCTTCCTGTCCCGCAGTGAGGAGGATCGTGACCACCACCTAAACTTTTAATATGTCCCTTTGAAATCTCAAAAGTTTCATAAGGAAAACCACAAACATTGCACCACTTTTACAAACCTCAATGATGGTTGCAGTAAGCCCTAAACACGGTGTGGCTTTCTGCCGCACTGCACGAAATGACATTCAATATACATTGCAATTCAACATTCAGCTGGAAATTGGTGACTGAACTTAAAGGGTTACAACCAGCGGCAGTTCCAAGAGGTCAGACCTCTGCTGACCGGACACTGACTGCTACGACATATGCAGTATTACAAGGAGCCTATACAAATGAATGGCTGGGACAATTCTGCTGGAGCCATTCTCAAAGGTAAGCAGTCACATCCTTTAGGGTACATTCACACAACCATATTTTTGGCTGCGTATACGTTCCGCAATTTTGCGGAACAGGTGAGGACCCATTCAATTCAATGGGGCCGCAAAAGATGCGGACAGCACACAATGTGCTGTCCGCATCCGTAGATCCGTTCCGCGGCCCCGCAAAAAAGATAGAGCATGTCCTATTCTTAATAGGCATTTCTATCATGGGGCCGCCTACATTCACACGGCCGGTATCCGTGTTTTGCGGATCCGCAAAACACATACGGTCATGTGAATGTACCCTTACACTGTCCTCACGTGCTCATATGAGGTGGTTGCAGACTACTTACAGCATGCACCCAAGTAGTTACGAGCGGTCAGAGGCTTATTAAAAAAATCCTCTCTGCCCACCCACCCACTGATTGACCGCTTTCTCCTGGGGAGAAAACCATGAACGAAAGTGGCACTCATCAGCAAGTAGTCGAGGAGAGAGGGAACTTATGACTAAACTGGATTCTTCTCTTACCAACCAGGGACTCTTCTCGGATGCAAGCGGTAAGTACTCTATCACAGCTAGGGCAGCATAAAGGATAGGACAGGTCCCCTTTAATTACCTGCTCTCCACTAACAGAGCAGCCTGCAATCTTCCCATATGACCCCCATATTGTCTAAAAGGGCGTGTGAATATGTTGTTCAAACAAGAAAGCTACCATTAGAAAATGCACTATACGCGGTGTAGACAATCACCTGGGCATCAATCACATAAATTAATGCTCCCGTCCCTCTGAATATCATTTCATAGTCAAACGTCGGATCAAAGAAATCTACTTGTCCTGGAAAGTCCCAGATTTGAAAATTGACAAAAGAACTATTTGAAATGTCATCCTTGTAGATCTTGTTGGTGCTTTCCAAGAATAAGGTTTCATTAGGAGACATCTTGTGGAACACCACCTGCCAAACAGAGGAAAAAAGAAACAGTCACACAGGTGATACTAACCGTTTAAGGTAAATACATACATGGGCTCCATTTATTAAAATGGGACGTCTGGCCACTTTGGTCCCGACTAGAGATGAGCGAATCGATAAATCTCCTCAAGCAGAGGTCTGCACCTATGGCGGGTTGTCCCCACAGATAAGAGCCAACAATCCCGTGCCAGCGGCACATGAAAAGTGACTGCAGCACAGGAACAGGCAGAGGCTAGATCCCATGGCTGCTGCAGCCTGAGGGGCTTAAACGGTACATTGCTGCTGTGAGTTTTTTTTTTTTTTATGTACAGGGGCTCAGGTCCGAACCAGAGGGGTTGTCAAGACAGCCCCTTTAAAAGACAGCTTTAAAAGGATCCTTGTGATGTCCATCACTGTAGGATACAGAACCTGAGCCTTTGGAAGAGGCTTCTCCATCAGGCAGGTTAACAAATGAATGACTGAGGGTACTTTCACGCTAGCGTTAAAGTTTTCCGGTATTGAGTTGCGTCCTAGGGGCTCAATACCAGAAAATAAATGCTTCAGTTTTGTCCTAATGCATTCTGAATGGAAAGCAATCCGTTCAGTACGCATCAGGATGTCTTCCGTTCCGTCCCTTTTATGGTATTTGGCCGTAGAAAATACCGCAGCATGCTGCAGTATTTTCTCCGGTCAAAACTCCGGAACACTTGCCAGAATGCCGGATCCGGTACCAAGTGTTCCTGGAAAAAACGGATTCAGTTTCCCTGTCTGAACAGCCCTTTAAAAATGGGAAAAATAAATAAATACCGGATCCGTTTTTACGGATGACACCGGAGAGACTGATCTGGTATTTCAATGCATTTGTCAAACTGCCTGCCGGATTCCTCTAACGCTAGTGTGAAAGTACCCTGAGAGAAGAGCGCAACCAATACATCACACATGGGGTGATACATCATCAGGATAAGGCCTCTTGCACACAACTGTATGTATTTTGAAGACTGCAAAAAAGAGATCCGCAAAAAATACGGATGACATTCGTGAGCATTCCGTATTTTACGGAACCGCTGGCCCCTAATATAACAGTCCTATCCTTGTCCGTAATGCGGACAGTAATAGGACATGTTCTATTTTTTGGCAGAAGGGAAACACCGACAGACGGAAACGAAATGCACACAGTAACTTCTGTTTTTTTTGCGGACCCATTGAAGTGAATGGATCCGCATACGGTCTGCAAAAAAATAAAATAAAAAAATGGAACGGACACTGAAAGAAAATACATTTGTGTGCAAAAGGCCTAAGCGAAAGCAATAAACCTGAGGCTCCTGGTACAGTGTTTCCACCACAAAATCACCCTCTAGAACATCAATGGGAAGGAACACTTGGAAATAAGAAGCAGCATGCTATATCTTGGGTCGGAATCTGCACCGAATCTCACACTGAAATGAATGGGGAGCATGAAAAACAGTTCTGGATGACTCCATGTGCTTTTTGGTGCCGTTACCACTCCCAAATTAGGATACTTTTTCTTAATATGCCTTTGGTGCAATGAGGGTGTCACCACTGCTCTTGTTGCACACAAGATCCACCCCTTTCTGTGGCCAGCCCCTCCTTCACTTTGCCACCGTCCGGCCCTGTCAATCAAAGCAGCCAGGTGCTAGCAACAGAAATGAATGGAGCTTCGGTGCAACAAGAGCAATGGTGACGCCTTCATTGCATCAAAGGCCTAATTTGCATATTAAGAACAAGTATCAACTCTGGAACGGAGCCTCAGATCAACAAAAGTCAGGTGACCCACAGCTACGCGTCTGTACAAACCATTGGATAGGGAAGTCAGCGCTGACCGCGGCATAGAAGGGGTTAATCCGCCGGCATCGGCTTTTACAGCCGGGCCCCTGCCGCCATGACATACTATTACGTCATGCATCATGTCCACCATACTGTGATCTGGTCCACAGAAGTGCTTACACGTGTGCTTTATTGTATGTCTATATAAATTCATTCTGGATTGGTTTCTGGTTACATGTCGCTGTTGTGCTGCCTTTTAGAAACATATTACAAAAAACACATTTTTATTTTCTTTTTACAGGTGAAACATGTTAAATCAATTGGGGAGATTTATCAATGTTTTTATACCATAACAGTGGCATAAAAGTAGCAGCTTATGGAGCGTGCCATATTCTGGGACTGTTTGAATAGTCTCATCCACTTGATCGCGCAGCCGTTATAGTCTTCTTTCTTCAGGACCTGCAAAAGGACCTGCGCTGACATCATCGCAGGTCCTTTTGCAAGAAGACGATAACGGCTGCGCGATCAAGTGGATGAGGCAAGTCATATTTTTTTTAACCCTCAATGGTCATTTCACTTAGCATTCTGTATTAAAGAATGCTATTATTTCCATTATAACCATGTTATAATGGAAAATAATAAAGTAAATGGACTTTAATGGGGTCCCGGGGCTTATCCCTATTTATTCACATCATCTCCTTAGCAACCATCAGTTGCAGATGCAATGCGATTTTCACGCAGTCCCATTCATTTCTATGGGGTCTGCGTTGCGTAAAAAAAACGCAGAATATAGAGCATGCTGCGATTTTCACACAATGCACAAGTGATGCGTGAAAAACATCGCTCATGTACACAGACTCATTGAAATGAATGGGTCAGGATTCAGTGCGGGTGCAATGCATTCACCTCACAGATTTTCACACGGGTGGAAAACTCGCCCGTGTGAAAGGGGCCTTGGAGGTACGGAATGTATTAGAGGACGCTGACATGATGCCTTATAGCGAAGAAGGACCGGTACTCACTTCCTTGATAAGGAGAGATGCTTATTCAAGGCATAGTCCCATCATCAGCGACTAGTTTCGGCTCAAGCCTGAGCCTTTTTTCAAACCCCATTGGAGGATGCACATGTGAAGGCATCAAGGATTTATGGAACTGTCCAAAAGAAAAAGCACCCATCTACACTGCCCATAGCAACCAATCACAGCGCAGCTTTCACTCTGCATTCCACTCTTGACAACTGAAAGCCACACTGTGATTGGTTGCTATGGGCAAAAAAGACAATTCTTATTTTAGACGGTTTCATAAATCTGCCCCAACATCTGTGGTGTCTTGGACAAAAGGGTTTTACATTATTCTCTATCCAGCCAGAAGTATTTTCAGTTAAGGCACATTATACCAGCAATGACTGGTGTCCCTGGACTGCCTCCTTTATGCATTTTAGGAAGCTACCCATTTTTGGACTGTCCAGTAGAGCTGATGATACATATTAGTTCCTCTGGTGGGGTCTTCCTTTGGCCCCATGCACACGACTGTATCCGTTTTATTTCCCACTAGTGTATAAGGTGATGCTTCTTTATTTTGGGTTCTGCGGAGGGGTACACAGACAGCCTTCGGTATATCTCGTACATTATGGAACCAGTCCTGATGCTTTTTTATAATAAAAAAAAAAAAAAAAAAAAAAAAAGGAACGGATGAGGGGATGGATCTCCCATGCAGAGCAGCCAACAGCCACCTTGACAGAACTACAGGCCCAGGTTGTAAGAGCTGGGAATAACATACCACAGGAGGATACCCAGCATCTGTATGAGCGTGACCATGTCACAGCTAGGGGCGAAGCCACACAGTAATAATGTGACACTGCCTCAACTTATACCCTGCTGCAGAACCCAAAATATAGGAAATGTGATCATTGACCAAGCACTAGTTTATATTTTGTCATTCTCAACTAAACAGCATTAAAGGGAACGTGCCGCCAATATAAGTAACGCTACCGTGCTGTTGTGTACTCTTACAACTTGTAAACATGGCTTAAAACATACCTTTGGTACTCTTTTGCGCATTTGCCATTTCCAGAAAACGATGCTTGTTCTACATGCAAAACAGGCACAAGGGGGTCATTTATCAAACTGGTGTAAAGTAGAGCTGGCTTAGGCTGCTTTCACACTAGCGTTCGCTGGTCCGTTCGTGAGCTCCGTTTGAAGGAGCTCACGAGCGGACCCGAACGCAGCCGTCCAGCCCTGATGCAGTCTGAATGGAGCGGATCCGCTCAGACTGCATCAGTCTGGCGGCGTTCAGCCTCCGCTCCGCTCGCCTCCGCACGGACAGGCGGACAGCTGAACGCTGCTTGCAGCGTTCGGGTGTCCGCCTGGCCGTGCGGAGGCGTGCGGATCCGTTCAGACTTACAATGTAAGTCAATGGGAACGGATCCGCTTGAAGATGTCACCATATGGCTCAATCTTCAAGCGGATCCGTCCCCCATTGACTTTACATTGAAAGTCTGAACGGATCCGCGCAGGCTACTTGCGCACTTGCGAATTTTTTTAAAGTTATTAATGCAGACGGATCCGTACTGAACGGAGCCTCCGTCTGCATTAATATGAGCGGATCCGTTCAGAACGGATCCGCCCGAACGCTAGTGTGAAAGTAGCCTAAGGTGCCCACAGCAACCAGATTCCACCTTCCATTTTCCAAAGGAGGTGGAATCTGTTTGGTTGCTATGGGCAGCTAAGCCAGCTCTACTTTACACCAGTTTGATAAATGACCCCAAAAGTGCCCAGCAGGACGTCTCCAAACTTAAAAACATTCCCAGCCCACCTATTCAGAGAACCCGGTGGTATATCTAGAACTGTCTAGACTGCACAGCAAATTTTTGAACAAAACCACGTTTGCGTACTTATATACGCCAAATATCGGTGACACATTCCCTTTGTACCAATAGCTGTTCACAGGAGGAGTAAAAAAGAAAGATATAAGTGTATAAATGACAGGTTTTACTGAATCTTTTCCCTGAAAACTATGCTCAGCTCCTCCTGCTCTATAACACGGCGCTTTCATATTGCATTGCATGGCGACAGGTTCTCCTTAAAATTTCCAAGTTCTTTTTTCATTTTCCGATCGTGAAATTACAGGCTAGGTCTGCAAAACTAGAATGGTCTACACACACACAAATGACAGCAACTAAACCTCATGAAAACAGATTCCACAGATTTTCTAGATGTGGAAAATCTCCAGCGTTTACCCCATGCGTGGACGTATCCTAGAGCTTCTATCCTATCCAGCACCTGCTGAGGATGGGCACTTACTGGTGTACCTGGCAAGGGAGACGGCTACCAGCTATGAATCATTCATGCAGGGGGGAATCTGCACCAGAACAGCATTTCTGTGGATTTAACCCTGAATATACTGTAATATACGAGCCCCTTCTGGGTAGGACGCACACACTGCTGGCAGAACCAGAGGTGGTTTCCATTCCACATTTCAAGACCTCTGCATAAAGAGAAATGATCAAATGTAGATCAAAGAACGTACTGAAACCTAAAGAGGAAATAGCATATAAGGCATGATACTTCTGCAAATGCCCCCACCACTCTTTCCACCACAGCCATATTCAAATATAACGGGGGTATGCTATGCCACCACATAATAAAACCTCCCCAACTAATGCCCAGTATATGCCAAGCCTTCAGACAATGTAACTTCTCCTACAGGTGGACACCATCCTGCTAGCTGCAGTAACCAAACACGGCCACTAGTGGATGGAGACATGTAGTGCCAGTGCCGGGGGTCAGACCCCCACCAGTCTAATAGTGGAGCTATCCTGAGGATAGGTCATCTATAAGTAATGCATGCAGTACTTTTAGTCCAGCTGCCGTGCCGCCGATACTCCACCCCCACCCCAATTAGAGTCAATGGGGACAGAGCGGCAGTCCGGGGGCACACGAACTAGCGGCAGGATGGATCCGACAGGCTGTTCACCCACCGGAACAGCCTGTCGGAGTCCCCTGCTGCTAATGTGAATGTACCCTAAAAAAAAAAAAAATATGTCTCGAAAAGGGGCATGGCTACGAATATCTTAACGTAGGCTGCATTTATTTTAAAGAGGAACTCCATTTTTTGGCACAAACCCCTAGTGTGGATGTCCACTGGCCACATGGGGGCATAAAAGAGCCTACTGAGTTGTGCCAAAATTCTTATGCCATTGTAATAACTTTATGAGACAGTCAATATGGTGAAAATCATGATACACTGGAATAGGGATCGACCGATTAACCGAAGTACCGATATTATCGGCCGATATTCAGGATTTTGTACATTATCGGTATCAGCATCTAACCTTGCCGATATACCAATAATGCGTATAAAGCGAATACTAGTGAGCGCTTCCATTATGGAAGCGTGCACTAGTATGCATCGGGTGCCGGGAGCGGGGAAGAAGCGCAGCAAGTGCTTCTGATACTCACCCTCCCTGGTAGTCTTTGATGGGGCCCGCGCTGTACTGTCCTGACCCCGTACAGCGTCAGGACGTAGTGCGAGGAGAACACAGGGGAGCGAGACGCCGGACCCGGAGATGAAGAGGAGCCGCAGCGCAGGAGAAGTCAGGAGTTTTTTATTTTATTCATCTGAAGTCTGATAGGGGTTAATAATGGTCTGATCTGAGGTCTGATAGGGGTTAATAAAGTCAGTGAGGAGGGGGGGGGGAATGGTGTGGAAATTGGCATTTGGCACTAGTATAAATGTAAATTATAAATTACCTACCAACTAAGGGCTTTATTCAGTTATAACATACTAGTGCCAAATGCAAATTTCCACAACATCAGTGACTACCAACTAATATATTATGAGATATAAAATATTGGTATAAATTATCAGCTATCGGCCTGACAGTTCAGATTATCGGTATCTGCTCTATAAAAAAAAATATCTACAGTACAGACCAAAAGTTTGGACACACCTTCTCATTCAAAGAGTTTTCTTTATTTTCATGACTATGAAAATTGTAGATTCACACTGAAGGCCTCAAAACTGAATTAACACATGTGGAATTATATACATAACAAAAAAGTGTGAAACAACTGAAAATATGTCATATTCTAGGTTCTTCAAAGTAGCCACCTTTTGCTTTGATTACTGCTTTGCACACTCTTGGCATTCTCTTGATGAGCTTCAAGAGGTAGTCACCTGAAATGGTTTTCACTTCACAGGTGTGCCCTGTCAGGTTTAATAAGTGGGAATTCTTGCCTTATAAATGGGGTTGGGACCATCAGTTGCCTTGTGGAGAAGTCAGGTGGATACACAGCTGATAGTCCTACTGAATAGACTGTTAGAATTTGTATTATGGCAAGAAAAAAGCAGCTAAGTAAAGAAAAACGAGTGGCCATCATTACTTTAAGAAATGAAGGTCAGTCAGTCCGAAAAATGGAGAAAACTTTGAAAGTGTCCCCAAGTGCAGTCACAAAAACCATCAAGCGCTACAAAGAAACTGGCTCACATACGGACCGCCCCAGGAAAGGAAGACCAAGAGTCACCTCTGCTGCGGAGTATAAGTTCATCCGAGTCACCAGCCTCAGAAATCGCAGGTTAACAGCAGCTCAGATTAGAGACCAGGTCAGTGCCACACAGAGTTCTAGCAGCAGACACATCTCTAGAACAACTGTTAAGAGGAGACTGTGTGAATCAGGCCTTCGTGGTAGAATATCTGCTAGGAAACCACTGCTAAGGACAGGCAACAAGCAGAAGAGACTTGTTTGGGCTAAAGAACACAATGAATGGACATTAGACCAGTGGAAATCTGTGCTTTGGTCTGATGAGTCCAAATTTGAGATCTTTGGTTCCAACCACCGAGTCTTTGTGCGATGCAGAAAAGGTGAACGGATGGACTCTACATGCCTGGTTCCCACCGTGAAGCATGGAGGAGGAGGTGTGATGGTGTGAGGGTGCTTTGCTGGTGACACTGTTGGGGAGTTATTCAAAATTGAAGGCATACTGAACCAGCATGGTTACCACAGCATCTTGCAGCGGCATGCTATTCCATCCGGTTTGCGTTTAGTTGGACCATCATTTATTTGTCAACAGGACAATGACCCCAAACACACCTCCAGGCTGTGTAAGGGCTATTTGACCATGAAGGAGAGTGATGGGGTGCTGCGCCAGATGACCTGGCCTCCACAGTCACCGGACCTGAACCCAATCAAGATGGTTTGGGGTGAGCTGGACCGCAGAATGAAGGCAAAAGGGCCAACAAGTGCTAAGCATCTCTGGGAACTCCTTCAAGACTGTTGGAAGACCATTTCAGGTGACTACCTCTTGAAGCTCATCAAGAGAATGCCAAGAGTGTGCAAAGCAGTAATCAAAGCAAAAGGTGGCGACTTTGAATAACCTAGAATATGACATATTTTCAGTTGTTTCACACTTTTTTGTTATGTATATAATTCCACATGTGTTAATTCAGTTTTGATGCCTTCAGTGTGAATCTACAATTTTTACAGTCATGAAAATAAAGAAAACTCTTTGAATGAGAAGGTGTGTCCAAACTTTTGGTCTGTACTGTATATATTACAGGGGATTTCGTACTTTATGTGTTTATCTTTCTTGGGGGGGGCAGTTCCTTTCTGCTGCAGCTCTCTCCCTATCACAGCTCAAGGGTGTGTGTGTGTGTGCGCGCTTTCTGCTGCAGCTCTCTCCCTGTAACTACCACAGAAGACACTTGAAGTGCATGCCACCAGCTCAGTGAGATGGACAAAGAAATAAGGAATAGGACAAACAGCAGGTGGCGCTATAGATATATTTTATTGCATAACTCAGTGGCTATACTACATTTTTAATTACATGAAATTACAAAAGTATTCAGATCTAAGTGCTGGTTTGAAACGTTAAATATTTTTCATGGCACGACCTCTTTAAGGCTCTGTTCACATGAGGTTTATATACACATGACATGCATTAACTATAGGTTTTTTTTTAGCATCCGTTTAACATGTACTTTTCCTGCTGGACTCTGCAGGATGGGACAGTGTAATGTACTTTGTTTTTGCATCCTTTTTTATTGCTGTATATATTAAACACGGGACAAAAACGTGATTTAAACAAAGCCTAAGGGCTATATAATATCAAAAATGTCACCGCTTTTCAGAAATACTTTAAGAGGGGTTGTCCTAGTGTTTAATCCTCAGGATTGGTCATTATTTGATCGGTGAGGGTCCAACTCCCCGTACCCCTACAGATCAGCTGTTTAAAGAGGCTCACCACAGCACCATCCGTTGTATAGTGGCTGTGCTTGGTACTGCAGCTCAGGTCCAGTCACTTAAATTGGACTGAGCTGCCTCTAGGTCACACATGAACATGACGTCACTGGCCTAGGAACAGACTAAGTGAGTAGGACAGAGCCGTCCCATAGAAGCGAATGTGGACACCATAGCTGTAATTCAAGTTGTGTCAGCGAGCAGATGAACAATGAAGAGAATACAGCGCTCATGTCAGCAGGGGTGCCGGAAGACCCAACCCTTATAACCCCGAGCGGTGGGGAGCTGTAGACACCTATGGGACCCTCTCGGACCTCCGGATGCGCTGGTTTCATAAATGGGCTCAGGCAATGTGTTTTTGCCATGATTTCTTAGTGTTTGGGCCTCTGAAAGGAAATAACATTTCCATTTATCAACTGCAAGCGGGAAACCAGCGGGGAACGGATCCACTGAGTATGTTAGTAATCTGCAGAACCCGGCAGTATACAAGATCATATACCATGAACTGGAAACACCTCCGATCCTAAAGTTATCGAGATGCTGGACCCGACTACACCTCTGACTTGGGCTTTGTTCACACTTCAGCTACAATTCCCTTTTCCGCTCTGTCAGGGAATATCCGAGCGCTGGATCCATCCTATGACGGACCCCGTTAACTTCGGAACGAGACAGTCAGTTTTCTGTCATTTCAAAGGAAAGAATAGAAAACCAGGCCTCCAACAGGAATGTGAACGGGGCCAAATAACAAAACTAAGATCCTTCTTAAAGGGCTTGTCCACTCCTTTACAAGTGATGGCCTAACCTCAGGATTGGGCGCCACTATTTAAGGCTACTAGCATTTTTACTGGATCCAGCAGGGTTCAGCAAAAACGCTTCCGTTACTGATAATACAACCGTCTGCATCCGTTATGAACGGATCCGGTTGTATTTTCAAATCCATTGCGAAGACGGATCAGTCATGAGCTCTATTGAAAGTCAATGGAGGACAGATCTGTTTTCTATTGCGGCAGAGAAAACGGATTCATCCCCATTGACTTGCATTGTGGGTAATGACGGATCCGTCTTGCTCGGTATCGCAGGACAGAAAGAAAATCTCAGCATGTTACGGTTTGCTCTCCGGTATGAGAACGGGATGCATTTTGGAGCACTCCGCTCTGTTCAATTTTGTCTCCATTGACAATGAATAGGGACAAAACGGAAGCGTTTTTTTCTGGTATTGATCCCCTATGATGGATCTTAATACCGGAAAACATTAACGCGAGTGTGAAAGTAGCCTTACTGGCAGGGGCCCAATCAGCTGGTCTGCAGTAGCAGGGTGTGGGCCCCAAGCCAATTAGATGAAGTGAAGGTCTAGCCTGTGGAGTGCAATGAGGAAGTCTTCAGGAGGATGCAGACATGTGCCACTGGCTCTTCAAGGGTGGCTCAAGGAAAGTGGCCAACCTTTTCCAGACATTGGGTGAATTCCTTAGGCACAATCCCTTCTACTAGATCGGTGGGTATAATCGCACTTATTTTAGGAGATCCGATAGTCGTGGCCAGATCTTCCATGGAAAGCATTGTATATGTTTACAGTGGATATACACCGCACAAATGTCGGGCCGATCCGCAATGAGCGTTACTAGGAATGCCCATTCCCGATAATAGCCCTGTGCCGCCGCCGATTCACGGGGTGACGATGTTTCGTGCAGCAGGTCACTCTGTGTGAACCGTCCTCTGCTGCCCACAAACAATGACTCTGTAGGAGGACCGGTGGTGGCAGTAGAGGTACATGACCAGCTGGTAATTATCGGGATTATGCTGATAATTGCTGGATCGGTCGGCTGGTGTAAGCTCTCCTGTCCATGCACATTGGGATCAGCTCTACAGAACTTAGAACATAGCACATACAGATCTACCTGTTAAATGCCATAGCTATATACAGATGCCACAGACTGACAGCTCTGATATCACCGTCACCATGCCAACCCCTTACCCCAAATAAGATACAGCTTCTGTTCTGCCTACCAAGCCATGCTGGGAGTAGTAGTTTCACTACCAGGGGGCCCTAGAGCCTCACCTTCTGGATGGAGGACTTGCCGCTGCGCCTCATACCCATCAGCAGGATGCGGGGCTTGCTGTCTGACGCCGTGGAAGTCTCGTCCATTTCGGACTCATCAGCCCCATAGCCGAAGTCCTTGGGGAAGGAGTCGGCAACCCCGTAGCTGCCGGACAGCGGCTCCTCCACGGAGTACTGAATAGACATGGTGTGTACTTATAGACTGCTCACAGAAGCCGCCGGCGCGGGGTTCCGGTCACCATAATCCAGCCAGCACGGTCACGTGACACAGCGGTCCGGTAGCCCGGTCTCAGCTGACCTGCTCCACCTAGCGGCGAGCGATGCGATCAGCACCCGCGAGTCCGCTCCCCGTCGCCCGGGATTGTTGTGATCGCACCGGGAGACAATCACACCGCTCTCTCTTTCCTTTTCCTGGAGCTACCAAACCCTCGGAGCCGTGCACACCCAGCTTCCTGCGTAGCGCCTCCTCATTGGTCACTGGCTCGGGGACTGCGGCTCTCTGATTGGTTGCGACGTCTAGTCATTCACTAAAGTCCCTCAGCAAAGTAGGTTGTGTCGGGATCATGTGGCTGGCAATCACCTGACCGCGGACAGGGGTGTCACACGTGACCTTTACCCTGATGCTGGAAGTGCCGGATAAGCAGTCTATATTGTGCCAGAAAGAAAATGCTTCAAAAT
The DNA here is from genome assembly GCF_014858855.1 of Bufo gargarizans. Lineage (NCBI taxonomy): Eukaryota > Metazoa > Chordata > Amphibia > Anura > Bufonidae > Bufo > Bufo gargarizans. Next base: position 313,368,758 of record NC_058082.1, on the reverse strand, counting down.
GCACTTTTTATATCAATTTATGCGGATCTATAAGTGTTCTCATGTTCTAGACTTTGCACCTCATAGTAGTAGCCAGTACGGTTCGCCACCTTTCCCAACACAAAATACAGGCCAAGTTAAGCCACACCCCAAAGGGGTTGTTGTGGGGGCGTGGCTTAAAGGGTTGTGTCACTTCAGTAAATGGCATGTATAATGTAGAGAAAGGTAATACAAGCCACTTACTAATGTATTGTGATTGTCCATATTGCTTCCTTTGCTGGCTTGATTCATTTTTCCATACACTGCTTGTTTCCATGGTTACAGACCGCCCTGCAATCCATCAGCAGTGGTCCTACTTGCACACTATAGGAGAAAGTGCCATCGTCATTGGTGACGGGGACCGTGGGAGCTCACGCAGTGTGCAAGCATGACCACCACTGCTGGATTGCAGGGTGGTCTGTAACCATGGAAACAAGCAGTGTATATAATGTGATGGAAAAATGAATCCAGCCAGCAAAGGAAGCAATATGGGTAAAAAAAAAACACTCACCTAGCCCTGTTCCCTGTCCGGTGAATGTAGCACATCAGGCGCTATGCAGTGACATCATCACCCCTGGGTGCGCACAGGCAGGGTCATCATTCCCCAGACTGTGCACTCTCTTACGTAGCCCAGCAGGTGCAATGTGGTCACTTCATGGCACCTCCTGGTGGGCCGGTCCTACAATAGATAGATATGAGGTTCACTCTATGACCACTTTATTACAGGCGCCCATCTAGTAGCTGATCTTGGCCCCATTTTGCCTGCGTCCACAGGATCAAATATGTTGGGAGTTTTCAGTCTGGGAGGCAAATAAAGTGGTTTTCCACAGCCGAATGCACACGGCCGTGCAGGACAAATACCAGCTCCAGATGCTTTCCGAAGGTCTGTGAGAAGAATACCTTATTCCCATAGTCAGGCCTCGTTTATACAGTCAATGGGGCAGATTCATCAAAACTGATGAAAAGGAAAACTGGCTCAGTTGCCTATAGCAACCCGATTTGCCAAATAAGCGCTGAAAAATGAAAGTTGGATTCTGATTACTATGGGAAACTAAGCCAGTTTTCTTTTACACCAGTCTTGATTAATCTCCTCTAATAAGTGGAAAGTTTTAAGTCTGGACGGGAATTAAAGGGGTTTTCTACCATTCAAAAGGCAGGACCAGGGCCGGGTGGCCGCCCGCGGCGCTGTCAGAAGGGGCTTCCCTGCCTGGGTCACAACTTGCACACTTCTCATTTACAAGATTCCAATCCGACAAATCCCAGGAATAGTCATCTGTATTGCCGTGCTCAGGGGAGGGAGAAATCTGTCTGGGATTCGAACCCACGACCTTCTGTATCAGATGGTTCAGGGTGTTCGGGGGGGATACAATGCAACTGATTGACAGCTACATATGCAAATGATGAGCACATGACATTACAATGATAGCCCTTGTGTAAGAACAGCAGATACTATTGGGGCTTCTCATTCCTCTGCGGGAGGGTGTCCTGCCTGATGAGAGGCTACAGTAGGTGTGTACGGAGGTTCTATGCTCACAGAAGACATAGATAGATAGATAGATAGATAGTGTGCCAGGCAAAGGAACTACTGACTATCCAACCCACCCCAAAGCTCCAGTTAGGCTACTTTCACACTAGCGTATTTTGCAGATCAGTCATAGATCTGAAAAAACGCTTCCATTACAATAATACAACCGCATGCATCCATCATGAACGGATCCGGTTTTATTATGTCTTCTATAGCCATGACGGATCCGTCTTGAACTCCATTGAAAGTCAATGGCGGACTGATCTGTTTACTATTGTGTCAGAGAAAACCGATCCGTTTGGCTCAGTTTCGTCAAGCGGACAGCAAAACGCTGCAGGCAGCAGTCTGGTGTCCGCCTCCAGAGCGGAATGGAGACTGAACGAAGGCAAACTAATGCATTCTGAGCGGAACATTTTCCATTCAGAATGCATTAGGGCAAAACTGATCCATTTTGGACCGCTTGTGAGAGCCCTGAACGGATCTCACAAACGGAAAGCCAAAACGCCAGTGTGAAAGTAGCCAAAGTCATCTAATATCTCAATACATGAGTCTGAGACTGACCATAGCAACGTGACACAATGACATCACTACACACCATTAAATGGGCTGCCTCAAGATTTATACTGATAACCTATCCACGGGATAGCACTGTGGGTCTGACTACTGGACACCAACCGATCATGAAAAAGGGGTTCTGTCAAGCATGTGCACCAAACACAAGTATATATAAACATGAAAGAGTCTTTATTTAACATACATTAATTTAACATGTATAAAAAATATACTTTGTAAAAACAGCAGCAAGGAAGGGGGAAACCTTCAGTGAGGAAAAAACAACCCTAGAGGAGGCTGAGGGGTCAACACACAGGGGTATATAGATTGCAGAGAGAAGCTACACACAAGCAGGCCAATAAGGCAATAGAAGCCATCAGACATAAAAATCCTAAGTAAGGCATAAACAGACCTATGTGTGGAAAGTATAAGCAAATAACTACCCAAGAGTACGTGTGGAACCCTCAGCCGCCTCCTCCCGACGTCGTTTCGTTAGTAACAACTGGCGTCTTCCAGGGATCCATCATCTTGATGATGTTTTTTTACAGACCCCACAGCATGGCCGGCCCTGTGGTGGGGATCATACCTGATCCCTGCTGTGGGGTTCCAGCCCCATCGCCTCCCCCCTAGCTATGCAGGTCCTGTGTCTCCCCGCATCAACTTCTGCTTTCATGAGGGCACTTGACCGCTGCAGCCAATCGCTTTCCTCTACTGTATACAGCTCGGAATGCTGAGGACAGAGATTGGCTTTAGCAGTCACAGCTGTAGCCTTGTGTACTAACACCGGGAAGAGTGTATACATTTTTAGGTGGCATGGGGAAATTTGTAATTAACTTGGACAAACTAACGGCCAGAAAGAGTTGCTTGCCCTACAAGAAATGTCTGACACGAGAAACCAAATGAGGAAGCTGTAGATAAAAATGTCTTTGAAGAGATCCTCGTGCTTTTCACTAGAGATCTTGTGAATGTTGCATCAGCACTTTGCTGTGAGTAATGTGATGAGAACCTGTCTGCGACCCAACCATGTATGTTACAGTAAATACCGTACATTAAGTAACAATTCGGGAGCTTCTTTATTTAGAACGCTATGTTGTGTTGCGTTCCTCCGTTACTTCTACTGGAAATTTATGACTAAATCACAACTGAGTGTTACCGTTCCCTTTGTCAAAGGGTGTGTCTCCACATAGCCTGACACTGGCAGCGCTGACTGAACAGAACTGTATAGGGGAACATCCCCATGACAAGCAGAATAAGTAAATACATTTTCAGTAGGAATAACAAGAAATGGGATAGGTTGTTTCAGAATTGTTAGATTTCGGGGAACACAGGTGTTGAGTAAGGAAGTGCTGACAGGTCCTCTTTAATGCCAGAGGGTGTAGCTGGTGGTGGTCTGTGAACATGGAGCCCCTCTAAGCTCCCAGCTAAAGGGCCATGACTCACTTTTTAGTGCCCAGACTCCTTTGAACAGAGTTGGAAATGTTCTTCCATTAAAATTAAATGTGATTTTCCCAAGATTTCAACATTTGGTCAAGATTGCTTTTCTATACCAGCTTGTAGAAATTGTTGTTTCTTTCTTTCCTTCCGTTTTAGGAATCAATACATCTTTTTTTGGAATATACTATATTTTCTATTTGTCATATTTTTGTGTTACCGCTTTCATTTGTGTATTGATAGTATTTGCAATTTGCACCGATATTTGACTGAACTGGATGTGGGATAGTCCAGGTTTTATAATATTACTTGGTGTCACCCCCCAATAAAGATTGTCCATTTTTCCCATTACTTTTGTGGGTGTGAACAGATTTATTATGTATCTGTTCTCCTTTCTCTGGCTTGCCTGCTTTAATCATACCTATGTTACACCCTTAGTTGTGCCCACTTCTTTCTGCAGACTGCTATCCACAGGATTGGTGGCGATCTGATTGCTAAGAGCCCCACTGAATGGCGTAGCAGTCGAGCATGCACACTGCCGCTCCCTTCTTCTCTATGGCATTGTCTAAGAGGGGCCAATACAGCACTCCGCTATCTTCGTCAGTCCTTCAGAGTTTGAATGGCGTGGCAGTGCACATGCTTGTACCCACTAGATTTGATCACCGGGTTATAACGAATATATAGTGCTGAGAGCAGCCCAAACAATTCAATGTACTAAACACACCCAAAATTAGCACCAAACACAAGTATATATAAACATGAAAGAGTCTTTATTTAACAACATACATTAATTTAACATGTATAAAAATATACTTTGTAAAAACAGCAGCAAGGAAAGGGGAAACCTTCAGTGAGGAAAAAACAACCCTAGAGGAGGCTGAGGGGTCAACACACAGGGGTATATAGATTGCAGAGAGAAGCCACACACAGGGGTATATAGATTGCAGAGAGAAGCCACACACAGGGGTATATAGATTGCAGAGAGAAGCCACACACAGGGGTATATAGATTGCAGAGAGAAGCTTTCATTAGGGCACTAAAATCGAGTGCCTCTTTATCTCTTGCAGATAATGGGGAGGAGATGGCTATGTTGTGAAGAGAAAGCGGTGGAATGCTGGTCATCTGGGATTTCATTTTTCCCATTTAAATATGATTACATCAGTTATGTGGAGCGAGAGGCACTCGATTTTAGTGCCCTAATGAAACTGAGCAGTTTGTTTATCATGATCTGTTTCTTTTAGTAGAATTAACTATATGTGGTTTTAGACAGTAACTGGATAAGATTAACTAGATGAGTTTGCGACCCAGGCCTCAATTTAGCGCCCAATGTCCTGTGGGTATTTACACTATCTAATTTAACTTTAGAGGTCACGTTTGTACAACATCGGTGGTAAACCAGGGATCGAACAGTGGTGATACATGTCCAGACTAACAGTACATGAGATATAGTGGCATTGCTCCCGTAATCAGGGAGATGTTACTCCACATTGTCTGGTTGGACATCCAGGAATGGCTGTCCATTGACAGTGGAGGGGTCCGACGTGATACCGTGTGTTACTAGCACATGACATACACTTTGGAGTCTTGATGCCATGAGTGATGTACAGCACTCTCGGGACTGATATATAATGTATATAATATACCAACATACTGTTTGGTTGATCCAGCACAGATTCATTGCATTGTTTGGAGAAATACCGACTGCCGAATCCGGACACAGTCTTTCAACAAATAATGTGAAGTTATATTGCGGTACTTCCGCCATAACATTTATTTACTTTTATACATAGGATCTGTGATGAGGACTGTGATATCACATACACTATATCGACCCCTTGTGATCTCCGAATGTATAAGTTACTTTTACCCACAGGATTTTACACGTTATTTTCCTTGAGCACTTCTTGAGCCTGAGTTCGTGACTCACGGATACAATGTGGACAGTACGTGATTGGCTCTTGGGTCTCTATAGTTAAGCTTGCGGTTCATGCCTCGGGTGTGGTGGAACGCAATACAGATCACTGTTTGTATTCTCACGGGACCATCAATGAAGCCACGATACCAGAGTCCCGATCACATGATTGGATACGCGATCACGTGATCGAGAAGTTTCAAAAGGTCCTTTGACATGCGCACTAAGGAAACTAACACGCCGACATCCATGTGGACCACATCCCCCGCTTTCTCTAGGACCGTCCTCTTTAGGATTGTTTTAATATACACCTGCACTAAGGTATTTGAAGATGATTATTGCACAAATGTATTAGATTATAATCACGCTAAGTATTTTATGAATATATGAATTTATGATTGCTGTTGGCCTGTAAACAATGCCCAATCACTGCACTGAGGTTACTTGATTTGGTAAATTGCAATACGGATTATGTAATGTGGATACATGATGTTATATATAATATTTTGGGTAATTTATTGGATTAATTAGGACAATCAATGACTGATTATGTGAACCTGTATAAATATGCACATTGCACTACCATATTTTGTCACTGCTTGAGAAAGATCCCAGGAAGCGGATCGAAACGTTGCGTTTCTGGTGAATAAAGCCTTTATATTTATTTTTACGCCTTGGATGTGCCGTGGAATTTCTTCAGTCTATTCGTTTGGAGTGGGATCGCCTCCTCAGCCGCTGGCTCTCCACCTAAAAGGGAATCTGTCACCTCCTTTTACCATTTTAAGCTGGCACCATCGCTATGTTGACTAAAGTACCTTATGTCCAGGAGTCTTCTTTTTACTTTATTTCGTTTAGTAGTTTTGATGTAAAAGCGATTTTTATGTTATGCTAATTAGGGTCCAAGGTGCCCAGAGGGGCGTTTTTTTCACTCTCCGGTGCCCAGTGACGCCCCCCTGCAGTGCCTAGTGACGCCTCCTGATTATCAAATAACCTCCCACAGCCTGGCAAACGGTTCCACCCCCTCCCCACGTCATAGTGTACCTTATAGAAATGCCCCATCCTTCTTCCTGTCTGCGGCCAGAAAACTCGAGCAGGCGCAGTACCACAGTGATGGACATCCCCAGTAATGTGACCTGAGCGCTGTTGCCCTCAGGACGTTGATGATCGCGCAGGCCGCAGGCGGTACTGCGCCTGCGCGAGTTTTCTGGCTGCAGACAGGAAGGAGGACGGGGCATTTCTATAAGGTAGACTATGACGTGGGGAGGGGGCGGAACAGTTTGCCGGGCTGTGGGAGGTTATTTGATGATCAGGAGGCGTCACTGGGCACTGCAGGGGGGCGTCACTGGGCACCAGAGAGTGAAAAAAACGCCCCTCTGGGCACCTTGGACCCTAATTAGCATAACATAAAAATCGCTTTCACATCAAAACTACTAAACGAAATAAAGTAAAAAGAAGACTCCTGGACATAAGGTACTTTAGTCAACATAGCAATGGTGCCAGCTTAAAATGGTAAAAGGAGGTGACAGATTCCCTTTAAGAGATTGCAGTGCTGCCCAACTCTCTTTTGTTTTGTGTGTGTGTATATCTATATATATAGATATACACAGAGAGAGGATTTTTTATTTTATTTAAATAAGTGAGAAGCACCCAGGGTGGGAATAAGGAAGGGTGCTGTTGTGGGGTCTGGAAAATCCAATTACTGGTAAGTGTAATCATAATTTTTCCCCTCCCCCACAACAGCACCACAGAGAGAATTACAGAGAACAGCCTTCCTTAGGGAGGGACCACTGCTTGTAAGACCTTTCTACCAAAAGATAAGTCAGAGGAAGAGTGAAGGTCCAAACGATAGTGCAGGAAAAAAGTACAGGGAGACGACCAAGTGGCCGCTTTACAGATTTGTTTGATACTTCAGCCCAAGAAGTGAATACAGAACGAGTGGAATGAGCCTTAACCGAAATTGGAGGAGATAGACCAGCCTCCAAGTAAGCCTAAGCTATACCAAGTCTGATCCATCTAGACAAGGTAGTTTTGGTAGCCTTCTTACCCTTGTTTGCTCCTGAGAATAGAACAAACAAGGCGGAAGACTTTTGCCACCCTTCCGTAGCTTTGAGATAATGCAAAGCATCGTCTTACGTCAAGAGTTTGAAATTCGCTTTCCTTACAGTTTTTAGGATGAGCACAAAAGAAAGGAAGTACAATTTCCTGAGATCTATGAACTTTTGAGGGGACTTTAGGTAAGAATGCTGGGTACGGTTGAATAATGACTCTATCCTGAAGAATTGAAGTGAAAGGAGGATTTTTGGAAATGGCATGTAACTCACTTACTCTCCTGGCCGTAGTGAGAGCCATTAGTAAAACCATTTTATAGGACAGAAGCTTTATATTGGATGACTCAATAGGCTCGAAAGGTTGTTGGGACAATGATTTCAGGACTAGCTTTAGATCCCAAGAAGGAATTCTTGGAAACAAACCGGAGTCATTCTACCCACTGTCTTAAAGAATCTAAGAATCCATGGATCAGAGGCATAATTCTTTTTAAAAAAAAGTACCGACAGGGCCGAAACCTGCACCATTAGTGTACTTTTTGCTAATCCTAAGGATAGTACTTTCTGAAGAAATTCCAGAATGTAGGAAATAGGAACTGAATGGGGCAGATTATCAGGGTTAAATATACAAAATTCCATACATTTTCTCCATGTCCTAGCATAAATAGAAACGGTCACCGGTTTTCTTCAGAAGTGTAGAAATAAGATCCTGTGAAAACCCCTTTTTTTTATCAATATGTTCCTCTCAAATTCCATGCAGTTAAATGTAAACTCCCTACTGCTGGATGGAAGACTGAACCCTGGGATAGCAGATCGGAAATCTCTGGGAGAATCCACGGGTCTGAAAGTGACATTATCCTGAGCAGAGAAAACCATGCCCTTTTCGGCCAGAACTGAGCAATCAAGATTACCCTCGCTCTGTCTCTCCTTATCTTTTTTAAAACGACTGGAAGTAACAGGAAAGGTGGGGGGAAGGCATATGCTAGTGAGAAGTTCCATTTTATGAGAAGGGCATCCACCCCATATGGGAATTCCCTCGGATTTAGGAAACAAAACTGGTCTACCTTCTTGTTTTGGAGTGAGGCAAACAGATCTATAACTGGAATCCCCTATAAACTTGTAATCTTGGAAAAAACTGCACCGTTCAGGAACCACTCTCCTTGTTTTAAAGGTTACCTGCTTAAGAAGTCCGCCTAAACGTTTTATTTTTATTTTATATCCTGTATGCACTGCTTCACCCGATGAGCCGTTCCTCGTTCGCGGTAAGCCGCCTGTAAGACCTCAGTGTTCGGTTAGAAGATGATCCTTTTCAAATCTCGCGGGACCGAAGGGCGTTCACGTGCTTCCGGAAGTGCGTCATCCTCTGCGCCCGCCGCCGGAAGTGATGTATTTTTACAGCAGGGTGGCAGAGCCTGAACTCAAGGATGCCCACGCGCCAACCGCCAGGTATCGGCGTTCCTACTGAGGCTATAGGAAGCCTCCACGTGGCAAGCTTTTCTCCAAAAGATGCCCACACTAACTGCTGCGAGATACAGGGGAGCCCCTGGAGCCCCCCCGGATCCTAGGGTCCTGACAGCCTGCAACTGCAGCGCGATAGACCCCGGCAGTGAACCATCAGCCCTCAAGGAATCCCCTAGGAATAAAAAAGACCAACGGTAGGTACCTGCAAAAAAAACTGTAGGTCTCCTACTCCAGGGACAGGAAACCACTGAAGGGGTAGAGAGGCTCCACCTTTTTATTTCTGTAGGTTTCCTGTCCCTGGCGGCGGATCCTCTCTGTGGTGCTGTCGTGGGGAGGGGAAAATAAAATGTGAACAACCCTTTTAAGATTCACCTGATAGAGCTTGAAAAAGGATGATGGCGATTTACAGATCTGCTCAATAGAGGCAAAAGCTCTCAGTCCAAGAAGTGGCCGGGGCACAAGTAGAATGTGCCAAATGGCCCTCAGGGTTAGCCGATAAGTAGGCCAAAGAAATCTCTAACTTGCTCCATCTAGCCATGGAATTTTTAGAGGCAACTTTCCCTTAATTAGTACCCTAAAAATGGACAAACAGAGAAGATGATCTTCTCCAATCCTTGGTGGTGGTGGTGTCTGGAAAACTGTTCTAGCAGATGAACAGCCTGCCAGAGTTCACCTGATCCGGCCTAGCAGGATACTGCCATTCACCGCCAGACCACATTGACTATAAAAGGATCCGGCTGATTTACGATATGAGTGCTGGGTTTCAGCTGGAGAAAAACAGTCCAAAACCCGATGCTCTTGCCAGAAACCATACAAACCCATGCCAGATCCCATTATAGACAATGAGGTCCCAACCGGCTTTGCTGGATATGGTGAAGTCCGGCAGGCTGTTCCTCTGCAGGAACAGCCTTAAGGCTACCACTGCCTCAGATGTGAAAGTAGCTTAACATCTAGGGAATGCAGCTCAACCTCTTCATGCGATCTAGGTTTACTACAGAAGGTAGGAATAACAAATTCCTGAGATCTATGGAAACTAGAAGCCACCTTAGGAACGAAGGCTGGGTCTGGATGAATGACAACCTTGTCCTCCAAGATAGTAGTATAAAGAGGATTAATGGAAATAGCCTGGAGCTCACTAACCCTACGGGCTGATGTCAAAGCTACCAAAAAGGCACAATTTTAGGGTCAGAGTCTTAACAGAAATGGATATTAAAGGAGTTATCCGGCTATTTGTAATAATGACCTATCCTCTGTATAGGTCATTAGCATCTAATTGGTGGGCGTCCGACAACCGGGACCCCCGCTGACCAGCTGTTTGAGAAGGTCTGGTGCTTTGACCTGCAAAGATATTTTTTCCTTCAGGCAGAATTCACATATAACTAATGCCATGCAGGTAATAACCATGGTTTTTACATTTAACACAGTTTTGTAACATGTCTCACCTGTGAAAAACCACACAGGCAATAATAGCGCTGCAAAACAGCAGCAGTTCATGGTAAAACGTGCAGTTTTGCCTTTGGTAATTGGCCACCCAGCGTACTACCACTATGCGTGCACCCTGGCTTTTTCATAAAACTTTCCTGTTAAGTCTCATTTGTCGTAACTATCCAACAGAAAAACTGATGCTTGCTTGGCCATTTTTAGAAGGTCTCATGCACACAAATGTATTTTTTTTCCGCATCCGATCCACAATTTTGGTGGGTCGGATGCGGACACATTCACTTCGATGGGGCCGCAAAAGATGTGGACAGCACACCATTCCAACTGCAAAAAAATACGAACAAGGATAGGACTGTTCTGAGAGGGCAGGACGTTCTGTTCCGCAAAATACGGAATGAACACGCCAGTATACATGTTTTGCGGACCGCAAAATAGGCTACGGTCATGTCCATTAGCCCTCTCAGACTCCACCACTACACTGAAGCTGATTCAACATGTGGCCAAGTTGCATCAGAAGAAAGGGGTATGTGGATATGCAATTCATGGCTATATCGATTTAAAAAGAAATTCACTGTTAGTGTGGGGTAACGCTTAAAACAAAATAATAATTCTTTATTGAAATGTAATTAAAAGTACAAAAAAAACACAAAAGAAAAAGTACCGATGTAAACGGCAGGAGAGCTGCCACCACCGATATCAACTATATCACTCAACCGGGGAAGTAGGCGTAAAGACTGCCCCCACACGTAGGTGTGACCCTGGTGAGGAGGTACAGGAGGTATGGGGAACCAAAAATAGCCCCCACTAGTCCACCATGCAGGTCAATCGCACGTGGAGCACACCCGTCCAAATATGGCTCAGTCTAACTCCCTCAACTCCAATAGTGGTCAATTAGTAGGTGGTTCCCCTAAATCCTAAAAGCTACAGCTATGTGAGGATAGGCTGGGGTCAGCCATTGTTTGCTGGAGCTGACTAATACTACACTGTAAGACAGGAACGGTATCCCTCTCACTTATCAGATAGTTACTCTTATAGGCTTTACCCATGCCCGTCCACAGCATGATCCCCCTGCCTGTTCCCTAGCTCTACGCGTTTCTGCTTATATTAGCATCATCAGGAGCCGAACAGAAGCATACACAGAGAATAATAAGAGGACTGGCTACACACACTCTGTTGGTGTGGAGCCTCTGGCATTGGTATGGCCGTCCACGGCTGCATGCACAGCTGACTTAAAAGAACAAGTCCCCGCCTACACAGGGTAGGGCTGATCGGGCCGGTATCCAATCGGAAGAAGAAGGTCGGAGGGGACATCCCCCCGCATACCTCATTGGCCGGATTGCCAAGGTGTCGACACAGTCAGGGAGACAATGCGGTCAATATCAGCTGTTGGAATATGGAGACGACAGCAGCAGTGTATAAGAGATCAAAGGAGTCACACACCACATAGCCCACAGCGAAACCTCACCACTGAAATCACTGTGGATAATCAGATTATTGTCCACATTAATCGGCACCCAGATGCCACTCATACAAAGATCGCCACAATATGCCTAGATCATGTGGTAATTAAGTTGGCCAAGGGGTTTACCTAAGCTAGAAATATGTGGGCAGATTACAAGAACGATGTGAACAATATATATTCGTTCAATCCCTTCGGGCGGAGCGTCTGAAGCCTGAATGTCCACTGCGCTTCCCTTTGCAGTAATTTGATTTGGTGTTGATGTCACCACCTCGCGGGGACAAACTGATTGATTCAATACCCTGGAACATCATAGGCTTGAGTTCCCCCGGATGTTTCAACTCCACATGTCTAGCTATAGGAGTGTCAGATTTGTTTCGGATGTCGTTCAAGTGTTCACCTATACGGCGACAGAACTCCCGCTTGGTTTCGCCCACATATTGCATGCCACAACGACATGTGGCCAAGTAGACGACCCCCACTGTCCGGCAATTAATAAATGCTCTGATGGTATATGAGCAACTGGTTACCGTACTGGAGAAATAATTACTCGTTCTAATTACTCCACAGGCAATGCAATTCCCACAAAGGAATTTTGCCCCTTGCCTTGGATTTAAGCCACGTCACTGATTGCGTTTTTTGATTCAACCTATCCTTTAGACTGCGCTCCCGTCGGAATGTAATAATGGGAGTAGACCTCACTAAATGACCAACATCGGGGTCCAGTTTCAAAATACCCCAGTATCTGGTCAAAATGTCCCTGACCTCCCAGTGTGCCATTTCAAAATTGGCCACAATCCGGATGTTGTCATCCGTATCGGTCCTGACTCGTGGATTGAGTAAGGATACCCGATCCACTCCCAGGGACTGATGGTACGCATCCCTAAGTACTGCCTCAGGGTAACCACGCCGCTGGAACCTCTGCTTTAGATCTACCGCTGTCTTTTTGAAGGCCGAGAGATTAGAACACTTCCTGCGCACGCAAAGGTATTGACCCTTCGGTATTCCCCTCTTTAATGGATGGGGGTGACAACTGTCCCAATGCAGGAGACTTTTTGTGGCCGTTTCCTTACGAAACAAGTTGGTACTGATATTACCATCCGCATGATGTGTGATGCTTAGGTCCAAGAAGGTGATGCAGAAGGGGTCTATTTCCGAGGTAAAGAAAAGCCCCATGGTGTTGTGGTTGAGGGCAGACACGAAATTGAGGAAGTCCTCCTGTGACCCATTCCATAAGATGAGAACATCATAAATGAAACAGGCCCAGAGCAGGATGTGTGATGCCCACATCGCCATTCCTTCCTCAAAGACAACATCACTCTCTGACCAACCTAGGTAGAGGTTGGCATAGGACGGGGCACAGGGGCTCCCCATCGCCACGCCCCTCATCTGATGGTACACCCGGTGCTCGAAGATGATGTTCTGCTCAAGAATAAAACGTAGGAGTCGGACAGTAAATGCATTATGTGCATGAAGCTGGATCCCCCGTTCCTGCAGGAATTGACCCACAGCATGACAGCCCTGTTGGTGAGGTATAGAGCTATATAGGACCTAGACGTCAAGGCTTGCCAATAGTATGCCCGCGTCCACCTGTAGACCATCAACCTTTTTGAGGATGTCCATAGAGTTGCGGACGTATGATGGCAATGCCGAGACGAAGGGCCTTAGAATAAAGTCCACATACACACTAGATGGATGTGTGAAACAACCTGTGCCTGACACAATGGGCCAGCCCTTTAGCAGGTCTAGGCCCTTGTGCACCTTGGGCAAGCTATAGAAGCAAGCATGTTGTGGAAAGCGTGGGCACATAAAGTTGAACTCATTCTGATTGATTAAACGCTGTTCAAGGCCTTCCCGCAGGATGTCTTGTAACTTGGCACAAAAGGTCTGATGGGGATTAGACTGGATCACCCTATAGCAAGCTCGATCATCCAATATTCTGTTACACATATCCAGGTATTGGTCACCATCCATAACCAGAATATTGCCGCCCATCAGACGGCTTAATGACTATGGAGGTGTCCTGTTCAAGCGACAGGAGAGCTTCCATTTCATCCGACCGCGGATTGTTCAGACAAACTCTCGTCCCTTCCAGGGTCGATAACTGGTCTGTGACCACCGTTAGGAATGTATCCAATGGCGAGTTGTCATTTAACGGCGGATTGAGATGTGATTTGGGTCGCAAGTCAGTAAATGGACCTTCCCCTACTGGTCTACTACTTTCTTCCAGTAGGTCAGATAGAATGTCCACATCTGGCAAATCTCCCACATCAATGCCTAGTTCCATGCACCTTCGTTTAACATGGTTAGCAAAGAACTTCCTCCCTTTCAACTTGTGAATGAATAGGTTTTGATCCTAATCCATTGAAACAAGTTGAAGGAATGGGATGGTACAAACGATAGGCCTTTAGATAGAATACGCATTTCCGCAGTACTGAGCACTCTGTGGGATAGGTTGACAATCTGGAGGTCATCAGAATCCGTATGGGGGGGAACTCCTTGGTCTTTATGCTCTCTCAGCATATATGCTGAAAGGCAGGCCCTTGCCTAAAAAATAATTGTTGTGAATACCGCCTCTCTGACTACTCCCCCTACCCATTTTAGCCCTGCCCCTATAGTTACCTCTTTTTGTATGTTCCTGGGATATGGGTACAGTGCTAATTATGGTGTCGGTTTCTGTTTTTCTGTTTCGCCTTCTGATTAAGAGGGCTCAGTTTTGGCTTCAAGGGCTCTATGAGATTATTTTTGTGTAATCGAACAGTCGTCCTTCCTTAACCCTTTTAGTGATCACCCATACACCTTTTTTACGGCGGTCACAAAGGGGCCTTAGGCTGGGCCGCCGCTTTTTTACATGAGAGCCGGGGCCCTGCTCTAACAGCCCGGACCGGCAGGAGTGTCGATCCGGGCTGTTTAACACTTTACATGCCGCAGGCAATGGCACCTGCCGCATGTAAAGTTCTGATAAAGGGAGCAGACTCCCTCAGTCTCCCATCGGCACCCCACAAATGCAATCGCGGGGTGCCGATGTGTGTGAAGGCTGGCTGGGGTCTCGTGTAGGCCCCAGACCAGTCTTCAGTAATTTCCAGCAGTCTGGTGCAGCCTGTTGGGCATTGTCAGAATAGCACCGATATTAAAATGCAATGCACTATAGAGATGATGCATTGCATTTTAAAATCAATCAGAATGTTGTCTGTTATAGTCCCCTTGTGGGATTATTAAGTGGTAAAAAAAAGTGTAAAAAATAAATTAAAAAAAACACATTTATTCAATAAAAAAAAATCCCATAAAAAAATTACGCTTTTCAATGAAAAAAAAAGTGCAAAAAAAAATTCTCCCCCCCATATGTCTGGTATTGCCGCATCCATAACGAACTGGACTACATAAATATCATGTAAATTATCCCCTATGGTGAACGCCGTAAAAAAAAGATTTTTTTTTTTTACAGAATTGCTCATTTATTCTTAGTTGCTACCGAAAAACACGTAAAAACAAGCAATCAAAAAGTGTCATTTACTCCAAATTGATACCAATGAAAAAGTCGTCCCGTAAAAATCATAGAAATAAAAAAAAAAAGTTATGGGTCTTGGAAAGCGGCACTGTAAAAAAGTAGGTAGACGAAAAAAAAAAATATGTATTTGGTATAATAATAAAGATAATGTTATTTATACCGAAAAATGAACGCCATAAAATTTATAACGTAAAAACACAGTGGCAGTATTGCTATTTTTCCCATCTCCCTCCCTGAAAGAGTTAATAAAAGTTAATCAGAAAGTTATGTGTACCCCAAAATGGCACCATTAAAAACTACAACTTTCCCCGCAAAAAACAAGCCCTCATAAAGCTATATAGACTGAAAAATAAAAAAGTTGTAGCTCTTGGAACGGGACGATGAAAAAAGGAAGAAAAACGCTTGGTCAGTAAGACCCAAAACAATCTGGGCACTAAGGAGTTAAAGTCAGTAGTGTCTCTGATGTATTGTGTGTGTTTCCTTTCTTTGAGCTGTGCAGTGTACTGCCTGATTGCTTGTTCAAGTATTTGTTCTTTTTTAAAAAACTCTGTATGTGCGGAGTGTTTTTTTTTTTACAGCCTCAATTTGGACGGAGAGTTCGCTAGCGTTTTTTTTCACATAGCGCTCTCTCCTCCTCCAACAGCAGAAACATTAAACGCAAGGACGACGCTATCGATTTCTGCTCCTACTTACGCAAGAACTGTGATGACTTTATGTGCCCAAGCTTTCCACAACAGGCTTGCTTCTATAGCTTGTCCAAGGTGCAAAAGGGCCTAGACCCGCTAAAGGGTCGTCCCACTGTGTCAGGCACAGGTTGTTTCACACATCCATCTAGTGTGTATGTGGACTTTATTCTAAGGTGCTTCATCTCAGCATTGCCATCATATGGCCGCGACTCTATGGACATCCTCAAAAAGTTGGATGGTCTACAGGTGGACGTGGACGTAATTTTGGCAAGCCTTGACATCTTAGCCCTATATAGCTCTATACCTCACCAACAGGGCTGTCATGCTATGGGTCAATTCCTGTAGGAACGGGAGATCCAGCTTCGGGCACATAATGCATTTACTGTCCGACTCCTACGTTTTATTCTTGAGCAGAACATCTTCATCTTCAACCACCTGGTGTACCATCAGACGAGAGGAGTGGCGATGGGGAGCCCCATCCTATGCCAACCTCTACCTAGGTTGGTGGGAGAGAGATGTTGGGAATGGAGATATGGGCATCACACATCCTGCTCTGGGCCCGTTTCATTGATAATGTTCTCATCTTATGGAATGGGTCACAGGAGGACTTCCGCAATTTCGTGTCCGCCCTCAACAACAACACCATGGGGCTTTTCTTGACTTCGGAAATAGACCCCTTCTGCATCACCTTCTTGGACCTAAGCATCACACATGATGCGGATGGTAATATCAGTATCAACTTGTTTCGTAAGGAAACGCTCACAAATAGTCTCCTGCATTGAGACAGTTGTCACCCCCATCCATTAAAGAGGGGTATACCGAAGGGTCAATACCTTTGCGTGCACAGAAAGTGTTCTAATCTCTCGGCCTTCAAAAAGGCAACTGCAGATCTAAAGCAGAGGTTCCAGTGGCGTGGTTACCCTGAGGCAGTACTTAGGGATGCGTACCATCAGTCCCTGGGAGTGGATCGGGTATCCTTACTCAATCCACGAGTCAGGACCGATACGGATGACAACATCCGGATTGTGGCCAATTTTGGCCACACCGGGAGGTCAGGGACATTTTGACCAGATACTGGGGTATTTTGAAACTGGACCCCGATGTTGGTCATTTAGTGAGGTCTACTCCCATTATTACATTTCGATGGGAACGCAGTCTAAAGGATAGGTTGACTCACAGTTTCTATCAAAAACCGCAATCAGTGACGTGGCTTAAATCCGAGGCAAGGGGCACTTTCCATTGTGGGAATTGCAATTAGAATGGGTAATCCTTTCTCCAGTACGGTAACCAGTTTCTCATAGACCATTAGAGCATTTATTAATTGCCGGACAGTGGGGGTTGTCTACTTGGCCACATGTCGTTGTGGCATGCAATATGTGGACAAAACCAAACGGGAGTTCCGACGCCGTATACGCGAACACTTGAACGACATCCAAAACAAATCTGACACTGTTATAGCTAGACATATGGAGTTGAAACATCCGGTGGAACTCAAGCCTATGATGTTCCAGGGTATTGAATCCATCCGTATGTCCCCGCCAGGCTGTAACATCGACACCAAATTACTGCAAAAGGAAGCGCAGTGGACATTCAGCCTTCAGACGCTCCGCCCAAAGGGATTGAACGAATATATATTGTTTACATCGTTCTTGTATTGTGCCCACATATTTCTAGCTTAGGTAAACCACCCAGTAATTGACCACTTGGGGTCGAGGGAGTTAGACTGAGCAATATTTGGCCAGGCTGGTGGACCCGCATGGTGGACTAGTGGGGGCTATTTTTGGTTCCCCATACCCCCTCACCAGGGTCACACCTACGTGTGGGGGCAGTCTTTACGCCTACTTCCCCGGTTGAGTGATATAGTTTATATCGGTGGTGGCAGCTCTCCTACCGTTTACATCTGTACTTTTTCTTTTGTGTTTTGTTCCTACCTACTTTTAATTATATTTCAATAAAGAATTATTATTTTGTTTTAAGCGTTACCCCACACTAGCAGTGAATTTGGTATGTGGATATGCCATAAATGCTTTGGATAGGAATGCCACATTAATGGGATTGTCAGGTGTTTAACAAGTAAAATGTTATCACTATACATATGTAATTATTTAAAAATGGCTTCTTGTTTTAGTCACTCAATATATCAAATTTTTTATTTATTTTTTCATAAAATTTTATTTGTTCACATTCCCTGGCTGAAAACCTCTTCCGACTCATTTCTGCTAGGATGCCTATAAAAAGTGCTGCCTGGTCAAGGGATCTGCATGCAGATTACTGATAATTGCTGGGCGGTACCTGTACTTGCCATGGTTTCAAATGCTAAGTACAAATGCAGCCCTGCGGTTAGCAGTATGGCGCATACGGATCCTGGAGCTGGGTCACATATGTACAGGCACACTTAGGCCTCGTTCACATTTCTGTTTTATATATTAATATATCTGTAAGGATAATGTAAGTTAGGCAAAGTGAGTCAAGGAAGTGAAGTGAGAGCAGTTCAGTGCGGTCAGGTCAGTGGAAGTTCAGTCTGCAGCCAAGCTAATCCCAAGTCAGACAATCGACCCGGCTAAAGCTAGGGCTGGACCTGCTGAACGCAGAAAAAAAAGGAGAGCTGACACGTAGATACCCCTCCGAGTTGTGTGCAGACCAATGTTAGGCCTCAAGAGAGGAATAACAAAAAAAAAACAAAAAAAAAAAAAAAAACACAGCGTTGAAGAGTATAAGAAGAGACTAGTGGAGACTAGAGTGTTAACTCAGCCTATAGACTCCATTGGCATCCAATGTGAGATAGGAGTTGGCCTACGGTGCCCGTTCACAGTCTACAGTGAAATACAATCTGTATTTAGAGCCGCATTCCTGTGTAGACTAAGGTTTCACCGGGTATCGAATTTTCGATACCCAATCGACACTCTTGCACCCGGATCGATCCCATACTGGGATTTGCTATTTTCCAATACTAGGCTGCACTACTGCACAGCCTAGTATCTGTTCGAGAACATGGTGCGTGCTGGTCTCGGCCTGCACCATGTTCTCATCAGCCGGCACAATGCAGAAGGAGGAAGTCCCTCCCTCCCCACTGTGACGTGGATGCCGCTGGCCATCAATGAGAAGATAAGACTGAGGAGGAGGGGAGGGGCTGTGGTGACTGCGCCACCAATGCATATAATTAACCCCTAAATACAAATGTAGGCTGTGTGACATGGCCGGCACCCGGCCTCAATGAGAGGGTACACGATCCCTGTCAATTAATAGTTTAATTGACAGGGTTCGGCGAGATCTCCTACATTTGTATTTAGGGGTTAATTGTATGCATTGGGGGCGCAGTGGCCACAGACCCTCCCTCTCAGTATTATAATAAATGTCAATTATTTTCATTGCTGGTGAAGTGGCCTAGGAGTGTTCTTTTATGGGTTGGACGTTCCATAAAATGCAGAATAGACTCAGCTTTTTTGTGTTTTATTTTTTTTGCGTGGTATCGAATATCACAATACATTATGGTATCAAAATTGAATCAAAATGTTGGTATTGTGACAACCCTAGTGTGGACGGATTATTGGAAATTGTGAGTAAGCCAGGAAGGCAAGAGGAGAAGTTTACTGATGTATACGCCACACCTAGAAGATAGACGGTCAGCCAGAAGCTACAATAGCCTGAGTGTGACCCAGAATCAATACCTCACCAAGAGCCTGTTATTAGGATTACAGATACAACTTTGGCCTCATGCACACGACCGTTGTTTCATTCTGTGTCCGTTGTTCCGTTTTTCGTGATTTTCTGCGGACCCATTGACTTTCAATGGGTCCGTTGAAAACTCGGCTAATGCACCGTTTGTCATCCGCGTCCGTGATTCCAGTCCGTCAAAAAAATATAACTGTCCTATTTTTTTATGGAAAACGGTTTGCGGATCCCTTCAAGTCAATGGGACCGTGAAAAAACGCGGAGGCACACAAGATTGTCATCCGCGTCCGCATGTCCGCGTCCGTTTTTTTCCTATCAATTGCATGGCAAACTTGACAGATTTTTTTTTACTTTCCTTCATGTCTGGTGATCCTCCAAAAATAAAGGAAGACACACGGAAACAAAAACAGATCACGGAACAACGGAACCCCATTTTGCGGAACGGAACACAACAACGGTCGCGTGAATGAGGCCTTACTTGTGATGTCTTTTGAATGGATTACAAATAACGCATTGCAATAATCTGTACATCTACCTCAAGGCAAATGATTGTCAGTAAATGTTCCAGTTATTTATTCAAACGGATTCCCCTTTATTCTACCACCTTAATTGCACCCAAGGGTGCTGACGTCACGGCATCAGGGACCATGCCTTCCCTGCACCTTAAACCATGTACCATCAAGGGCACCTACCAAAAACTACCCCCATCAAGCCACCACACTTACGTGCGGCCCAGTCACTGCACTTGCACAGTATAGGAAAAGTCTATGCGTCCGTGAAAACCACTGACAACACAGATAGTATTCACTTGAATGGCGCTTAGCCGCGCCCAGGCCAGTTGATAGTAGTCTTGACATCACTGGGCCAGCGGTAAACAGTGAGAAGGCCGCGGCGCTGCTGGAGCGCCG
Organism: Bufo gargarizans; assembly: GCF_014858855.1. Lineage (NCBI taxonomy): Eukaryota > Metazoa > Chordata > Amphibia > Anura > Bufonidae > Bufo > Bufo gargarizans. The sequence continues at coordinate 313,348,141 of NC_058082.1, read as the reverse complement.
CTGCCTTCTCAAACAGCTGACCGGCAGACCCCCGCTGATCAGATGCTGATCTATCCAGAGGATAGATCATCAGTTTAAACAAACTACAGAACCCCTTTAGGCTACTTTCACATTAGCGTTTTTCTTTTCCGGCATAGAGTTCCGTCACAGGGGCTCTATACCGGAAAATAACTGATCAGGCATATCCCCATGCATTCTGAATGGAGAGCAATCCGTTCAGGATGCATCAGGATGTCTTCAATTCAGTCATTTTGACTGATCAGGCAAAAGAGAAAACCGTAGCATGCTACGGTTTTATCTCTGGCGAAAAAAACTGAAGACTTGCCTGAATGCTGGATCCGGCATTTTTTTCCGTAGGAATGTATTAGTGCCGGATCTGTGCGCAGACCTTTAAAAATACGGATCCGTTTCTCCCGATGACACCGGAAAAACAGATCCAGTATTGCAATGCATTTTTCAGACTGATCAGGCATTTTTCAGACTGATCAGTCAGAAAAAATGACATCCGTTTGCATACAGTTTGCCTGATCAGGCAGTCAGTTCAGGCAACGGAACTGCCTGCCGGAATCAAACAACGCAAGTGTGAAAGTACCCTTAATTGTCAGTGTTTGTGGAATACAGGTGACACACGGAGGGCAAAAAATGCACACATGGTCCAAACACAGATTCTGCATGGACATCTTCATGGATGAAATGAAACATGGACGGATTTTCCATGGACAAAAAATGGACACAGAAATGTGAACGGGGCCTTAGTCCTCTTGCACACGGCTATTGCCCCGCCGTGGCTGTATTGCGGGCCGCATATGGCAGGTCTGCAATACATGGGACATCGGCCGTGTGCATTCCGCATCACGGATGTGGACCTATTCACTTGAATGGGTCCACAAATCAAGAGATGCGGTGCGGACCAGAAGCACTCAGTAGTGGGGTAATGTTCTTCCATTTCGCCAAAAAAAATAGAAGAACTTGTTCTATATTTTTGCGGAACGGACGGATCGCAGACCCCATTCAAGTGAATAGGTCCGCGATCCGCAATGCGGCTGCCCCACAGTTGTTGCCCGTGCATTTGCAGTCCGCAGCACGGACCTGGCCAGCACACGGTCGTGTGCAAGAGGCCTTAGAGTGCATCGGTATAGGAAAGACCAAGAAATAGATTGGATTGATGATGGAGTATGCACAGCATCATGTCTGCACAGTTTTTGTTTGTTTTTTAAATGTAAAGAATGTTTTCAGTCACCGATATCAAGCAGAGACTCACAGTATGTCTGTACTTAGCAGTTGTGACTTTCTACATGTTCTGCCATGTAATCCTGACCAACTGCATTATAAACAGTAATAATCAGATCCCGTGTTCATTAAGGACACATTTATTTGGCAAACTCTGCCTAAACTAGGTGTCACCATTAATTGTGAAGTATCCTGAAAATACAATTTTGTCGTGTATAAATTATTATTTTTAATGCTTTGAACCAGTTTGTATCATACAGGAAGGCACAAAATGGTTGCAGAAGACAAGTGGTTTATTTAGGACTATAAACAACTGAACATTTGTGCCCAAAATATAATAAGAAATCCTAGGGTCATTCATTATTTACATATCCAGTGCTAGAAATCAGGGCTGTTACTCCGGGCGTTTTTCATCTGTGTGAGGTTCAAGCTGACTAAGCTGCAAGAAGAAAAAGAAAAAAGTTACTATAGAAATATACGTGAGCGCAGGACACAAACCTAAATGCAGCCGTACATGGAACACTTCTTCCACATGGAGGCAAAGAATGGTGCCCTCTCTAACTGTTTATGGGATAGTCTTCCCAGACTCATCTGCAAGCAGTGCTCCTCTCCCGTGTGTAACCAAGGATCAAGCTTGGATTTTATCTCCGCCAGAGCTTGTTCCTAATAATTGACCTGTATAAATGTATTAGCAGAAGCTTGTTTGTCAAGTTGTCTGGGGCACAGCGCCCAGGGAAACAGGAATGTGCTGCCAACACACAAGAAAACCGGGGGCAATTGATCGTAGCAGAAATCGTTCATCCCCATACAGCAGTGATCATTGCTACATGTAAATGGGGCTCACAAGCAGACCTGATGAGGAGCAACATGTTCCTGATCATTATACCTGCTTTATTGGCCTGTGTAAATGGGTCCTCGAGTCAATGGGCAAGATTTATCAAAATGGGTTTTAAGCAAGTCTGTGGGCGCCCTGTGCCCATACTGCTGTCCGCAATGCTCTGGCACCTAGTGTGTGCAAGCCATTTGCAGGCCCATTCACTGGAATGGGTCCACAATCCGCAAGATTCAGTCTGCACTGCAAAAAAAATAGAACATTTTTTTTGTGGTGCAGAGGCCGCAATACGGGCAGGGGCCACACACTATCGTATGCATGAGCCCTTGGTGAAAGTTCACATCTCCATTTAATTTTCCTTTTTTGTGATCCATCAGAAAACAGGATCCTGTAAAAAAAATCTTGTTGCATCAGAGCCATTTCCTTCTGAGATCTGCTTTTTTAGACTGAAAAAAAAAAGGTGAAATCTTATTGGCTGCTATTGGGACCTAATCCAGTTTTCCTTTACACCGGTTTTGTTAATTTTCCACGAGAATTTTGTCTTCACACATAGACTGCACAGCCAACTCGGATACCTGGGTCCTTACATCATGCTGCTGCTTAAAGGGGTTGGCCACTTTCTGGTGACTGTGGACCAATGTGTATGTAAAATGACTATATGGCACTTACTAATATACTCTCTGTTGATATTCTGTACCATTTTCTATATTACATTAGGTTTGCCATAACATTACTTTAGTGCTGTCCATAAAATGGCTGCTGATGTAGAGTCATGTGACCAGGCAGATCACCTCCATGCGATGTCTCCTCCATTCAGTTGCACCACACCTGCCATCTGCACTTGCGCTGCTGGGAGTTTAGTGCAGGTGCAGTGTTTGAATAGAGAAGACATTGCGTGGAGCCGATTTGCCTGGTCACACTTATTTCTGGCCCAGGAACCTTCTCCTGTCCCCTATCCACGTTACCCGTGAGGAGCTCTGAGCTCACAAATGCTCAGCCATATTCGACAAGGAATGATAAGGGGAGGAAAACATAGAACAGGAGAGGAACTAACCTTTGCTTTCAGTTCTTTGTTCTCTTCTAGAACAGCTTCGTACTTTTGTTTCAGTTCTGCGATTTCCAAGCGTAAAGCCTCTACATCTGGTGTTTCAGGGCCGGCAGCTCCCATGTGCTGTTTTAGAAAGCTGGATGCACCATTAAGGATAACTATGTTTTATATATTTATATATATTTATATATATATATATATATATATATATATATCTCTATCTATCTATATATCTCTATCTATCTATCTCTCTCCTTCTCCACTGTCTGCAGAGCACGGCACACACCATATTGTCATATAAGAGGAGCGCAGTATAGTACCATAATATATAAATATATATATAGAAGTGACGAAAAAATGGGCAGCACTCCGGTCTTGTGAAAGATTCAGTGACGTTCTATTCACACACACTCTCAATGCAGCATTTCAGCCCTCTCAATGGAGCCTTTGTCAAGCTCGACAAAAGCTCCATTGAGAGGGCTGAAATGCTGCATTGCGAGTGTGTGTGAATAAAACGTCACTGAATCTTTCACAAGACCGGAGTGCTGCCCATTTTTTCGTCACTTCCATTGTTCTGTTCCTGTCCAGGGGCATTTGTGGAGTTGCACCCGGCATCATATAGAGTGCTGCTGATTTAACTTTTGGTATATACCATGTGTATACTAGATTCTAGGGATGGGCTGCAGGTTTTTCATTAAATAAACTACTGATGTGCTATGTTGGCCAGTAAGTAATTATAAAACTCTTTTATAAAGAAAATGTTGTAGTGGCATTTGATCCTTTGATGTTTTTTTTCCAATTTGCAGCGTGCCCTGGGTGTGGTGTTTTTACCATAAGCTTCTCAATAAGAAAAAACAAAGTCAGAAAAAATGCAAGTATTAAAAAAAAAAGCTACACTAGAAAAAAAATGTTGCAAGCCACAAATGACCCCTCCTAAATACTAGTACTGTGGCAGCACTAAGGGCACAGGCACACAATCGTATTTTCCAACCACATCAAATTCACTTTTTTTGAGGATTGGATGCAGACCCATTTAGTTCAACTGTGTGCTGTCCGCATCCATATGTTTGTTCTGCGGCCCCACAAAAAAAAAAAAAAAAATAGAACATGTCCTATTCTTGGCCGTTTTGTAGACAAGGATAGGACAGTTCTACAGGAGGTGGAAAAAAAGTGGCAGCATTCTTACAGCTGGTATCCATGGTTTGTGGATCACAACATATGCGCTTGTGTGCATGGGGCCTAAAGGGGTTTAAAAATAAATGCATACCGTACCCCTGGCCCCACACCTATCTCCAGAATAGATACCCCCAACTCGCAGTCACTGTGAATGGAGATATACCAGTGCATACAAGGCCCCTTCTCTATTCATTTCTTCGGGAGTTCCAATCACTGTGTTAGTGGCGGTGGCACTCAGGGGAGCACTGCAGCATCTTCCTCGGCCGGAGAGGTTACAGCCATCAGTCTCCTAGTTTTTGTGCAGCTAAGTCCAATTCAAGTGAATGGTATTGAGCTGAAATACTAACCACCGAGGCTGTGCAATGTAGGACGCTGTGCTTAGTACACCCTCACCGGGCTGATAGGTCATCAATATTGGTAATGGAAACATTTTACCCATTTGGATGACAAAATGTTATGCATAGAAAGGATACTCCAATGCATTATTCGGCTTTTCTGGCTCTTCATACAGTTCAACCAATACTGCAACAGAGAATGAACATTTATTTGCATTTTATAGTATTTTTGGACCCATGCATAAAAATTGAACAAAAACAAAAAAGGTCAGTTTTGTGCATAGCAACCAGATTTTAGCTTTCATTTCTACAATGCAAGCTTCAAAAGTGATCCGACTTCTAAAACTGGTTCACATCTGCATTGTCATTTCTAGTTTCTGCTTAGTCATCGGATCAGAGCGGGATCCATCACATGATTGACCCCCACCGTCTAGTAATAGGGTCTCTCAGGTTCAATCATGGTACTTATCATTATACTGCATTATGTTTTCCATCAACAGCAGAACTTCTGACGCAGATGTCGATCAAGTGCTTGAATAGACAAACAATTGAAAGGGAATCTGTCACCAGCGACCTCCTTATCCAACGTGTATAGGCACGTAGCTGTGGTTCACGCCGTTTTTGTATGCTTATATGAGGCACCAGTCGCAGATTAGGCCTTTGGTGCAATGAGGGTGTCGCCACTGTGCTTGTTGGACCTTTCTATGGCTAGTCCCACCCTTGTTGATTTGACTGACGGGAGTAGGCAGTGGCAAAGAGCCGAGAGAGGGGCTGGCCACAGAAACGAGTGGAGCTTGGGTGCAATAAGCGCAATGGTGACTCCCTCATTGCACCAAAAGTCTAATTTGCATATTAAGAAAAAGCATCATAATTCAGGAATTAAGCCTCGGATCAACAAAAGAAGAACAGTGTTTAATCAGGGAAACCACAGCTATACGTCTATGCAGACAGCTGGATAGAGAAGTCACTGGTGACAGATTCCATCCAAGGACTCAAAATGACTAAATTCTTGCTGGAACATACAAGACACACACTACAGCCTCACTGGATGCTACAAGTAGACAACAGTTTTGCAGGTTCCATTACCTTTTACTGATTCTCCTAAGGGTGCTGACACACGTTCAGGCTTTTTTATGCAGTTTTTGAAGCCAAAATCAGGTGTGGATCATAGCAGGAGAGAAAGTGTTAAGGACCGGTACAACTTCTCCACTTTTTTAAATCCACTACTGGTTTTGGCTTCAAAAACTATCAAAAAAAACCTCATGGGGATGGCGCTGAAATTTTCTGCTTGGATATTGGCCTGCGATGGGGACTTTAAAATCAGCAGCATATCAATTGTGTGGATTTTCAGTGCAGATTTCAATGCAAGGGGTTAGATCGGAGGCGAATCGTGTCAAAACCCATGATAAAATCCGCAAGTGAAAACCGCTTGGACAATCAGCATAAACTACACTGCCGTGTGCATATACCCCGTGTGTCTCATAAAGCACAATTACAAGTTCAATCTTACAAAAATATCTGAATAGCACTGAAGGGTACAAACATTTCACAGAGACCTGCGAATGTTAGTATGTAAGTGAGAGCATGACTTGCCTATCTTCTCAAAAGTCCCAGGAAACTAGACAGTCCCTTCCATAAACATTTTTCCAGGAAAAAAAATAAATTTAAGAAATAAATGGCATCCACTATAAAAGGGTTTTCCGACAGGGACCCTGTCGATCAGCTGATTGAGAAGGCAGAGGTGCTCCTGTGAGTGCAGCGGTCTTCTGGCAGCTTACCAGGCACAGCACCGTACATAGTATAGTAGCCATGCTTTGTATTGCGCTCAGCCCCATTCACTTCTATGGGGCCGAGCTACTCCTAGGCCATGTGTCCAATAAACGTGTCGTTACTGGCCTAGGAAAAGCTGGAGAAGGCCACGGCGTCCACAGGAGCATCCTTCTCAAACAGCTGTCAGCATGTATCCTAATACTTTCAATAATATAAAAAGGGAAACTTCTAAAGACTAGAGTTTCATACACCAGTCATCATAACAAGTGGGCTGGATAAGGGCTTATTCACACGACCGTGCTCTGTCCATAAACATGGTCCATATGTTGGCCGCATCTTCTGGACCAGCCATGGCTCCTCTGACCCGAACTGACTGCATCATAGTAATTTATGATAGTCAGTTGCCGTTTGATGGCAGATCTATTGTACTATATTGAGCACAGTACAATAGACCCATGATCAGACAGGAACTGACTATCATAAATTACTATGACGCAGTGAGTTCGGATCAGAGGATCCACAGTCGGTCCCGTAGATGCAGACAAGACACGGACCACGTTTCCTGGACCGAGCAGTCATGTGAATCAGCCCTAAGATGTGCCAAATCTATTAAGAGGCGCAAGCCTCTAAATAAATTTGTTGCATCAGATCAGAACTGTGGGGTGTAGGAGGTCACACCAGCTCCTGCTATACCCCATCCACCATTTTCTTTAAAGTGTACCTGAGTTTTCAAAAAAATAATAATTGCATAATGGTTGTACTTATTCTACAATCATAACTGTGAAGGAATTTATTTGTTGGGCTTGCCTAATGTCTCTTTCAGCTGCACAGCTAGATGCATTTCACTAAGAAGCATCACTTTTCTGTGAAGGCCAACACTGTACTGCTGAGACATATTTCCCTTACTTCTCACTATATTTGTTTTCAACTCTGGAGCTCACAGAGCAGATATCAAGGATGAAAACACACTTACAGACACACAGGAGGTTCATATAATCTCCAAAAGCTGTTGAGAAGCAGTTCTTTTATCAGGCTCAGGATCTCAGCTAACCGACACCCTCATTTCCTGCGAGCAGTCGTCTGAGTCTGTTACTAGGGACCGATCTTGCCTGACAACTGGTAGTGGACTGCAAATTAGGTGGAATTGAGACCCCTTGTGCCCATGACTTTACAGCTTTTTTTTTTTCAGGTGGATGAATGCATATTTTTAAATGATGCGATTAAGGAATTTGTTAGTTACACCATTGTCTAATAAATGAAATGGTGTCAAAGTACAGCAAATCCTTAAAGGCTATGAACACCCTGGGGAAAAATCATAGCATTTTACTTATTTTTGCATAAAAATCATTTTTTCTCAATTGGTCTTCATTAAAAATTTTCAATACCTTTTCGTTTATCAGACGATTATTGCTGTCTGTTTTACAATGAACTTGTCAGGGAACTGCTCTAATGACTTGATCTGTAGACCTTATCTCTGAACTCCTGACAGCTGATAAATAGCTAATGCCCATTTTGTGGACTGCAAACTGCAGGTCCAGAAAACACAGGCACCGCTGAACTCTGCATCACAGTGCAGACCTATTGACTTCAATGCGTCGGCAATCTGCAAGATGGGTCCATACTGCAATGCGTAGTTTACAAGGCTGGTGCTCATGTTTTGCAGACCTGTGGATTGCAGCCCGCAACACGGGCAAGGCGACACCACGTTCCTGTGAATGCAGCCTTAAACTGATAAGCGTATGGCATAAATTAGTTAACCTCTCAGGAAGAGTTCAGAGATAAGGGCTACACATCCAGCTGTCAGAGCAGCTTCCAGAGGGATTCACTGTAAAGCAGAAAGAAACTGTTGAATACTGTGGCTAATAGGTCTGAAGCCTATGAGACAGACGGTTGCTAAGTGTTGACCTCATCATGACTACCTGTACCCAGTTCTCAGGTGGCACAATGACATCATAACGACCTCATAGGACTGAGGCACCTCTACAAATGCTATCGGGTAACAGGACCCAGGTGAGTATTAGATTTTTTACCTGGCCACTTCGGCACCAAATAGCGTACTATGGGGACATGTCTTATACTGGAGGCTTTATGGCAACTTCTCTAATAACGGGGCATTTATGACTGTGGGCACAATAGGGGACATTATTAGTGATGGAGGCACTATGGGGAACATTATTAATGCTGGGAACATTTTTAATACTGGGGGAACAATAGGAAGCATTATTATAACTGGTGGTGCTATAGGGCATTATTAATACTTGGAGCACCAATGTTACTGTCGGCATTATTACTGGGGTATTATAGGGGGCATAATTAAATATATAGGCCCTATATGGACATTATTACAGGGGAACTATAGTCGATTTATATGAAGGCACTATATGGGCATAATCATTACTCAGGGTATTCTGGGAGCACTACAGGGGGCATTATTACTACTATATTTTTTCTGCAGTACAGTGTTTGGGCGCACTGGGGAGCATAGAGGACGTGTTCGGGTGGCACCTGGATGACACTTAGGGCAACAGGACGGGTGGGGGGGGGATGGGTTGTGTTGTGAGGATAATGGAAAAGTGAATCTAATACGTCTATGTGACAAACTGGAAAGACAAGACCTGGTCGAAACAAGTTGTCAGGGCGGTGTGGTCCAAATGGAGATGAGCAAAAAGAACATCTGCATTAGAGGAGACAAAACTGGATGATAGTATGACCAGGCAGCATGCTGAAGATAGGGCTTGCTGGATGCTTGGCCCAATTCTCACCTCCTCAGCCCCCCTCCATATCTAAGTTAAAGACAACTGGAGGAGGACAGAACATGGCAGGGCATGTTCTGGAGAGGGAGGTATTTTATTTGGGCTGCATTGTGGTACTGGGTTCTGCTGGGCAGTTGTTTGTGCTGCACTATGGTACCGCTAGCCCAGCCTACTTGTATTTGTCCCGCAGTCAGTTTGGACCCGCCTACAACATGGGGGCCACTTTCTAGTTTTGTCTTTCATGCACAATTACAGATCTGTGTTGTATGGACCGGTAATATGGCACCCACAGAAATTTATGAAGCCATAGTGTACAGTACCCCAGAGTATGCCTTTTCCATACACAGGTATTTTCTCTTCCCCCCAGAGAAACATTGCTTCCAAAATATGGAACTGTATGGAAATGGTTCCTAGACCACTTTCATGCAGTCAGTATGTGGTTAATGTTTTAAATCAATATTTGTAGCTAAAGCCAGAAGTGGATCCAAAACAGAAGAGACACAATGTTTCCATTATACAAATACTGATGTAAAATCTATTTGTGTGAACAAGTCCTCGTACTGTCACCATCTCTACCATTGTAGAGCCAAAATCTACGCTGCTCACCTTTAGTAAGCGTGTCCAGGACACCAGCCTTCTCCAGGTATCTTCTGAACTGCTCCCTTTTGGAATCTGCTGCCTAGGCACAAAAGGAAATGTAAAGCAAAAGTCTAAATATTCTTTATTTTCACAAAAACATATTAGGGGGGGGGGGGGGGGGGAGATTGTCCAAAGGAAAACTGGCTTAATTGCCCATAGCAACCAATCAGATTCCACCTTTCAGTTTCCAAAGGAGCTCTGAAAAATTAAAAGTGGAACCTGATTGGTTGCTATGGGCAAATAAGGGTACTTTCACACTAGCACTGTTCGGATGCGGCAGGCAGTTCCAGCAACGGAACTACCTGCCGGAACCGGTAAACCAGAATAACCAGAATCTCATCCAGAATAACATATCCAGTATTTCATTTTTTTTAAAGATCAAAAGCAAAAGTAGCACCTCCTATGTGCTACCTCCTATGATGCATGTGCAGACCGGAAAACCGGATCTGGCAACTTCCCAAACACTTGATACCGGATCTTTTGAAATTCATGCCAGATTCGGCAAGTGCGGTAGTGTTCCGGGAATTTGGCCGGAAAAATAACGCTAGTGTGAAAGTACCCTAAGGCTGCTTTCACACTAGCGTTCGTCGGTCCGCTCGTGAGCTCCGTTTGAAGGAGCTCACGAGCGGACCCGAACGCAGCCGTCCAGCCCTGATGCAGTCTGAATGGAGCGGATCCGCTCAGACTGCATCAGTCTGGCGGCGTTCAGCCTCCGCTCCGCTCGCCTCCGCACGGACAGGCGGACAGCTGAACGCTGCTTGCAGCGTTCGGGTGTCCGCCTGGCCGTGCGGAGGCGTGCGGATCCGTGCGGATCCGTCCAGACTTACAATGTAAGTCAATGGGGACGGATCCGTTTGAAGATGCCACAATGTGGCTCAATCTTCAAGCGGATCCGTCCCCCATTGACTTTACATTGAAAGTCTGGACGGATCCGTACTAGGCTATTTTCACACTTTAGCTTTTTTTTGCTAATATAATGCAGACGGATCCGTTCTGAACGGAGCCTCCGTCTGCATTATTATGAGCGGATCCGTTCAGAACGGATCCGCCCGAACGCTAGTGTGAAAGTAGCCTAAGCCAGTTTTGCTTTAGACCAGTTTTAATAAATACCCCCCATTGGCTCACATATAGATCATTAACCCTTTCAGGACCGGGCCATTTTTCACCTTTCTGCCCAGGCCATTTTTAGCAAATCTGACATGTGTCACTTTATGTGGCGATAACTTTAAAACGCTTTTACTTATCCAGGACATTCTGAGATTGTTTTCTTGTCACATATTGTACTTCATGACAGTGGTAAAATGGAGTAAAAAAAATTCATTTTTATTTATTTAAAAAAAATACTAAAAGTTTACCAAAAATGTGGAAAAATTTCCAAATTTAAATTTCTCTACTTTTATAATAGATATTAATACCTCCAAAAATAGTTATTACTTTACATTCCCCATATGTCTACTTCATGTTTGGACCATTTTGACAATGACATTTTATTTTTTGTGGACATTACAAGGCTTAGAAGCAAATCTTAAAATTTTTAAGAACATTTCCAAACCCCAATTTTTTCAGGGCCAGTTCAGTTATGAAGTCACTTTGTGGGGCTTACATATTGGAAACCACCCATAAATCATCCCATTTTAGAAACTACACCCCGCAAGCTATTCAAAACTGGTTTTATAAATTTTGCTAACCCTTTAGATGTCCCACGAGAATTAAATGAAAATGGGAATAAAGTTTCAAAATTTCAAATTTTTTTGCAGATTTTAAATTTTAATAGATTTTTTTCTGCAACACATCAAGGGTTAACAGCCAAACAAAACTCAAAATCTATTACCCTGAATCTGGAGTTTACAGAAACACCCCATGTGTGCTCAAAAACTGATGTATGGGCGCACAGCAGGCTTCAGAGTGGAAGGAGCACCATATGGCTTTTGGAGAGTGGATTTAGCTGGAATGGTAATTGGGAGCTTTGTCGCATATTAAGACACCCTGAGGTGGCCCTACAGTGGAAACCCCCCAAAAGTTACCCCATTCCAGAAACCACACCCCTCAAGGAATATTTCAAAGTGTGTAGTGAGCACTTTGACCCCTCAGGCGTTTCACAGAATTAGGAAACGATTGGCTGTGAAAATGAAATTTTTTAAAAAAAAAATTCCCAGAAAAAGTTGCTTTACACCCACATTTTTCACTTTCACTAGGGGATACAGGACAAAATGCACCCCACATTTTGTTCCCCATTTCCTCCCAAATACACCAACACCCAATATGTGCTCCTAAAATGATGTATGGATGCATGGCAGGGTCCAAAAGGGAAATAGCGCCATAGGGCTTTTGGAGGACAGATTTTGCAGGATTGGCTTTTGGAAGCTATGAAGACACCCTGAGGTACCCCTAGAGTGGAAACCCCCAAAAAGTGACCCCATTCCGGAAACTACACTCCTCAAGGAATATTTCAAGATGTGTAGAGAGAACTTTGTCCTCAAAGGTGATTCATGGAATTGGCTGTGAAAATGAAAAATTCCCAATTTTTCCAGAAAAATTTACTTTAGGCCCAAATTTTTCACTTTCACAAGGGGTACTAGAGAAAATGTACCCCCTAATTTATTGCCCTCCTGATTACATCAATACCTCATATGTGCTTGTATACTGCTATATGGGCGTACCACAGGGGTCAGAAGGAAAGGAGCACCAAATAGCTTCTGGAAGGCAGACTTCACCGGAATAACTGACAGGCGCCATCTTGCAATTGAACACACCCTGAGGTACCCCTAGAGTGGAAACCCCCAAACAGTGACCCCATTCCGGAAACTACACCCCTCAAGGAATATTTCCAGGTGTGTAGTGAGCACTTTGACCCATCAGGCGTTTCACAGAATTAGGAAACCCTTGACTGTGAAAATGAAAAATGTCAATTTTTGCCCAAAAAAGTTGCTTTACACCCACATTTTTCACTTTCACAAGCTGTAACAGGACAAAATGCACCCCACATTTTGTTCCCCATTTCCCCCCGAATACGCCGACAACCCATATGTGCTCAAAAAATAACGTATGGGCGCATGGCAGGACTCTAGAGTCAAACTGCTAAATATGGATTTTGCTGACAGGCCTGAATTGGCAGACATTTATTTTAGCTGCCATGTCACATTAAATATATTCCCCAGAAATAGAAAATCCCAAGTGACCCCATTTCGGAAAGAGCACCCCCGTACGAAAAGTGGTGGAAAGGGTACTTTTCAGCAAACGGGTGTCTCATAGAAGGCAGAAATACTAGAGAAAGGTTTTCAAAGTACACATTTGTAAAAATGAAAAACTACTAGCAGACCCCAATTCTTCACTTTCACAAGGGGTTAAAGGAGAAAATGCACCCCAGTATATGTTCCCCATTTTGCAAACACCCCATATGTGCTTGTAGCCTTCTGTACAGACGCACAGCAGGGCTCTAGAGTCAAACAGCTAAATATGGTTTTTGCAGGCCTGAATAAACAGACATGGATTTTAGCTGCCATGTCGCATTAAATAAATTCCTGAGGTCCCCAGAAATAAAAAGAAAACCAAGAAGTGACCCCATTTCGGAAAGAGCAACCCCGTCTGAACATTTTAAGGTGTGGAAACTTTTGACCTAACAGGTGTTTCACAGAAATGAATATGTAGTGGTTGGTGAAAAGTGGATCTGTAAGCTATGCGGACTAAATCAGAGATATACCGTATTTTTCGCCCTATTAGGCCTCATGCACACGACCGTTGTTTGGGTCTGCATCTGAGCCGCCGTTTTGGCGGCTCGGATGCGGATCCATTCACTTCAATGAGGCTGCAAAAGACTCCGTGTGCTGTCCGCATCCATGGCTCCGTTCCGCGGCCCCGCTAAAAAAATATAACATGTCCTATTCTTGTCCGCGCTTTGCGGACAAGAATAGGCGTTTATATTGCCGGCGCCCGTTCTGTAAATTGCAGAAGGCGTCACGGGCGGCTTCCGTTTTTTGCAGATCCGCGTTTGTGGACCACAAAAAACGGCACGGTCGTGTGCATGAGGCCAAAGACGCACTTTTTAGGGGGGAAAATTGCAGTGCATCTTATGGGGCGAATGCTGCAGTTTACAATGATACACCCCTGACCTCGCTGTGCAGCATGCGGTCGGCAGTGTATCAGTGGGGAGGGATGAGAGGCTGGGGGCCGGCATCTAGTTTTGAATGGCAGCGGGGCCCGGTGCAGTCACTGTATTCTATTGCACCGGGCCCCGCTCACTGTAGTAATCCCATCTATAACTGTAGGCAATGTTTTAACAATAATCTTCACTTACTAACGTCCGTATCAGGCAGGAGGCCGGACGGGCGGGCACTGGCAGCGTAACTCACTATGTCACGCACCTGCTCGGCCCACTTTATGAATGAAGCAGGCGCGTGACGTAGTGAGTGCCTGATACGGACGTTAGTAAGTGAAGATTATTGTTAAACAATGCCTACAGTCATAGATAGGATTACTACAGTGAGCGGGACCCGGTGCAATAGAATACAGTGACTGCACCGGGCCCCGCTGCCATTACAAAACTAGATGCCTCCCCCACCCTCTGTATTGGGGGTCATTCACACTACACAGGGACACTTATGGGGGGGGGGGGGAGGATCTGTGGATGACACATAGCATAGATGCTATATATGCCAGCCACAGATGCCCCCCCATAACAGTGCCAGACAAAGATGTCTCCCCCATAACAGTGTCAGCCACAGACCACCATTAGTTCAAAACCCACCAAAAGCACACCTTTTGGTTAAAAAAAATTTTTTTTCTTATTTTCCTCAAAAACCTAGGTGCGTCATGGATGAAATTAAATTAATACTGCATGGATGTGGTAGATTCTGAAACACTCCTGCACAGGCCAGGTTTTTCAGGGCAGGTTTCACAGTGGTCAATGGTGTCTTTCCTTATCCCTCTTTTGTGACACACACTGCATCTTTTTTGGGTCCTTCCCTTCCTTGCTGTCTGGGGGGATTTCACATGACAGGTGAAATGTTGGGTCGTTTTGGGGTGGGCACTGTGCATTGTCATTGTAGTGTAGGAATTTCCGAATTGAATCAAATCGATTCCAGGTCATGGTCTTACTGTAAGACTCCATTCACACATCCGCAAGTGCTGTCCGTACCCATTCCACAATGCTCTATGGGGCCAGAAAAGATGCGGAGAGCACACTATGTGCTCTCCGCATCCACATTTCCGGAGCGCGCCCCCAATCTTCCGGTCCGCAGCTCCGCAAGAAAATAGAGCATGTCCTATTCTTGTCCGCAATTGCGGACAATAAGCATTTCTATGGGGATGCCAACCGGGTGTATTGCGGATCCGCAATACACTACAGACGTGTGAATGGACCCTAAATTGGAGTCTGGTAGAAAATGTCCGAACTCCAATATTGTCTAATGGTTGTTTTTTTTTACAACGCCCATATGCAGCAAAAGTCCCCAAAATTTCATAATTTTTGCTACACTTACTGGGGTCCAACCTAGGGGTCTCGCATATGGCAAAGTAGGGCTCTGGGAAATAAATTGCTGGGCATATAAGTTTGTTTGGGTCACCATCAAATTTATAAAATCTTCTAAGAAAAAGATTTTGTACAAAATCAATTTGTGTGAAGCCCGTGCAGTCAATTTGGAATCCAGAGTTTCCCACAAACAGGAATTTGGGGCTGATAATTCTCAGGGGGTGGGGGTCTATGTGGCCTCCCTCTGGGGTGCCTTCTAGAGGGTCCCTCATCAGCGGATGATGATGATGTAGAGGAAAGTGGCATCCTCCGTATCAGAGGCGAGCATGGCGTATGCCTCTTCAGCTGAGTATACTCGTTGGGACGGACGGACCATTTTTATTTTATTGGGGTGTCATGTGTGAAATGTGTAAACCTTTATTTAGTGTAAGGGGTGTGTATGTGGTGTTTTCACACGTGAAGTGGCTTGTAATAATTTTGAAATTGCATTTATAGGAAAAGTTGTAAAAATAAAAAAAAGCTTGCAGTGCAACCTGAGCAGACACAATCCGTAATGGACACTGATTGGTGCTCAGTGGTTGCAAAATGCACGTACGCTGATGGTGCGTTCGTGCAAAAAAACCTAAACTCACACTAACTGAAATTCATATATCTAACTACCACTAACTGCAGGTCTTTTTTCACACCAAAAATTTTGGGGGAAATAAAGGAAAAAAATTTTTTTTATGTGCTCAATAGCATCTGCACACTACTGATTGGTGCTCTGCAGCACGCACACAGATCGGGTGTGCAAAAACTGTAGTATAAAAATGCTCTACAGTGCTCTGCAAAATGCACGCACACAGATGGTGTGTTCCTGCAAAAACCTAAACTCACACTAAGGCCTCTTGCACACAAACCCGAGGCCGTGCTGCGGCGCGCAAATTGCGGAACAGATTGAGGAACGGAAGTACAGGACGATACCCCACGGAAGCACTCCGTAGTGCATCCATAAAGTTCCGTTCCGCACCATTCCGCATATCCGGATTTGCGGACCCATTGAAGTGAATGGGTCCGCATCCGTGATGCGGAATGCACATGGAACGGTGCCCGTGTATTGCAGATCCACAAATGCAGTCCGCAATACGGCAACAGGACACCAACAGTCGTGTGCAGGAGGCCTAACTCAAATATATATCTCTAACTACCACTAACTGCAGCTCTTTTTTCACACTAAGGCTACTTTCACACTAGCGTTCGATCGGATCCGTTCTGAACGGATCTGCTCATATTAATGCAGACGGTGGCTCCGTTCAGAACGGATCCGTCTGCATTATATTGGCAAAAAATGGCTAAGTGTGAAATTAGCCTGAGCGGATCCGTCCAGACTTTTACATTGAAAGTCAATGGGGGACGGATCCGC
Organism: Bufo gargarizans; assembly: GCF_014858855.1. Classification (NCBI taxonomy): domain Eukaryota; kingdom Metazoa; phylum Chordata; class Amphibia; order Anura; family Bufonidae; genus Bufo; species Bufo gargarizans. Next base: position 313,331,489 of record NC_058082.1, on the reverse strand, counting down.
TTGAAGATTGAGCCATATTGTGGCATCTTCAAACGGATCCGTCCCCATTGACTTACATTGTAAGTCTGGACGGATCCGAACGCAGCGTTCAGGTGTCCGCCTGCTGAGCGGAGCGGAGGCTGAACGCCGCCAGACTGATGCAGTCTGAGCGGATCGGCATCCATTCAGACTGCATCAGGGCTGGACGGAAGCGTTCGGGTCCGCTTGTGAGCCCCTTCAAACGGAGCTCACGAGCGGACAGCCGAACGCTAGTGTGAAAAATAAAAAATGTACATAAAAAAAACAAAAAACAACAAGCTCAAAAATGTGCAGCTGCTACGGAGCACACTATTGATTTGTGCTCTGCAACACGCCCACAGATCGTGCGTGCCTGCAAAAATTGTAGTACAAAAATTCACTACAGTGAACACTGGCTAGAAAATTTTATACATACACACATTATATATAAATAAAACTCTATATATATTTTTATACTTAAGTATACAACTTTTTTTTTTAAAGAAGAAAAATGTGCCAAAAAATCAGCACAAATAATCCGCAGGTGCTGATCAGGCAGGTACGCACTGAACAACACTTGGCGGTCACAGCTCGCACGCAGAAAAAGTGGGAGCAGAGCTGGAAAAATTGTAAAAAAAAAAAGAATAAAAAGACCAAAAAAAGCACACAGACCAAATGGCGTCCATAAAAAAATTAAAAAATTAAAAAAAGGATGGGGGGGGGGGACAGAGACGGAGGGTGGTTTATGGATCTGGGCAGCTATTACAGATGTTATTCATTCTTTCTTTCTTTTCAGCAGCCACAAGTCCCAGCAAGCAGCACAGAACCTCTGCTTGCAGTCACCAGCTAGAATGGCTGCATGGGGAAGTTCTGGCTCTTCCTGTGTGGCTATAGCGCTGCCATTGGCTGGAGCTATAGCCACACTGCTGCTTCACCTCGGAGGTGACCGATGCTGATTTGTTTAGCACCTGCCACCTCCTCCTGACCCTCCCCGATGCCTCTGACAGCTTTCTGCGCTGCGATGTGTCTCATTGATCAGCCAATGCAGACCCGGTGCTGGGTGTTAAGGGGTTAATGGCCATAACCATGCAGCCATGAACGAACAAGCAATTGGCAATCAATTTTCATAGAAAACAGCTGCAGCTGTGGTTTTCAGTGGCTTCACATTTGGAGCACATTCCAGCTACCATGTCAGGTCCTACACCAGCCTCCCTGCACACCTGGCTTTATTGGGGTATGTGCAAATGAAGCAGCTGCGGTATCTTTTTTTTTAACCAGGTGAAACACATTTAACCCTTACTAGAACCTCAGCTGCTACATGTGAACATATCCTTACCCCGGCCTTCTAACCTCCACATGGCTGGAGCAGTAAGGGTACTTTCACACTAGCGTTAATCTTTTCCGGCATTGTTCCTTCCTAGGGACTCAATACCAGAAAAGAACTGATCAGTTTTATCCTAATGCATTCTGAATGGAGAGCAATCCGTTCAGGAAGCATCAGGAGGTCTTCAGTTCAGTCATTTTGCCTTTTCAGGACGGAGATAATACTGCAGCGGTTTTATCTCCGTCCAAATTTCTGAAATACTTGCCTTCATGCCGCCGCTGCACTACAGTAATACACTCGTAGTGTATTACTGTAGTGCAGCGGCGACACGAAGCGCACGGCGTCATAGCAACCAATGACGCCGTGCGCTCCTGCTCTGAACAGGAATCCAGCCCGGCATACCACGGACCGCTCTCGGCCGCGAAACACGGCCGTGTGCGTTCGGCCTAAGGCTCATGGGCCCTTGTGCAACAGTTTAGCTTGGGGCCCCCCTTTCCTCAGTGTTTTGTGGTCAGGGAAGTACATAGCTTTTGTGCAGCTCGAGACAAAAATTGAAACAGGGCCCCCCCCCCCCCCATTCCACGTAGATAAAATCGCCGAAGATAAAACCGTAGCATGTTGTGGTTTTATCTTTTGCCTGATCAGTCAAAATAACTGAACTGAAGACATCCTGATGCATCCTGAACGGATTACTCTCCATTAAGAATGCATGGGGATATGCCTGATCAGTTCTTTTTCCGGTATAGAGCCCCAGTGACGGAACTCTATGCCGGAAAAGAAAACCGCTAATGTGAAAGTAGCCTTATACAGCACAAGGGTCTTTGGACCCCCTCAGGCTCCTGGGCCTGGTAGCGACTGCTACCTCTGCACCCCCTATAGCTACACTCCTGCTGGAAACTACATGAATGCCGTCCGGCCCCATTAAATATGATGAGTAGAGATGAGAAAATTTCATATTTTGAAATTCGTTCACGCTTTGGTGGTAAAAGGTGAATTGTGTTATGGATTCCGTTACCACGAACCATAACGCAATTCTATGACTGAATTCATAACGGAATGTCTTTAGAGGCATTCCGTTATTCATTCCATCATCATAATGGAAGTCTATGACCTGCATAACGGATCCGTCCTGTTTCCGTTACGCAGGGGAGTCCTCTGCTGATCCTAAGTCCTCATGCACACGACCATTGTTGTGTCCCGTGTCCGTTGTTCCGTTTTCAGTGAATTTCTGCAGACCCATTGACTTTCAATGGGTCTGTGGAAAACTCAGCTAATGCACCGTTTGTCATCCGCGTCCGTGATCCATGTTTCCAGTCCGTGAAAAAAATATGACCTGTCCTATTTTTTTTCACGGACAACGGTTCGCAGACCCATTCAAGTCAATGGGTCCGTGAAAAACACGGAGGCACACAAGATTGTCATCCGCGTCCGTTTTTTTCCTATCATTTGCATGGCAAACTTGACTTAGATTTTTTTTTTTTACTTTCCTTCATGTCTGGAGATCCTCCAAAAATAAAGGAAGACACACGGACACGGATCAACGGAACCCCTTTTTGCGGGCCGCAAAAAAATACTGTCGTGTGCATGAGGCCTAATGGAAACGGGACAGATCCATTATGCAGGCCATAGACTTCTATTATGACGGAATGCCTCTAAAAGCATTCCGTTATAAATTCCGTCACAGAATTGCATTGTGTTCCGTGGTAACGGAATCCATAACGCAATTCACCTTTAACCAGTAAACAAAGCATGAACGAATTTCATAACCTGAAATTCGCTCATCTCTAATGATGAGAATCGGCCAGTCTAAAACCGCTGCACGCGGACGGATCTCTTGAATGCTAGTGTGAAGCTAGCATTGGTTGCCCATAGCAACCAATCAGAATCCACCTTTCATTTTCCAAAGGAGCTTTGAAAAATGAAAGGTGGAATCTAATTTGTTTCTACAGGCAAATAAGCCAGTTTTGATAAATCTCCCCCATAAATTGGTAGCATGTATGTGTCTCCCTGACTTCCTATTACTTCCTCGGCACAACTATATTCTTGGGCCGTGTTCACACACACCATATCCACCATGGAATGAATGGCGCTTTTAGTAATAATATAAATATCTATCACTTTTCTGTAAAAATTACCAAAACAAAAGGCAGCTTGACCTGATCTCCAACGGTCTCTGGAGCAAATATGCCACACAAACTACTATTTTCATGAATTAACCCACTGCAAGCTTGTAAAACTCTGGAGATTGGGACATATACAGTACAGTGCACGCCTGGTGCTGCAGTCTGAGCCTATGCAATGCACTGAACAGCAGAAGTCGTGCATATTCCCATTTCTGCATAGAGTAGTAACGGATATGACAGGGCAGCGTTCACACCAGCCACATCTTACCTTGTAGTTCGCCATTGCGTTCTGTCGTTTGCTTATGGTTTGGTGAGCAACAATCACCTCAGTAACAACCAGGAAGATTTGTACGCATGCGCAGTAAGTAGCTGCTGGATAACGCACGCGCAACTAGTTTTGCAAGGAGGTTAACGCCGGCGACGCATGCGCAAAGAGGGTAACCAAGAGATTGTTGCCGTTGCTAGGTTGCTAGGATGTGACCATGCCATCCTAACACTATGCTCGGTCATCAATTATATAATCAGTGTGTCTGCCGGAAAATGCCAACATACAGAATGCCAGCTAAAGAGTGCCCTAAACATAATGGCTACCCGGGATTTCCCAGCTGTACACAGTGCCAGAGAATAGCCCCCTCTCCCACTCTAATTTATACAGTGCCCCAACCACTGAGAATGCTATCATATACAGTCAATGCCCAAATGTCTGCTGGGGACACAGATACAAACAATTAAAAGATCTGTTTTGGCGCCCTAGACAACTGACTCTCTTGCCCACCCTTTGTACTGGTTCTGATGTGGCACTGGGAGGTAGATGGTGGGCACACTAGGCAGACCTGTTCACATTTCGAGCCTATGTTTGATGTATATCAGCTACCTCTGACACCCCAGCTGTAGTGAAACTACAACTCCCAGCATGCCTACTTGCTTGAACTCCCATAGAAGTGAATGGAGCATGCTGGGAGTTGTAGTTTTATAAAAAGCTGTAGAGCCAGATGTTGCTGACCCATGACATATACATTTTCCTGCCAGACATATTTAAAGGGCCCCATGGTACCTTTTATTTTTTGGAGGTTTATTGCATGGTAGACCAACATGCAATAAAAAAATAATAATTACCACGTGGTAAACATGTCTGTACAATGGGATCCTATTACCAATATATCCCACAGTATGCCCATACAGTGCGATATGTCGCTGGCCAGCTCTCCTGGAATGTCTGGGAGTCTCCTGGGCGCCAGGAAGCCGGATTAGATGGGGAATGGGCCCAGGGGCAGATTGGGAACTTAAAACGGTCCTGGAAAAAACTAAAAGTGGCCCCATGTTGCAGGCACGCCCACATTGTCAGAAGGCACAGCCAACAAAAGTAGGTAGAGCAGGCGGAGCCAGCAATAACGTTTTGCGGCACAAAATACCATCCCACCAGAGCCAAATACCAAAGTGCAGTCTAGAGATGAGCGGAATTCGTAACGAATTTCAGGAAAATTCGATCCGCACTGAATGCGAATTTCCTCTCGCTTCGTAGTAATTAATTGCATTTTTCCTAAAATGGCAGCTGCACGTGTGAGCACATGGAGCAAGGAAGTCTGGGAAGGTGGGATCACCCATAATGCCATGCATGCAGCCAATCAGCAGCCAGCCAACCCTGTGATGTCACAGCCCTATAAATAGCATCAGCCATCTTAGATTCTGCCATTTTCCAGTGTACTTAGTGCAGGGAGAGACGTCAGCAGGCGCTAGGGACAGTGCTAGAAAAAACGTCATTGTGCTAAAAAAAAAAAAAAAAAAAACGATTTACAAGTGCAGGGAATGATTATTCAAGGGAAAAGATAGGGAGGAATCATTCCACAGCATTTCTGTAGAACAGGGTTCATTCAGGGAGATGATAGCCTGGGTAATAGGAACAATCCTATTACACCTTGCTGCACTGACTGGGGATCCAAATTGCCATTATACAGCTCTGTAATTCCAGCAAACCGTTCTTATTAGGGTGCAAGGGCTGTTTGATACAGGCATTAACAGGGGTTATTACAAGGAAATATTTCTACGTTTTATTTGCCCTAGTGCGGTGCATTTATATGTTCTAAAGCATTTGGCTTGTATTAGTGGGAAAAAAGGGCTTATAAAATATATTTGCCGCTCATCGGTGCAGTTATCTGTTTTAACCCCTTAAGGACCAGGCTCATTTTCACCTTAAGGACCAGGCCATTTTTTGCAAATCTGACCAGTGTCACTTTAAGTGCTGATAACTTTAAAACACTTTGACTTATCCAGGCCATTCTGAGATTCTTTTTTCGTCACATATTGTACTTCATGACACTGGTAAAATAAAGTCCAAAAAATTAATTTTTTTGCATAATAAAATACCTAATTTACCCAAAATTTGGAAAAATTAGCAAATTTCAAAGTTTCAGTTTCTCTACTTCTGTAATACATAGTAATACCCCCAAAAATTGTGATGACTTTACATTCCCCATATGTCTACTTCATGTTTGAATTATTTTGGGAATGATATTTTATTTTTTGGGGATGTTACAAGGCTTAGAAGTTTAGAAGCAAATCTTGAAATTTTTCTGAAATTTACAAAAAACCAATTTTTAGGGACCACTACAGCTCTGAAGTCACTTTGCGAGGCTTACATAATAGAAACCGCCCAAAAATGACCCCATTCTATAAACTACACCCCTCAAGGTATTCAAAACTGATTTTACAAACTTTGTTAACCCTTTAGGTGTTGCACAAGAGTTATTGGCAAATGGGGATGAAATTTGAGAATTTAATTTTTTTGCCTAATTTTCCATTTTAACCCATTTTTTCCACTAACAAAGCAAGGGTTAACAGCCAAACAAGACTGTATCTTTATTGCCCTGACTCTGCTGTTTACAGAAACACCCCATATGTGGCCGTAAACTACTGTACGGCCACACAGCGGGGCGTAGAGTGAAAGGTGCGCCGTATGGTTTTTGGAAGGCAGATTTTGCTGGACAGTTTTTTTGACACCATGTCCCATTTGAAGCCCCCCTGATGCACCCCTAGAGTAGAAACTCCAAAAAAGTGACCCCATTTTAGAAAGTACGGAATAGGGTGGCAGTATTGTTGGTACTAGTTTAGGGTACATATGATTTTTGGTTGCTCTATATTACACTTTTTGTGCGGCAAGGTAACAAGAAATAGCTTTTTTGGCACTTTTTTTTTTGTTATTTACAACATTCATCTGACAGGTTAGATCATGTGGTAATTTTATAGAGCAGGTTGTCACGGACGCGGCGATACCTAATATGTATACAATTTTTTTTATTTATGTAAGTTTTATACAATAACTTCATTTTTAAAACCAAAAAATTGTTTAGTGTCTCCATAGTCTAAAAGCCATAGTTTTTTCAGTTTTTGGGCGATTATCTTGAGTAGGGTCTAATTTTTTGCGGGATGAGATGACGGTTTGATTGGCTCTATTTTGGGGTGCATATGACTTTTTGATCGCTTGCTATCACACTTTTTGTGACGTAAGATGGCACAAAATTTGTTTTTTTACACCGTTTTTTTTTTTTTTTTACGGTGGTCATCTGAGGGGTTAGGTCATGTGATATTTTTATAGAGCCAGTCAATATGGACACGGCGATACCTAATATGTATACTTTATTTTTATTTATGTAAGTTTTATATTTTTGAAACAAAAAAAAAATCATGTTTTAGTGTTTCCATAGTCTAAGAGCCATAGTTTTTTCAGTTTTTGGGCGATTATCTTGAGTAGGGTCTCATTTTTTGCGGGATGAGATGACGGTTTGATTGGTACTATTTTGGTGTACATGCGATTACCTTTTTTGGGAAGTAAGGTGGGCAAAATTTCAATTTTCTCATAGTTTTTATTTTTTTATTTTTATGACGTTCACTGTGCGGGGAAAGTAACATGACCGTTTTATAGATCAGGTCGTTACGGACGCGGCGATACCTAATATGTGTAGTGTATTTTATTTTTTTTATTTTTATTCAGTGATAAATGTTTTTTTTTTATCTTAACTTTTTTCACTTTTTTTTTTACTTTTTTTGACCCAGACCCACTTGGTTCTTGAAGATCCAGTGGGTCTGATGTCTGCATAATACAGTACAGAACCCTATATAGGTTTCTGTACTGTATTTTACTTACACTGAACAGATCTATGCTTTTAGCATAGCTCTGTTCAGCACCATGGACAGCAGGACGCCTGAGCAGGCGTCCTGTTGCCATGGGAACCTTCCCCGTCTGCCACAACTTCGCAGACGGGGAAGGGTGAGGACGGGGCTTCGGGGGGCTGCCTGGGGGCTCTCTCCCTCTCCATTGGGGGGCTGCAAAGGCACAGCAGCCCCCCGATCGGAGAGGGAGGGAGCTCCCTGCGCTGTTAACCTTTTCCATACAGCGGTCCGTACGGACCGCTGTATGGAAAGGGTTAAACGGCTGACATCGCATCAACGATGTCAGCCGTTTATACCAGGGTGCCAGCAATGTGCTGACACCCTGGTATAACCCACTAGACGCCAACGATTATTCAAGGGGAGGCGGGCGGGGGATCGCGATCCCGCCTGCCGCACCGCCCGCCTCCCGCACCGCCCCCACCGCCTGCGACACCCCCCCTGCACCACCCGCCGCCATCAAATCATGCAGGGGTGCAGGATCTTGATTTTAGGCACTCTGAAGTTTCTGATCCCCGCAGTCAGGGGGGGTCACCGGGGGGTCACATGGCAAACTGGGCTGTAAAATATCTCGCTGCACTGCTGAGCAGCAAAGTTATTTTTTCACTAATACACGCAAAAAAGGGGCTTTAACCCCTTAAGGACATTGGACGTACCGGTACGCCCTATTTCCCGAGTCCTTAAGGACCAAGGACGTACCGGTACGTCCTAACTTTAAATTGGGATTCCGGCGCCCCAGGGGTTAATCTGAACAGGATGCCGGCTGAAATCATTCAGCCGTCTGTTGAAAAGCCTTTTGTGTAAAAATATAAAAGAAAATTAGGGCCTATTTGCCGTTCAGCGGTGCAGTGAGATAATTTACAGCCCAGTTTGCTGTGTATTACTGGCGAAATACAAATATATATGCCTTTTATTGTTGCACTTATCTGTTAAAAAGCCTTTTGTGTAAGACCTCTTTCACACGAGCGTGTCCAGATGCGTTGCGGCAAACCCGCCCGAGTAGGTACGCAATTAGTCAGTTTTGACTGCGATTGCGTTCCGTTGTTCAGTTTTTATCACGCGGGTGCAATGCGTTTTGCACACGCATGATAAAAAACTGAATGTGGTACCCAGACCCGAACGTCTTCACAGAATTTCAGGCTTGGGATCGTTATTCTGTAAATTGTATTATTTCCCCTTATAACATGGTTATAAGGGAAAATAACAGCATTCTGAATACAGAATGCATAGTACAATAGGGCTGGAGGGGTTAAAAAATAATAATAATAATTTAACTCACCTTAATCCACTTGTTCGCGCAGCCGGCATCTCTTCCGTCTTCATCTGTGAGGAATAGGACCTTTGATGACGTCACTGCGTTCATCACATGGTCCATCACATGATCCATCACCATATATTTGATAACCAAAAATTAAATAACCGTAATTCACAATATACTCTGGTTAACAGATATACTAGTCATTCAAACCAGAATCTCGATTGGATAGTCACCAAATATTCAGCATTAGTAGTCGCCATTGAACATGTTGGAATGCATTTGTATACTTTTCCCAGATAGCAGGAGGGGGTTTCAGTTTGATTATTGGCTGTGAGTTACACTATATATTTGGTCGGCTCACAAAGTCAATATTTGGTTATAGAAACACTGTATCAATTTCACAGATTAACTTGAATAATTCGGGATTCCAGCTCTCTGGTGGCGTCCCACCTCTTTATGAGCTGTACTACTCCCTTACCTCCAAAGCGCAAAAAAGGCTTTCCTCTGGTCTCTGCTGTTTCAGCGTCCCTTGTGCTTTAATCCTGGGTTGCTCCAATTAAGATGGAGTAGAACAGTGTAGCTCCAGGGATTTCTTTAGCAGGCACGGGACAATCTGTTCTCAGCCAGCAGATAGGAGAGGTGCAGATCCTGGTGGTCTGTAGCGTACGCAGAAATGGTGGTATTAGAGGGTCCAAATTTCTCCCATCTTTAACATCCGTTTAGTCCTTCCTACATAGATCGTATTACAAGGGCATTTTATTACGTAGATGACACTCATAGTGTTACACGTGAGATATTCCTTTATTTTATGTCTAAGTTGGTTTGTTGGGGATATTATCGCAAGAGTTTTTTGTGGAAAGCATGTCGTTCGGCAGTTAATACACACACCACACCTATAGAAACCATGGATTTGTAACATATTCTGTATTGTGTTTTTGTTGGTCTTCTTCCGCTTTATCGTGGGGGCTATCTTAAGACCTAAATTAGGAGCTTTACTGTACACGATCTGCGGTATGCTCGGGATCAGTGAGCCTATCACTCTATCTCCCTTTAAAAAATGCCAGTGTTTTTTAATTATTTGTTGTATTTTTCTATACTGGGCATTAAAGGGCAAGACCATTATTATAATTTCCTCATCCTTATTTGTTCTTCTCCCTTGTGCCTGGTCAAAAATTGCATTTCTATCTAATTGTCGCACTTTCATCAGGGATGAATCAACTATTGCTTGAGGGTATTCCCTAACTGTAAATTGTTCCTTCATTTTTCGGGCCTCCTCTTCGAATTGTTCATCCTATTGCGTTTTATACGCCTAAATTGCCCATAGGGTATATTTAGTAGCCACCTAGGAAGGTGGCCACTTGTATAGGGGATAAAGCAGTTTTTTACTACATCCTTCAGAAAAGTATTACATATTACCTTCTCACCTTCAATCCGGATATTTAAATCCAAGAACTCAATACTTTCATCATAAATCTTTGATGAGAGGTATATATTCCTATCGTTCTTATTCAATGTATCTATGAAGGAAGTTAGAGATCCCCCATCCCCGTTCCATATTAGGATAATATCATCAATGTACCTATACCATAGTACCAGGTCCGTCCCCAGCCGAGGTAAAACAAACCTCTCCTCCCAATCTGCCATAAAGAGGTTGGCAAAGCTGGGGGCGAACCTGGTGCCCATGGCGGTACCGCACTTCTGGACAAAATAGCTTGACCCAAAGCGAAAGTAATTGTGGGATAGGATGAAGTTCACACTATCCTCCAAGAAGGCTATTTGTTCTTTCTTCAGTCTGCCCTCCATTGTCAACTGATCCCTCATGGCTTCTATTCCTTGTTGGTGATTGATAATAGTATATAAAGACCGCACATCTAATGTGCATATTGTCCATTCGGGGTTAAAGGTCAGCCTCTCTAAAATCTCTATAATTTGCGTCGTGTCTCGAATGTATGTCTTCATATTTTTTACTGTCGGCTGAAGATGACTGTCTATATATTTTGACAGATTACTTGTAATAGAGCCTATCCCAGACACGATCGGTCGGCCGGGTGGCTGTATGTGATTCTTGTGAATTTTCGGCAGACAGTAAAACATAGGTATCCTTGCTTGTGTATCACATATGAAATCATGCTCTTGTTTATTTAGTATGCTTCCGGAGACTCCTCTTTCACATAATTGTTTGAGCTCCTCTTTGTATACCTCAGTTGGGTCCGATTTCAATTTCGTATATGTGATCTCATCCTCTAATTGTTTCATACATTCCGCATTGTATTCTTCCACTCCCCAAATTACGATAGCCCCCCCTTTGTCGGCCGGTCTAAGCACCACATTCTCTCTCGTTTGTAATTCTTTTATAGCCTGAATCTCCTGATCTGTAATATTACTACCCCTATTTTTAATCTTCCTCAGGTCGTATTCGTCCCATTCTGCCAATACAAAATAGAACATGCTGCGATTTTCACACAACGCACAAGTGATGCGTGAAAATCACTGCTCATGTGCACAGCCCCATAGAAATGAATGGGTCCGGATTCAGTGCGGGTGCAATGCGTTCACCTCACGCATCGCACCTGCACGGAAAACTCACCCGTGTGAAAGGGGCCTAAAAAATGGAAAAAACCTAGGGCCTAATTGCCATTCAGCAGTGCAGTGAGATATTTTACAGCCCAGTTTGCCGTGTATTACTGGTGAAATACAAATCTATTTGCCGTTCATGGTTGCACTTATCTGTTGAAAAGCCTTTTATGTAAAAATAGAAAAAAATTTGGGCCTAATTGCCGTTGAGCAGTGCAGTGAGAAATTTCACAGCCCAGTTTACCGTGTATTACTGGCAAAATACAAATACCCGTATTTTTCGCCCTATAAGACGCACCTAGGTTTATGAGGAGGAAAATAAGAAAAACTTTTTTTTTAACCAAAAGGTGTGCTTTTGGTGGGTTTTGAACTAATGGTGGTCTGTGGATGACATTATTATGGGGGCATCTGTGGATGGCACTGTTATGGAGGATCATTGTGGGGGCATCTGTGGATTGCACTGTTATGGGGGCATCTGTGGATGACACATATATATAGCATCTTATCTAATGTGTCATCCACAGATCCCCCATAACAGTGTCCCTGTATAGTGAATGGGGGCCGGCATCTGGTTCTGTAATCACAGCGGGGCTCGGTGCAGTCACTGTATACTACTACACCGGGCCCCGCTCACTGTAGTATAATCATATCTAACTTGTGGGTATTGTTAAACTATTCAAATCATCTGAAATCCAGCGCTTGTACTACTTACTACGAACTTCTTGGCAGTCAGGAGGCCGGGCGGGCGCTCGCAGCGTAGCTCACTACGTCATGCACCTGCACCACCTGCTTCATTCATAAAGTGGGCGGAGCAGGCGTGTGACGTAGTGAGCTACGCTGCGAGCGCCCGCCCGGCCTCCTGACTGCCAAGAAGTTCGTAGTAAGTAGTACAAGCGCTGGATTTCAGATGATTTGAATAGTTTAACAATACCCACAAGTTAGATATGATTATACTACAGTGAGCGGGGCCCGGTGTAGTAGTATAAAGTGACTGCACCGGGCCCCGCTGCCATTGCATAACAAGATGCCGGGCCCCAGCCCCTCCTCCCTCTCAGCCGATACACCCGAAGGTCGCAGCATTCGCCACATAAGACGCACTGCTATTTTTCCCACACTTTTGGGGGGGGAAAAAGTGTGTCTTATAGGGCAAAAAATACGGTATATATTAACCTTTCATCGTTGCACTTATCTGTTGAAAAGCCTTTTGTGTAAAAATAGAAAAAACCTAGGGCCTAATTGCCGTTCAGCGAGATATTTTACAGCCCAGTTTGCCGTGTATTACTGGTGAAATACAAATCTATTTGCCGTTCATGGTTGCACTTATCTGTAGAAAAGCCTTTTGTGTAAATATAACAAAAACAATTTGGACCTAATTGCCGTTCAGCGGTGCAGTGAGATATTTTACAGCCTTGTTTGCCGTATTTTACTGGCAAAATAAAAATATATTCGCCGTATTTCAGCCATGTTTTCTTCTGGAAAATTGATGGGTGATCGAACAACTCCTTTTGCGGTATGGACTGAAGTACTTAGTGGTGAAATTCTTTATGTGACACTGGCTCTTATTCGGAAAATGTATGGGTGAATGTGCCCCTCTTTTTTTGGTATGGAACAACTTACTTAGTGGTGAAATTCTTTGTTACACTGGCTTTTTGGGGAAAAAAAAATAACATACATACATTTCTTGATCTGTATGCATTACCCTCATGGTCACCCCGACACTGGTTGTCAATCCGTTCTTGTTGATGAAGGACTTTGTTTTTCCAGTTTGTCTTTTAAATCTTGTAGTTTTGCCCCTTTTGTGTTGTATTTTAAGTGTGTTAATATCCTGTTTGTTAAAAAAAAATTGTGATTTGGTAGCCAAAAGCAGGAATGGGTACAAAACACATGATCAATACTGATGGATTGCTGACCAAATGCTGACCGAAGGAATATGCTCCACAGACAGGATCCGATTTTTGAGGGTTATTGTTCTGACGGATCAGAGGAAGGGCAAATTATTCAGTGACGTGAACACAAACTTACTGCTGACACCCTCTCCTCTCTGTCGGGGGGCTTTACTAGTATAAGCGTTTAATAGAACAGGTTCTGTAGACATCTATGTGGAATCAGCTGGCAACGGTGTAAAAGGAGCGCGCTTCTTCTTGGCTCTAACATCGACCTGTAAGGCTGAGTTCATACTTGAGTTATTTGGTCAGTTTTGGCCCTGTGACTGCCCTAATAAGTGAAGTGTGCAGTGATTCTAAGTGTGATGCCTGTCATCTGCATGTCATACAGACTCCCAGTATTATTTCACTACCACAGCAGACTCCCTATGTGTGTTACTGCAAGGCACAGTGTTCTACACCACTATAAAGGCTCTCTGCAGCCAGGAAATAGCAGTTTTTAACGAAATCCGCTGTAAATTTATTCAAAACGTACTGAATTTTTCCCCAAAAATTTGGCATACCAGCGAATCAAATTTTTGAAAAATGTGCTCATCTCTAGTGCAGTCCAATATACTGCTCCAGCAGAACCAAATACCACAGTGCAACACAAAGTAATTCTCCAGCAGCTCAAAATCTCTGCAGAAGATGCCCCACTGTGGTGGCCAGCACCATGTTCTGTCCTCCCACTCCAGTTTCCTCAGGGTGGTAATACAGTGGTCTATGGCAAGTCCGCACCTAGATGAGCCTACAGGCAAAGTGGCCATTATCTATGTAGATGTCTCCATAAAGGGGGAGCAGTCTACAGTAAAAAAGGACATGGTATTGTAAAGGGCCGTGGATGCTACATGAATAAATTTAGGGGGAGGGTTGAGCGCACAGCAATCTCTGGATCACTGTTTCCCATAGCTGGCAAGTATGGGTATACAGGAGCTTTTCCACTCGCATACAACAAACAAAGGCCAAAGAATGGTATGTGATCACAGGCGGACTGTGAAGCTAGGCCTCTTGGGAGCTCTTTTCTCTAATGTACAGTATGAACACACCCAGGAGTGTAACAAGTATCCATTGGAATGGGGACTCCACACGACCACCCTTAGCAGCAAGTTCAGAATATTGAACGTTGCACCCTAATGCAAAGAGATAATACACACAGTGATTTTACAGAAAGGGGATAATGCTCACAGTGGTGTCAGTGCAGGGATAATGTATACAGCGATGTCACAGTAAGGAGATAATGCTCACAGTGGTGTCAGTGCAGGGATAATGTATACAGTGATGTCACAGTAAGGAGATAATGCTCACAGTGGTGTCAGTGCAGGGATAATGTATACAGCGATGTCACAGTAAGGAGATAATGCTCACAGTGGTGTCAGTGCAGGGATAATGTATACAGCGATGTCACAGTAAAGAGATAATGCTCACAGTGGTGTCAGTGCAGGGATAATGTATACAGCGATGTCACAGTAAGGAGATAATGCTCACAGTGGTGTCAGTGCAGGGATAATGTATACAGCGATGTCACAGTAAGGAGATAATGCTCACAGTGGTGTCAGTGCAGGGATAATGTACACAGTGATGTCACAGTAAGGAGATAATGCTCACAGTGGTGTCAGTGCAGGGATAATGTATACAGTGATGTCACAGTAAGGAGATAATGCTCACAGTGGTGTCAGTGCAGGGATAATGTATACAGTGATGTCACAGTAAGGAGATAATGCTCACAGTGGTGTCAGTGCAGGGATAATGTATACAGTGATGTCACAGTAAGGAGATAATGCTCACAGTGGTGTCAGTGCAGGGATAATGTTACAGTGATGTCACAGTAAGGAGATAATGCTCACAGTGGTGTCAGTGCAGGGATAATGTATACAGTGATGTCACAGTAAGGAGATAATGCTCACAGTGGTGTCAGTGCAGGGATAATGTATACAGTGATGTCACAGTAAGGAGATAATGCTCACAGTGGTGTCAGTGCAGGGATAATGTATACAGTGATGTCACAGTAAGGAGATAATGCTAACAGTGGTGTCAGTGCAGGGATAATGTATACAGTGATGTCACAGAAAGGAGATAATGCTCACAGTGGTCTCAGTGCAGGGATAATGTACACAGTGATGTCACAGTAAGGAGATAATGCTCACAGTGGTGTCAGTACAGGGATAATGTACACAGTGATGTCACAGTAATGAGATAATGCTCACAGGGGTGTCAGTGCAGGGATAATATATACAGTGATGTCACAGTAAGGAGATGATGCTCACAGTGGTGTCAGTGCAGGGATAATGTACACAGTGATGTCACAGTAAGGAGATAATGCTCACAGTGGTGTCAGTGCAGGGATAATGTATACAGTGATGTCACAGTAAGGAGATAATGCTCACAGTGGTGTCAGTGCAGGGATAATGTATACAGTGATGTCACAGTAAGGGATAATGTATACAGTGATGTCACAGTAAGGAGATAATGCTCACAGTGGTGTCAGTGCAGGGATAATGTACACAGTAATGTCACAGTAAGGAGATAATGCTCACAGGGGTGTCAGTGCAGGGATAATGTACACAGTGATGTCACAGTAAGGAGATAATGCTCACAGTGGTCTCAATGCGGGGATAATGTACACAGTGATGTCACAGTAAGGAGATAATGCTCACAGTGATGTCAGTGCAGGGATAATGTATACAGTTATGTCAAAGTAAGGAGATAATGCTCACAGTGGTGTCAGTGCAGGGATAATGTATACAGTGATGTCACAGTAAGGAGATAATGCTCACAGTGATGTCAGTGCAGGGATAATGTACACAGTGATGTCACAGTAAGGAGATAATGCTCACAGTGGTGTCAGTGCAGGGATAATGTATACAGCGATGTCACAGTAAGGAGATAATGCTCACAGTGGTGTCAGTGCAGGGATAATGTATACAGTGATGTCACAGTAAGGAGATAATGCTCACAGTGGTGTCAGTGCAGGGATAATGTTTACAGTGATGTCACAGTAAGGAGATAATGCTCACAGTGGTGTCAGTGCAGGGATAATGTACACAGTGATGTCACAGTAAGGAGATAATGCTCACAGTGGTGTCAGTGCAGGGATAATGTATACAGTGATGTCACAGTAAGGAGATAATGCTAACAGTGGTGTCAGTGCAGGGATGATGTATACAGTGATGTCACAGTAAGGGATAATGTATACAGTGATGTCACAGTAAGGAGATAATGCTCACAGTGGTGTCAGTGCAGGGATAATGTACACAGTAATGTCACAGTAAGGAGATAATGCTCACAGGGGTGTCAGTGCAGGGATAATGTACACAGTGATGTCACAGTAAGGAGATAATGCTCACAGTGGTCTCAATGCGGGGATAATGTACACAGTGATGTCACAGTAAGGAGATAATGCTCACAGTGATGTCAGTGCAGGGATAATGTATACAGTTATGTCAAAGTAAGGAGATAATGCTCACAGTGGTGTCAGTGCAGGGATAATGTATACAGTGATGTCACAGTAAGGAGATAATGCTCACAGTGATGTCAGTGCAGGGATAATGTACACAGTGATGTCACAGTAAGGAGATAATGCTCACAGTGGTGTCAGTGCAGGGATAATGTATACAGCGATGTCACAGTAAGGAGATAATGCTCACAGTGGTGTCAGTGCAGGGATAATGTTTACAGTGATGTCACAGTAAGGAGATAATGCTCACAGTGGTGTCAGTGCAGGGATAATGTACACAGTGATGTCACAGTAAGGAGATAATGCTCACAGTGGTGTCAGTGCAGGGATAATGTACACAGTGATGTCACAGTAAGGAGATAATGCTCACAGTGGTGTCAGTGCAGGGATAATGTACACAGTGATGTCACAGTAAGGAGATAATGCTCACAGTGGTGTCAGTGCAGGGATAATGTATACAGTGATGTCACAGTAAGGAGATAATGCTCACAGTGGTGTCAGTGCAGGGATAATGTACACAGTGATGTCACAGTAAGGAGATAATGCTCACAGTGGTGTCAGTGCAGGGATAATGTATACAGTGATGTCACAGTAAGGAGATAATGCTAACAGTGGTGTCAGTGCAGGGATAATGTACACAGTGATGTCACAATAAGGAGATAATGCTCACAGTGGTGTCAGTGCAGGGATAATTTATACAGTGATGTCACAGTAAGGAGATAATGCTCACAGTGGTGTCAGTGCAGGGATAATGTACACAGTGATGTCACAGTAATGACATAATGCTCACAGGGGTGTCAGTGCAGGGATAATGTACACAGTGATGTCACAGTAAGGAGATAATGCTCACAGTGGTGTCAGTGCAGGGATAATGTATACAGTGATGTCACAGTAAGGAGATGATGCTCACAGTGGTGTCAGTGCAGGGATAATGTATACAGTGATATCACAGTAAGGAGATAATGCTCACAGTGGTGTCAGTGTAGGGATAATGTATACAGCGATGTCACAGTAAGGAGATAATGCTCACAGTGATGTCAGTGCAGTGATAATGCATACAGCGATGTCACAGTAAGGAGATAATGCTAACAGTGGTGTCAGTGCAGGGATAATGTATATATACAGTGATGTCACAGTAAGGAGATAATGCTCACAATGGTGTCAGTGCAGGGATAATGTATACAGTGATGTCACAGTAAGGAGATAATGCTCACAGTGGTGTCAGTGCACGGATAATGTATACAGTGATGTCACAGTAAGGAGATAATGCTAACAGTGGTGTCAGTGCAGGGATAATGTACACAGCGATGTCACAGTAAGGAGATAATGCTCACAGTGGTGTCAGTGCACGGATAATGTATACAGTGATGTCACAGTAAGGAGATAATGCCAACAGTTGGGTCACTGTAAGGATCTGATGCACAAGGTGTAGCTGGCCAGCTAAGGCCTCTTTCACACGGGCGAGTATTCCGCGCGGATGCGATGCGTGAGTTGAATGCATTGCACCCGCACTGAATCCTGACCCATTCATTTCTATGGGGCTGTGCACACGAGCGGTGATTTTCACGCATCACTTATGCGTTGCGTGAAAATCGCAGCATGCTCTATATTGTACGTTGCGGTGCGATAATCCACGCAACGCAGGCCCTATAGAAGTGAATGGGGCTGCGTGAAAATCGCAAGCATCCGCAAGCAAGTGCGGATGCGGTGCGATTTTCACGCACGGTTGCTAGGAGACGATCGGGATGGAGACCCGATTAATATTATTTTCCCTTAAACCATGGTTATAAGGGAAAATAATAGCATTCTGAATACAGAATGCATAGTACATCAGCGCTGGAGGGGTTAATTTAAAAAATAAATAAAATTAAACTCACCTTAATCCACTTGATCGCGCAGCCCAGCTTCTCTTCTGTCTTCTTCTTTGCTGTGAGCAGGAAAAGGACCTGTGGTGACGTCACTCCGGTCATCACATGGTCAGTCACATGATCTTTTACCATGGTGATGGATCATGTGATGGGTAGTTGATGTGACAAAAAAAGTGACAAAAAATGGCAAATTGGCATTTTTTTTATTTTTTTTCCAGCGACGCCATTTGCCGTATGCCATTAATATTGTTATATTTTAATAGTATGGGCATTTTTGCACGCGGTGATGCCCATGATGTTTATTTTTTTTATTGGTTAAGTATTTTTTTTTTTAAGGAAAGGGGGGTGATTTGAACTTTTATTTTTTTTATATTTGTAAAAACTTTTTTTTTTTTTTTTTTTAAGTTCGACACATCGCGGATCGGGTTGACAGATTACTGGGAGGGGCTGGAGACGATCCAGCGGTCATGGTCCATATCGGAACCAATGACAAAGTTAGGGGTAGGTGGAGAGTCCTTAAAAATGATTTCAGGGATTTAGGTCAAAAGCTTAGGGCAAGGACCTCAAAGGTAGTATTTTCCGAAATACTACCTGTACCACGGGCCACACAAGAAAGGCAGCGGGAGATTAGGGAGATTAACAAGTGGCTCAAGAACTGGTGTAGGAAGGAGGGGTTTGGGTTCCTGGAGAACTGGGCCAACTTCTCTATCGGCTACAGGCTCTATCGTATGGACGGGCTGCACCTCAAGGGGGAAGGGGCAGCTATGTTGGGGAAGAAGATGGCTAGAAGGTTGGAGGAGTGTTTAAACTAGGGACTGGGGGGGGGGGGGGGGGAAATGACATTATAGGAGGGGAAGATAGTGCAGATAGAGACCGGGGGCAAGGTAGTGGGACTGGGGGAGTAATGGAAGGAGGGACTAGAACAGTTCAGAAGGAAAGGTGTAGGGTAAAAAATATACATAAACCTCTCAAATGTATGTATACTAATGCCAGAAGCATGACTAATAAAACTGGGGAGCTGGAATTACTGATGTGTGAGGAGGACTATGACATAGTGGGAATAACTGAGACATGGCTGGATGATAGCTATGAATGGGCAGTTAATGTACAAGGTTACAGTCTGTTTAGAAAGGATCGTCAAAACCGGAGAGGAGGAGGGGTCTGCCTCTATGTAAAGTCCGGTCTAAAGCCCACACTCCGCGAAGATATAAGTGAGGGACATGAACATGTGGAGTCAGTGTGGGTAGAGATACATGGAGCTAAAAACAATAATAAATTACTAATAGGAGTTTACTATAAACCACCTAATATACCAGAGTCCACAGAAAATCTATTACTAAACGAGATAGACGAGGCGGCAAATCCTAATGAGCTGGTTAAAATGGGGGACTTCAACTACCCAGGTATAGACTGGGAAACTGAAACTTGTATATCTCATAAGGGAAACAGGTTCTTGGCAATAACCAAAGACAATTACCTCTCCCAACTGGTTCAGGACCCGACTAGAGGGACGGCCATACTGGACTTAGTATTAACCAATAGGCCTGACAGAACAACAGACGTGCAGGTTGGCGGACACCTGGGAAATAGTGACCACAAAGTAATAACCTTCCAATTATCATTCAAAAGAGCGTTTCTACAGGGAGGAACAAAAATACCAAACTTCAAAAAAGTTAAATTTAGCCAACTAAGAGAGGCCAAAGGCCAAACTAACTGGGACAAAGTCCTCACAAATAAAAATACAGCCACAAAATGGGATATCTTTAAAAGCATCCTAAAATCTCATTGTGAGAGGTACATACCGTATGGGAATAAAAGGTTAAGGAACAAAAAGAAACCAATGTGGATAAACAGAACTGTAAAGAAAGCAATAAATGACAAAAAGAAAGCATATAAAACACTAAAACAGGAGGGTAGCACGGAAGCACTGAAAAACTATAAGGAAAAAAATAGAACATGTAAAAAACAAATAAAAGCGGCCAAACTAGAGACCGAGAAATTAATTGCCAAAGAGAGTAAAACTAACCCTAAAATGTTCTTCAATTATATAAATGTTAAAAAGTATAAATCTGAAGGTGTCGGCCCGTTAAAGAGTAATGAGGGGGGAGTCGCAGAGAGCGACGAGGAGAAAGCAAAGCTGTTAAATATTTTTTTCTCCAATGTATTCACTGAGGAAAATAAACTGTCATATGACATGCCGAATGTTGAAATAAATTCCTCATTAAAAGTGTCCTGTCTGACCCAGGAAGAAGTGCAACAGCGACTTAATAAGATTAAAATAGACAAATCGCCAGGACCGGATGGCATACACCCCCATATCCTAAGGGAATTAAGTAATGTCATAGCCAGACCCTTATTTCTGATATTTGCAGATTCTATATTGACAGGGAATGTCCCACAGGATTGGCGCATGGCAAATGTGGTGCCAATATTCAAAAAGGGTCCAAAAACAGAGCCTGGAAACTATAGGCCGGTAAGTTTAACATCTGTTGTGGGTAAACTGTTTGAAGGTTTTCTGAGAGATGCTATGTTAGAGCATCTTAACAGAAATAAGCAAATAACGCCATATCAGCATGGCTTCGTGAGGGATCGGTCATGTCAGACTAATTTAATCAGTTTCTATGAGGAGGTAAGTTCTAGACTTGACAGCGGCAAATCAATGGATGTCGTGTATCTGGACTTCTCCAAAGCATTTGACACTGTACCACATAAAAGGTTAGTATATAAAATGAGAATGCTCGGACTGGGAGAAAACGTCTGTATGTGGGTAAGTAACTGGCTCAATGATAGAAAACAGAGGGTGGTTATTAATGGTGCATACTCAGATTGGGTCACTGTCACTAGTGGAGTACCTCGGGGGTCAGTATTGGGCCATATTCTCTTCAATATATTTATTAATGATCTTGTAGAAGGCTTGCATAGTAAAATATCAATTTTCGCAGATGACACTAAACTGTGTAAAGCAATTAACACTGAAGAGGACAGTATACTACTACAGAGGGATCTGGATAGATTGGAGGCTTGGGCAGATAAGTGGCAGATGAGGTTTAACACTGACAAATGTAAAGTTATGCACATGGGAAGGAATAATGCAAGTCACCCGTACATACTAAATGGTAAAACACTCGGTAACACTGACATGGAAAAGGATCTAGGAATTTTAATAAACAGCAAACTAAGCTGCAACAAACAGTGTCAGGCAGCTGCTGCCAAGGCCAATAAGATAATGGGTTGCATCAAAAGGGGCATAGATGCCCGTGATGAGAACATAGTCCTACCACTTTACAAATCATTAGTCAGACCACACATGGAGTACTGTGTACAGTTCTGGGCTCCAGTGAACAAGGCAGACATAACAGAGCTGGAGAGGGTCCAGAGGAGGGCAACTAAAGTAATAACTGGAATGGGGAAACTACAGTACCCTGAAAGATTAAATCAAAATTAGGGTTATTCACTTTAGAAAAAGGACGACTGAGGGGAGATCTAATAACTATGTATAAATATATCAGGGGTCAGTACAGAGATCTATCCCATCATCTATTCATTCCCAGGAATGTGACTGTGACGAGGGGACATCCTCTGCGTCTGGAGGAAAGAAGGTTTGTACACAAACATAGAAGAGGATTCTTTACAGTAAGAGCAGTGAGACTATGGAACTCTCTGCCTGAGGAGGTGGCGATGGTGAGTACAATAATGGAATTCAAGAGGGGCCTGGATGTATTTCTGGAGTGTAATAATATTACAGGCTATAGCTACTAGAGAGAGATCGTTAATCCAGGGAGTAATTCTGATTGCCTGATTGGAGTCGGGAAGGAATTTTTTATTCCCCTAAAGTGAGGAAAATTGGCTTCTACCTCACAGTTTTTTTTTGCCTTCCTCTGGATCAACTTGCAGGATGACAGGCCGAACTGGATGGACAAATGTCTTTTTTCGGCCTTATGTACTATGTTACTACTATGTTACTATGTTAAGTCACCTTGGGTGACAATAACTGGCAATCATTCGATTGCCCATAGTATTCAGTGATGGCTAAATAGCCATCATTGAAGACTTCATTTGCACTGTATCAATACAGGGCTGACACCTAGTGGCCTGTATTGGTATATTCATCTAATTGACTCTGAAGCCTGCTTGAGGCTTCGGTCAATTAGGGCAAGGTAACAGGTTTCCCAATCTCAGCCGGGGAACGCTGTTACTGGACCGGAAGCGCGTGACTTCCGGTTTCGGGCTGATCAGATGCCGTGGTCCTGTTTTTCATGTCCATTTTGCAGTGTGTGCATCTGTTTTCTCTCCATCTATCCGTTTTAATGACATTGCCTTTTTTTTTTATCCCAACTCTCGCAGTGCCCTCAGTATATATTACGTCCCCCCATAGTGCCCCCAGTATTATAAATGGCCAGCCTTAGAGCCCTGTCTATTATAAATTGCCCTCAGTATATATACATATACATATATATATATATATATATATATATATCTATATCAGGGATGGCCAACCTGTGGCTCTCCAGCTGTTGCAAAACTACAACTCCCACCATTCCCTGCTGTAGGCTGTTAGCTGTAGGCAGTGTGGGCATACTGGGAGTTGTAGTTTAGCAACAGCTGGAGAGCCTCAAGTTGGCCATCCCTGATATATAATGTCCCCCACCCCTGGTAGTATGGGCAATTAAAATAAAAAAACAATAATACACACCTCAATCACTTACACGTGCAGGGACACTCGCATTTCACTGTAGGCAGCAGGACGATGCTCCCAGCATGGTGGCGTCATCACTCCAGTGTCCCTGTGCACAGGGGTGTAGCTAAAGGCCTTCATGCTGCCTGAGGAAAAAATTAAAACAGCCAAATTCCTGCCAAATTTTAAACCTAACCCCTTCCCTCCCTCCAGAGGTGTAACTTGACCAGCATGCACTTTCTATAATACTGGTGTTTTCTTATGTGGCACAAGGGTCTTTGAGGGCCCTCTGTACCCCCTATAGCTACGCTCCTGCCTGCGCATGCAAATAGTAATGTTTTTTATTTTATAACCCCGAAAGCCCATTTTTGCCTAGTGTACCTGTTTTTAACGACCTCTAGACAGGTGCATTCTTGTCTAAACAGCTTTTAAAAATGAGCTTGATTTTTTTGATAGCCACTATTCACCGCCTGTTAAAAAACGACTTTAATTGGCTCTAAAAACATCCATCACACGTGTAAATGAGGCCTAAGAGGATGATATGTAAAAATAAATATTTTTGCTAATTGATTAGAGAAAGGAAATAAAAAACTAGGGGAATATGATAGAGGAAAATTGAAAAACTAATTACCAACAACATAAAAAAACAAAAAAAACAAAGCAAAATAGCTAAATGAAAAAGCAATTGCTAAATTAGCAATCATGACACAATTTTAACTACGTTTGGCATTTCAAACCTAGAAATTGCTTTTTCATTTAGCGGTTTTGCTTTGTCATTTTTCATTAGTATTTATTTTTCCCATCTCCACCAATATCATATTCCTCCTGCTTTTTACCCCACATACCACTGTATTTCATTGGGACCTGTTCAGGATCACCTGAGCAGAAGGGAGCTGCAACTGGAGAACATTTGGGATATAACTGTCAAGTTTATGCCAGAGTTGTCCCTGTGTCAGTACAACTACGTCGGGTAATCAGTTTTAATTCATCTACGCTTGCACTTGTGGTAATACACAATGGTGCGCCCGTCGTGTGTTCTTCCCTCCTCTATAGTTTTCCATAGAGTTATGGACTCAGGTTACAATGGTTTAAACATGCAATGGTTGCCCCGGATCCAATTAAAGGGGTTTTCCGAGATTTAGATATTCATGACCTATCCTCAGGATAGGTCATTAAAATCATGTTAGACTCATGTGGACCATGTGAAGGACCATGTGATGGGCGTAGTGACTTCATCAAAGGTCCTATTCCTCACACAACAAGACAGAAGAGATGGCGGCTGCGCGAACAAGTGGATTAAGATGAGTTAAATTTTGTTTTAACCCCTCCAGCCCTATTGTACTATGCATTCTGTATTCAGAATGCTATTATTTCCCCTTATAACCATGTTATAAGGGAAAACAATACAATATACACAACCTTGAACCCAAACCTGAACTTCTGTGAAGAAGTTGGGGTCTGGGTACCACATTCAGTTTTTTATCACGCGCGTGCAAAACGCATTGCACCCACGCAATAAAAACGGAACAACGGAACGCAATCGCAGTCAAAACTGATTGCAATTACGTACCTACTCGCTCGGGTTTTCCGCAATGCAGCGGGACGCATCCGGACGCGCTCGTGTGAAAGAGGCCTAAGGCTACTTTCACATCTTTCATGGGTCCAGCAAAAACGCATCTGGTATATACAGTATAGTTTTGTAGGAAAAGAGTCAGTAAAAGCTGTAATTTATATCTTGGTTTTTTTTCAACCTCCTGTGAACAGCTATCGGTACAGGGAGGTGGTGTTATCAGTGACTGACAGCTATCGGTACAGGGAGGTGGTGTTATCAGTGACTGACAGCTATCGGTACCGGGAGGTGGTGTTATCAGTGACTGACAGCTATCGGTACAGGGAGGTGGTGTTATCAGTGACTGACAGCTATCGGTACAGGGAGGTGGTGTTATCAGTGACTGACAGCTATCGGTACAGGGAGGTGGTGTTATCAGTGACTGACAGCTATCGGTACAGGGAGGTGGTGTTATCAGTGACTGACAGCTATCGGTACAGGGAGGTGGTGTTATCAGTGACTGACAGCTATCGGTACAGGGAGGTGGTGTTATCAGTGACTGACAGCTATCGGTACAGGGAGGTGGTGTTATCAGTGACTGACAGCTATCGGTACAGGGAGGTGGTGTTATCAGTGACTGACAGCTATCGGTACAGGGAGGTGGTGTTATCAGTGACTGACAGCTATCGGTACAGGGAGGTGGTGTTATCAGTGACTGACAGCTATCGCTTATATATACTATGTTGTCAGTCATTGATAACTGCTCCTTCCTGTACTGATAGCTGTTCCCAGGAGGTGGGGAAAAAACATGTATAAATGACAGGTTTTACTGAATCTTTTCCCACAAAACTATACATCAATCTGCTCAGCTCCTCCTGCTCTATAACATGGTTCAGATTGCATTGCATTTTGTGGTGATGGGTCCTCTTTAACCACTTCAGCCCCGCTAGGTGAAACCCCCTTCATGACCAGAGCACTTTTTACACTTCGGCACTACACTACTTTCACCGTTTATCGCTCGGTCATGCAACTTACCACCCAAATGAATTTTACCTCCTTTTCTTCTCACTAATAGAGCTTTCATTTGGTGGTATTTCATTGCTGCTGGCATTTTTACTTTTTTTGTTATTAATCAAAATGTAACGATTTTTTTGCAAAAAAATGACATTTTAAAAACGACATCCATATATAAATTTTTCGCCAAATTTATTGTTCTACATGTCTTTGATAAAAAAAAAATGTTTGGGCAAAAAAAAAAATGGTTTGGGTAAAAGTTATAGCTTTTACAAACTATGGTACAAAAATGTGAATTTCCGCTTTTTGAAACAGCTCTGACTTTCTGAGCACCTGTCATGATTCCTGAGGTTCTACAATGCCTAAACAGTAGAAAACCCCCACAAATGACCCCATTTCGGAAAGTAAACACCCTAAGGTATTCGCTGATGGGCATAGTGAGTTCATAGAACTTTTTATTTTTTGTCACAAGTTAGCGGAAAATGATGATGATTTTATTTTTTTTATTTTTTCTTACAAAGTCTCATATTCCACTAACTTGCGACAAAAAATAAAAAATTCTAGGAACTCGCCATGCCCCTCACGGAATACCTTGGGGTGTCTTCTTTCCAAAATGGGGTCACTTGTGGCGTAGTTATACTGCCCTGGCAATTTAGGGGCCCATATGTGTGAGAAGTACTTTGCAATCAAAATCTGTAAAAAATGACCGGTGAAATCCGAAAGGTGCACTTTGGAATATGTGCCCCTTTGCCCACCTTGGCATCAAAAAAGTGTCACACATCTGGTATCGCCGTACTCAGGAGAAGTTGGGGAATGTGTTTTGGGGTGTCATTTTACATATACCCATGCTGGGTGAGAGAAATATCTTGGCAAAAGACAACTTTTCCCATTTTTTTATACAAAGTTGGCATTTGACCAAGATATTTTTCTCACCCAGCATGGGTATATGTAAAATGACACCCCGAAACACATTCCCCAACTTCTCCTGAGTACGGCGATACCAGATGTGTGACACTTTTTTGCAGCCTAGATGCGCAAAGGGGCCCAAATTCCTTTTAGGAGGGCATTTTTAGACATTGGGATCCCAGACTTCTTCTCACGCTTTAGGGCCCCTAAAAAGCCAGGGCAGTATAAATACCCCACATGTGACCCCACTTTGGAAAGAAGACACCCCAAGGTATCCAATGAGGGGCCTGGCAAGTTCATAGAATTTTCTTTTTTTTTGCATAAGTTAGCGGAAGTCTCACTTTCCGCTAACTTAGGACAAAAATTTAAATCTTTCATGGACTCAATATGCCCCTCAGCAAATACCTTGGGGTGTCTTCTTTCCAAAATGGGGTCAGTTGTGGGGTGTTTGTACTGCCCTGGCATTTGAGGGTCTCCGCAATCATTACATGTATGGCCAGCATTAGGAGTTTCTGCTATTCTCCTTATATTGAGCATACAGGTAATGAGATTTTTTTTTCCGTTCAGCCTCTGGGCTGAAAGAAAAAAATGAACGGCACAGATTTCTTCATTCGCATCGATCAATGTGGATGAAAAAATCTCTGCCAAAAAAAAAAAATGGAGGGGAAAGGCGTCTGCCAGGACATAGGAGCTCCGCCCTACATCCATACCCACTTAGCTCGTATGCCCTGGCAAACCAGATTTCTCCATTCACATCAATCGATGTGGATGAATAAATCATTGCCGGGATTTTTTATTTTTTTTTTATATATATATATATACAAAGTGCTTGCCAAAGCATAGGAACGCCGCCTCCTCCTCAGCTCGTATGCCTCGGCAAACGTATCTGTCACTGCAGAGGAGAAAATCCCGTCTTGCAGCGCCGCATACACCGACTTGCGTGTAATCTGACAGCAGCGCAATGCTTCTGTCAGAATGCACATCGGTGCTGCAGCTAGTCAATCGGTTGGTCCACCTGGAAGGTAAAAAAAGAAAAAAAAGAAAAAACCAGGCCGCAACGCAATAATTTTATTAACTTTGCAACAGAACATATAAACTTTAACTTTTTTAACTGAACATTAACGTGTTTGCTTACTGGTGTGTTTTTTTTTTGTTTTTTTACCTTTATAGAACAAACCTCTCCTTCCCCATGGGTCAATGTGCAAAGCGCAAATCGCCCAAAGATGTGGCGAAGTGCGTTATGCACTTTGTCCCATGTGAAAGGAGACGTTTGCAGCAGCAGTGAGTGAATGGGCCCTAATAGCCCTGTGTGCCTGTCCTGGTGAGATGATCCCTATGCTAATAGTGTTCCTGTGAGTGGTACTTCCGGAAACACTCTCCAAAGCATAGGGCAGGGTGGTCCGGACAGTCAGGACAGAAATAGCGGGTGTCACGCCTTATTCCACTCCTGCTACAGACACAACATCTTTTTCGGGGTGACTGTTGGGTTGAGGTACCAGGAACGACATTGGGGAAATGTCGCTCGTGTAGACGGCTAACTACACTGGTGGTTGGGGCCACGGAACCTCCTGGATACAGGAGGTTCTCGATGATCTCTTCCTGAAATTTGAGGAAGGATCCAGTTCTCCCAGCCTTACTGTAGAGAACAAAACTATTGTACAGAGCCAATTGAATTAAATATACAGACACCTTCTTATACCAGCGTCTGGTGCGTCGGGAAACTAAATACGGAGACAACATCTGATCATTGAAGTCCACCCCTCCCATGTGGAGGTTATAGTCGTGGACTGAGAGGGGCTTTTCAATGACACGGGTTGCTCGCTCAATTTGTATTGTCGTGTCTGCGTGAATGGAGGAGAGCATGTAAACGTCATGCTTGTCTCTCCATTTCACCGCGAGCAGTTCTTCGTTACACAGTGCGGCCCTCTGCCCCCTTGCAAGACGGGTGGTAACGAGCCGTTGGGGGAAGCCCGCGCGACTAGTTCGCGCGGTACCACAGGCGCCAATCCGTTCTAGAAACAAATGCCTAAAGAGGGCCACACTTGTGTAAAAATTGTCCACATAAAGATGGTACCCCTTGCCGAATAAGGGTGACACCAAGTCCCAAACTGTCTTCCCACTGCTCCCCAGGTAGTCAGGGCAACCGACCGGCTCCAGGGTCTGATCTTTTCCCTCATAGACCCGAAATTTGTGGGTATAGCCTGTGGCCCTTTCACAGAGCTTATACAATTTGACCCCATACCGGGCGCGCTTGCTTGGGATGTATTGTTTGAAGCCAAGGCGCCCGGTAAAATGTATCAGGGACTCGTCTATGCAGATGTTTTGCTCTGGGGTATAAATATCTGCAAATTTCTGGTTGAAATGGTCTATGAGGGGCCGAATTTTGTGGAGCCGGTCAAAAGCAGGGTGGCCCCTGGGACGGGAGGCGGTGTTGTCACTAAAGTGCAGGAACCGCAGGATGGCCTCAAAACGTGCCCTGGACATGGCAGCAGAGAACATGGGCATGTGATGAATCGGGTTCATGGACCAATATGACCGCAATTCATGCTTTTTTGTCAGGCCCATGTTGAGGAGGAGGCCCAGAAAAGTTTTAAGTTCGGAAACTTGGACTGGTTTCCACCGGAAAGGCTGGGCATAAAAGCTTCCCGGGTTAGCGGTGATAAATTGTGTGGCATACCTGTTTGTTTCGGCCACAACTATGTCTAAAAGCTCCGCAGTCAAGAACAGCTCAAAAAATCCCAGGGCCGAACCGATCTGAGCCGTCTCAACCCGAACTCCAGACTGGGCAGTGAAAGGGAAAACTACAGGTGCGGCTGAAGTTGGGGACTGCCAATCAGGGTTTGCCAGCACCTCTGGGATTCTAGGGGCTCTACGGGCACGTCTTTGCGGTGGCTGCGACGGGGTCACTACTGCACGTGCCACCGTACCAGCTTCAACTGCCCTTCTGGTGCTCGCTACTTCACCAGGTTGTACGGCAGTGCTGGTACTAGGTCCAGGGAGGGCTGGGCTGCTGGTGTATGCCTCACCACGTAATCCGACAGCACCAGCCCCACTCTGCTGCTCTTGAAGCGGATCCTGCGCAACCTGCGGTCTAGCGACACGGGGCCGGGTACGCCTGGTGGTATCAGGGACCTCAGCCTCCTCGTCCGAACTTTGGGTCAGAGAGCCACTGCTTTCTACAGGTTCGTATTCTGACCCGCTGGATTCATCAGATGAGGGTTCCCACTCCTCATCCGACTGGGTCAGAAGCCTGTAGGCCTCTTCAGAAGAATACCCCCTGTTAGACATGTGGGCAACTAAATTTAGGGGTATTCCCTGAGACTACCCAAGAAAAAAAAAGCAAGCCTGTCTTACAAAGGGGAGGCTAGCGAAGTACCGGAGGCCGCTGCGGTTGATAAAAAATATCAAAACTGATTTTTTTATCGCCGCAGTGCGTGTAAAGTGAATGTGCAGTGATCAAAAAAAAATTTTTTTTTGTCACTGCGGTGGAACGGGTGTGGGCGAACGCACGTGTGGGCGACCGATCAGGCCTGATCGGGCAAACACTGCGTTTTGGGTGGAGGGCGAACTAAAGTGACACTAATACAATTATAGATCTGACCGTGATCAGTTTTGATCACTTCCAGATACTATAAAAGTACAAATGCTGATTAGCGATACGCTAATCAGCGAATAACGGACTGCGGTGCGGTGGGCTGGGCGCTAACTGATCGCTAACTACCTAACCAAGGGACCTAAACTATACCTAAAACCTAACGGTCAATAACAGTGAAAAAAAAAAGTGACAGTTTGCACTGATCACTTTTTTCTTTTCACTTGTGATTGACAGGGGTGATCAAAGGGGTGATCAAAGGGTTAATTGGGGTTCAGGGGGGTGATCAGGGGCTATAGTGTAGTGTTTGGTGTACTCACTGTGAAGCCTGCTCCTCTGCTGGATCCAACCGACGAAAAGAACCAGCAGAGGAGCAGTCAGCCATATAACAGATCATATTTACTAATATGATCTGCTATCTGGCACTTTGATTGGATTTTTTAAAAATCAGCAACCTGCCAGCCACGATCATTGGCTGGCAGGTTGCTGACGAAATACTGCTGTGTGAAATGCCGGCGCGAACTGTGCATGTGCGCGTGCATATTCGCGTCATCTCGCGAGATGACGCGTATATGCGTGACTGTGCGCACCGCTGCCACCTCCGGAACGCACATGTGCGTTAGGCGGTCCGGAGGTGGTTAAGATACATACAGTATTTTAAGGTGCGTGGCCAACCAGCAACACCAAGTAATAATATCGAATCGGCACAAATATTGTGGTAAAGCAGAACTAAGAACAAAAACCTTAAAAATAAATTAGTTTATTTTTACAAAAATAATGATTATTATTATTATTAGCCATATTTATACAGCGTAATGCAAATGTTCTATCCAAACACATTCAACATCAGACAAAACACTAAGGTTGGCATCTTAAGAGTACGGTTATAAGGAAAGCTGCTAATATCACTCACTCCGGTTCTCAGAACTAGAACATAATACACATATAAAGAACATATGGTGTACAAGTGAGTACATGTTTAGGTCTAATTCACACAGCCATATTTTACGCTCTTGTGCCATCCGGTTTGCACCTGCATAGCACATGGACCCAATAAAAGTGCGATTCACGCGTCAGCTGTCCGTGCACAGAAACTTGCACCATAATAGTCCATTTTCTGTCCTAGACTAATCCAATCAAATGAAAGGGTCCGTAAAATATAGTTGCACCCGGTTGCCACACAGACATCTAGATACAGTATGTCCGTGTTGTGTGGACAGAAATCAGAACAACCGTGTGAATCCAGTCTACATGCGTATTCCACCTTTTATTCCCTTTAAAGGGCATCTGTCAGCAGATTTGTACCCATGACACTGGCTGACCTGTTACATGTGCGCTCGGCAGCTGAACTCATCTGTGTTGGTGCCATGTTCGTATGTGCCCGCATGACTGCATCTGCTGTGCCCTCTCCACTTTTATTGACAGGACCAGACATGTTGACGTTTTCACTGCCTGGCCCTGTCAATTAAAGTGTGCGGCAGTTGCAGAGAGAGCAGAGCCTCTAGGTGTAATGACAACGTCCCTGTTGCTTGTAGAGACTCACTGGCATATATTATAAGATCATATGTCTCAGCGATGCAATCACATATGAACATGGCACCAACACAGATGCCTTCAGCTGCCAAGCGCACATGTAACAGGTCAGCCAGTGTCATAGGTACAAATCTGCTGACAGATGCCCTTTAAACATCACAGTCTCTGAGAAGGTTGGTATTTTTTCCTGTGGCTTGGTCAATTACGTGCAGCATTTTTTCATTTCTTTTAAGACCATTGGCCTGTAAACTTGCTCTAGGCTTTCCATGAATTCCAAATAATCGCCAACTTTAAATCCATGAATTG
Source organism: Bufo gargarizans (assembly GCF_014858855.1). NCBI lineage: Eukaryota > Metazoa > Chordata > Amphibia > Anura > Bufonidae > Bufo > Bufo gargarizans. The sequence continues at coordinate 313,299,230 of NC_058082.1, read as the reverse complement.
CTTCTTCCTGTTTGGAAATAAAACATAATATAAAATCGGGCACCATATACCTTGAAATCAATCCAGCTGGACACTGGAGGTGTCTGCTTGGCAGCTAAATGCAACCCCATTTGTCCCATGTTGATCGGTGGTCCCAATCCAGAGATATAAGCAATTAGGCAGATTAGCCCCTTAGTGCAACAGGGGTGCTCTGTTGCACCTGAAGCTTCTCTCACTTTAAGTGCCAGTTGTGCCTGCCTGGCTCTGAGGGCCAAGCAGTGTAGAGGTAATAGTGTTCTTGTGACCGAGTGCCTCTTTGATCGGCGCACATGCTGTACAGTATTGAAGCTCTCCAGGCAGATGGATGCATGCGCACTACAAGTTCAATCAGCCCAGTAAGCTTCAGTACTATACAGTGCGTGGGGTGATCAAAGAGGCGCATGTGCAGCCGCAAAATTTCAGGGCTGGGCACAATTATCCCTAGAGTGCCTGGCCCTGTTACTGCGAGAGGGAGGGGGTGTTGGGGGGATACTACTTATCAGTGAAAATAGTAAAACTACTTAAAGGGTAACTGTCAAGTTTTCATTAAAAAAATTCAAATAATATATTTTTTTTAGCATATGTTACTGCTGCAGCAGCATTATACATATCTTTAGTTTGTTCACATACCATTGTTTTCCTTGAGTTTTTCCCTTAGTTACGGCTGTTTAAACATTTACAATGAGGACCTTCTCAAGATGGCTCCTCTGCCAGTTCTCTGAGGCCTTTCCCTCACTTCCCATACACACTTGCTGTATCCAGCAGCTCCTTGCCAGCCAATCAGACTGGATTACTGAGACACGCCTCCTCACTGTGAAGCCTAATGCCTGGGTGTAACGTTACATTACCCTACTTCGTGAGATTTCCCTACCTCCTAACTTCCGGTCGCACTGCTAATGACATGAGGAGGCTTTCCAGAGTTTTGTCGATCTGCGTATGCGCAAAAGGACAGTTTAGGGAAAATCTCACAGCGGAGTTCAGCTGCACAGCCTCAGTAGGGAAATATTACGGCCCAGTGCGCAAGCGCGGCTTACTCCAGAACATCCATCCGATCTCAGCGCCTGCGCAGTGTGGGGGTAGGGAGATCTAATGGCCATATTTTCTGTTAAATAAATATATATATATATATATATATATATATATGCGCAAGCAGACAACCTATATATATATATATATGTTTATTTATTTAACAGAAAATATGGCCATGAGATCTCCCTACCCCCACATTGCGCAGGCGCAGAGATTGGATGAATGTTCTGGAGTTAGCCGAGCTTGCGCACTGGGCCGTAATATTTCCCTACTGAGGTTCTCCGGCGCATGCGCAGTGTCCCAGTGTGCAGCTGAACTCCGCTGTGAGATTTTCCCTAAACTGTCCTTTTGCGCATGCGCAGATCGATAAAACTCAGACATGCCTCCTCACGTTATTAGCGGTGCGACCGGAAGTTAGGAGGTAGGGAAATCTCACAAAGTAGGGTAATGTAACTTTACACAGGCATGCAGTGTGAAGGACCGCCCCTCTGTCTTCCTGTCTTCTTAGCCAGAGACAGATAAGCGCTAGCAACGGTCTTTTAACCCCTTAGTGACCAAGCACATTTTAAAAAAATTGCATTCCAAGAGCTAGAACTTTTTTTTTTTTTTTCATAAATGTACTTGTATGAGGTCTTATTTTTTTGCAAGACAAGTTATAGTTTTTAATGCACCATTTTAAGTACATGTAATGATTGATTAAAGCCAGCCGTTTAGCTAAAACCCCCTTTGTTTACGTCAGTAAAAACACATATGGGTGGTCACTAAGGACCAGTGGAAAGGGACAGAGGACATTAATGAAAGCTGTTATTATAAGGTAATTACAGATCTTTTGACAATCATTAACTCAGGTATACATGCCTAGCTCTAATAAACTAGCAAATAAAACAAATATGACAGTTACCCTTTAACAGACACTTTATTGCAGGGCACCCCCACCGATTCGAGCCGCTGTTGCATCACGTGACCACCAGACTTCTACAGCTGCTGTGTCAGTCGGAGGTATGTCTTTCCATAGGAGTCTCATAGATTTGCCTACAGTACCTTACTTCTGGCTGGCGCGCTTTTGGTCCGGTGGTCACATATGATGTGTACTTTTCTCCTGCAATGGAGCAGCTGGTAAGGGTGCGTTCACATCTCCAAATGCCGGCTGTTGGCCAGACAAAAAACTGTTGCATGCAAAGTTTTTTGTCCAGCCGAAACCCGGCATTTATGCCGGAAATCAGCCGGATCACCACCGGATCTCATTGCAGTCAATGGGGATCAGGCGGTAAAGTAGCACCGCCGGATCCTGTGATATCTGGCAGGATGCTCTGTGCTGGAACAGCCTGCTGGATCTCCTAATGGAGATGTGAACGAAGCCTTAAGGTGCTGCACTTTAGTAGCCCCTCTCATGTTGGTTACAATACAAAAACTGAGTGCTTATTTTAAATAGCTGGCATGTAATGGCACATATACCTGCACCAGACGAGGCTTCTGCTGAAGATTACAGCTGATCACTAGGAGATAAACTAAGGCTTCTTTTTAAAAAGCGGGTAATTTAATTTCATTACACCATAGGAAAAAAAGCTCTTCACATCATTTACTTTTCTGCTGAGAATTCCATACATTTGAATACGGTTGTCAGATCCATTCACTTCAGTCAGGCAAATGAGGTCCAAAAGATTGAAGTCAGGACTGCTCTCCATTTGTAGGAGTTCTTTTTAAAAGTGAGCACCCACTTGAATGGGAGAAGGGCACTGCCGCTACAATCTAGACAGTGTGCCTGCACCCCCACCGATCAGCTATTTGTGAGAATAGGTCATTATTGGTATACACTGCACAACCCCTTTAAGGGCACAATAGCACAGTCTACCCCACTACTGTGTCCTCCAAAAACGGTGTAACCTGAAGCTCCCAGATCATAATGGAAAATCTGTAATATGGCTCCACACATAGTGTGTGACATTTAACCCTTCAGCCCCCCTCAGAGCTTGGCTGTGATCTTGGCACCCCTTATAGCTACACCCCTGCTAAAAATAGAGGTATATTTTATGCATTGTGATGACCCCTTGTTAGGCCACTATTTTAGAAGTTGGGACTCATGTATTCTTGTTGGACTGAACAGGGCCACCTAAATGTTCCTTTTCAGAGACAACTCAGAAGAAGGGAAGATACTTATTCACTATGGAGTCCTTCAGGGTCTCTACTGAATAATTCTAGGTTTACCAGGCATGTCATCTGGATTACACTCACTTTCAGGAAGACCTGTAAATCTTGGGTTTGGGTATGTTGTAGGATCTCTTGCTGAAGGTGTTTGAATACGGCAATGCACATGTAGACCTGGTAATCTGCTCCAAGGAGAATACATACTCCCAGATAATGACAGATCTCACCCCAGTCCAGGTAGTTCCAGAAACATTGACTCAGCCAGTGCTGACAGATCTGAAACAAAGCAAAGCGCATGAAAGAAATGTGAAACATGGAATTCTAGGACTGGGATTGGATTTTCCTGTAGGGTTTAGATTGCCTACAAGAATTAAAAGAAAACGGGAAAACAAATTTTTTTGGTTTTTAAATGCCAAAGCAGCATAATTAAAGGACCTGTCTTTCTGTACATTCCCCTGTGGGTCTATGCCTATGGCATCCTGTTTGACCATACAGATCACCAATGACTGGCTGTAGAGGAGACGTGTCACCTATGCGTCACATAACCCAGTGTCCTGATGTATGGGTGACATGTCACCACTGCGGCCAATCGTTAGCTGCAGCAGCCACATGATCTGCATACAAACCGGATGTTGATGAAGGGAGACCTGTGGCACCCAAGGGGAGCGAATGAGCCACAACACAACGGGTGGGAGGGAAGGTCAGGTAAGTATGATTATTCCCACCGTGGGTCCGCAGAAAAAGTCCCCAAGGGTGAACAAGCTCTTTAATTCTATGGCAGCCTTAACAGGCAAAAAGAGTATCAGCCATTATTACCTGGGAGGGAGTGAAACCAGACATCCGAAATGCTGAAAACACAAGCGGTACCTCTGTCTTCATCAGCATCTCTACATAATGAGCAGTGCAAAAATATATCGGATGGATTCCAGCTGCTCTTATATCCACCAGCAAGTGTTTCTGAAACATATGAAAGAGGAATACATAGAAGCGACCCAGGTTTAGAAGAGGAAATGCCATCTCATCATGTAAGTTCACCAATTGTGCGATTACAATTACGCTTAGCACTGGCGCATTGGACTGCAGAAGAAGTTGTACCATGCATTCTCACTAGGTTCCCACCACTTTCAGAAATGTAATAAAAAAATGCTGTATGCCAACCACATGCTCTTTAACGGGTCCGTTCACACAAAGGATAAAACAGCCACCGCTGCTCTGCAGTTTTTGCCGTGCGTTTTCGTGCAGACCCGCTCTAGGTTTAGATCCACTGAATGTAATGGGACCGCTGGGTGACCGCGCCGAGAATGGACCTGTACATTCTTGGAGCAGTCTTTAAAACCACATGGCAAAACCTTTCGGCCGCGTGAACTGCAGCACAGCCTTCCATTGAATAGAATCCGAATCCGTGCTGAAACCCAGGCCCAAACTCCTACATCTGAACATACCCTAACACATCCTTTTTTAAATAATGGAAGTAAATATCCTTTTATCCTTTTTTTCTTTTAACAGAGGCAAATGGAGATATAGAAAGCAATGGGATACTTTATAAAGATGTTAAAATATGATTATTTAGGTTAAAACTATACAAAAATTGTGAAAGAGGCCCTAAAGTAACATTTTCTGTTGCAGTTTGGACTAACCTGACAGATGTCGGGGATAAGAAACGCTGGCATGATGGAAGTCAGTATGACAAGTCTTTTGTTCTCAAGGTGGATAAACTGCTGCCAGAGGTGTTCGACAGCGGCTTGTTTTCCTTTCCTTAGGGTCCATTCACACGTCAGTCAGTGTTTTGCCGATCCGCAAAACACGGACACCGGCAATGTGCAATCCGCAATTTGCAGACCGCACATGGCCGACACTATACTAGAAATGCGGACAAGAATAGGACATGTTCTATTTTTTTCAGAAACGGAATTGCGTATCCCGAAAATACAGATCCCGGAAATGCGGATGTGGGTCTGTTCCAAGCCAATTGAAAGTGAACGGGTCCGCACCCGTTCCGCAAATTGCGGAACAGATGCAGACCAAATTACGGATGTGTGAACAGACCCTTATGGACAGCCTATGCACACTCAGCCTAGCCAAACACGCATGTGTTTGGGGGTTGTATTTTTTTACGTTACACACCCTCCTGTGCCTAGGGAAGGCGCCTATGGGAATGCCTACTTGCACTAAGACTATTCCCCTATTTTGGTGTAATGCATCCTGTGCTTTGCATATTGGAGTGAGACAAAGGGTGTGTAGGACTACTTACAGAATTATGCAGACGTGGAAGCCACAGATATGCTGAGGTGAGGAGACTGGAGAATCTCTGCAGAAACGTGAATGTCTTTTCAGCATCCCCTGACATTATTAAGAACATAGAAGATGCAAACCAATCAAGGCCAGGATAGCCTCCTTGTAAATATTCTAATGCAAGAAATGTCAAGGAACGTGAAGACTGGACTTGGAATCTGCTGTGACTATAAGAGTATTAGATGACGATATACAGCACGTATCATATTGCAATGGCCGCAATTATAAGAAATGGCAACATAGTGTACACAAACATGTAAGAACATATTTTCTAGCTGCCACTTGGCATTATCACCGATTCATGTTACAGTGAATTAGACTTTTTGTGGTCCACAACACGGGCATGACGACAATATGGTCGTGTGAATGAGCCCTCAGTCTTCTTCCTGAGCTGGAGCATCTCATTTGCCATTTATCATTAATATGGGAGAATTACACTGACAACTGTCCACACAATGGCAATCAAAGGTAATATATTCCCCTATTACTCATATTATAGTCATTATCTTGGGTGACCTTTACATTGCAAGATGTGCAACAGTTGAACCGATCACCTCTTTTGAAATGCCTGTTTTAGTAAGTAATTGTTTTCCACATGAAATTACAATTCGGGAGTATATGTTGTGCTAGTCCTATTATTTCTGCCTAACATTTGTGAATAACAGTACAATGGAGTGTTACCAGTTGGGTGTGTGTCCATCTATTGTCCAATACGGTCCAATCAGTGCTGTCAGTATCAGACTGTACAGGGACACCCCCCAACTGGTAACACCCAGTTGTACCTTTACTCATAAATTTCTAGCAGGAATAATAAAGGAAGGCCATAAGAATAGATGTTCCAAAAAGGGTATTACAGGCGGAATGCAAGTCATTACTAAAACAGAAATGTCCGGAGAGGGGACAGGTCCTCTTTAAGAAAAAAATAAAATAAAAATAAAATAGAATTGGACAAGCACTATCACTAAACAAGAGGGTTTATACTCGTTGTTTGTGTAGAAGGGAACCATGTCACCTTTACAGGGTATGTTCCGGGATTTTAATATTGATGACCTATCCTCAGGATAGGCCATCAATATCTGCACAGCTGGTTGAAAAGAAGGCCACGCTCCCGTGCAGCCTTCCCTTCATTGTTTACCTGCTCGTCGTCGACATTGCATCGGTGCATCCCATTCACTTCTATGGGGCAGCTCCTTCCTATACACTTATTGAGAGGCAGAGACCTGGTTCCACAAACAGTCCCCATGATTCTTGCGCTGGGATGTAAATACAAGGTGCAGGTCACAGATCGCAACTGCTCTGGAGGAGTCAAAATGCACCCAGAACTTCATCATCTGACTTATGTAACGCAGTAAGGTTGAAGGCTGGTGTTATATTTGTTTTTGTGAAACCAGAAAACCCCTTTAACGGGACAATTCCTTAAAAAAAATATTAAGCACATATTCACAACTTCTATGTATATTTGATGTATTCTACATCCTGTCCTGACTCTTCCTCTTTGGATTTCTCAGAGCCTACACACCAAAAGTAATCTGAGACGGAGTGGTTGCTATGGCCATACCGTCTGACAACCTCATTGGAAACATTACGGCAGAGTATTACCAGCAACTAGGTTGCCAGGCATAAACTAAGCTTGGACTGCACCAGAGGGGGTACTGGCACACTTACACATTTCTCATTTTGGGCTGTGGAATTAATCACATTTATTTTTTTTACAAACTTAGGTTCAGCACTCTCCAATATATTACTGAATCAAAAGGATACGTAACGGAGAACTGACAGATACTTGCTGCTGTTGAAGGAAAGTTTCACACCGTTGAAGTACCCGAGTAAGATCTTGCTCTTTGCTACCTGTCAGAACACCTAGGTGTCTACCATACCTGGGCAAACAGAAGAAAGATGAAAAAAAGAGAGCATTACAAATGTACAGGGATCCAAACATAAAAATAGACAGAAATAGGAAAATCAGTGACCTAAAAAGTGCAATACACGTAGGCACCCAGAGAAGTAGGCAATTTCCTTCTCCCACATGGGATGGAGGTTCACCTAGAAGGTGAGGAATAACTACCCAGGTAAAGAGAGGTTTTAATTCTGCACTTTACAAAAATTCAACATGGTCCTGAATAGGAAACAGACTGAATACAACCATGGTCAAAATGACCACCAGGTGGACAATCATATAAAATCATAAATTTTTCCATTCATTCTCCCACATTTTGTGCAGCTGTTTGTACCTCCCGACAGTTTCTGTCTTGATGGACATTTTGTGCTCTGTGCTACACCTCAAGGACATGCACCTACCTATGGTTCCTTAAAATGACCACCAATAGGGCAGTCGTATAAAAGTAAAACTATCTGCCCCAGCTTCCACCTAATGCTGCCTTCAGTTCTCATCTAGCCCTATAGCACACGCCTTTAGACAACAATGAGCTGTCCAATTGATAAAACCCATTATCATATACCCAGTGGCGTACATAGAGAAGTAAGTGCCCCATAGCAAGGATCACACCAGGCCCCCCACACAGGACAGAGGGGTTTCTGCCTAAACCCTTTCAGTGACCCTTGGGCCATTCATCCACTGCCTCATTGCTAAAAGTTGTTCCTTTAGGGGGTAGAGTCCTGACCAAGTTTTCACCTCCAGTAGAAGAGGGGATGATCCCATATACCCCTTGAGGAAATTCTGAGTTACAGATGGGGGTGCTCTATTCAGGATCTTCATCTCATGGTCAGAGTGAAGAATGGTTACAAAGGCATCTCTCAGTCTAAAGAACCTGACCTATCCTACATTATAAAGACAACCTATTGATTTAAATGAGCTGCAGGGAAATTGAACCCTTACTGGTAGATTTCCAACAATCTAGAGCTGATCACTGGAGGTCCCAGCAAGAGGACACTTTTTGAGAAGCCATTGTCAAGAGATCCATCTAACAAGTAATGAGTAGACAGCCCCTTTAATGCCGAGTGCCATACATTCTCAAAAGGCATCAGGAACCTACATTTTCCATAAAATGTACAGATACTTTACCTGATAACAATCTTTACGCCCAGTTGCTGGGATGGAGTAAGACTTTCATTTGGTAAATGTGAATCTGGATTTAAAAAAAATCTAAATTATATTAGAAATCCAATTCATACATTGCAGTTAAAGAGAATGCAAAAGCAAAGTATACTACATAGCAGAGTCCAGAAAAAAAAAAAAAAAAAAATGCTACACAGATACAGTTTTTTTTTTTCAACAGAACCCTATGGTGATGGATACCACCGTACAGCATCCGTTTAACATATACATGTGTGTGTATGTTAACCATGGGAGAAAAAAGTTATGTGAACATAGGCTTAGAACCATGATCTTGTGGCCATGCTGCAGTTGTTGTGAACTGCCAGTATGGTTTATGTCGTACTCACATAGTATTTTATCTGATACATTTTTAATGTTGATTTTATTAGAGAAAACGTAAGAATCATCACATTATAGCCCCTTTAGTTGAAGATGTGTATATATTGTGCGGAAGATTTATGAAAATTATGGTATTGTGCAAACTAAGCGCCTGCATCTCCCACTCGTGTAGTGTATTTTACATTTACCGACATGGAAAATGTCCCCGACACTGAGGATATGCTACAAAGTAACAGTTTATAAAGACTAAAACCTCAAGAAATAAACAAATCAACGTACCTTTATATTCAGAACGTTCAAATACACAGTGGGATGGAATGTCATAAACGTGAGATATGAACTTCTCTAATAATTCTCCATATACTACAAGAAGCAAAAGAAATACAAGTGTTTATTAACAGTACAGTACAACATGTGATGACATATAAATGCCCACGCTATCCTTATTACACAGTAGGTAGGAACTATTATAGTCCACTCTCTTAGTCCCGGCCTACTATGTAATATCATATAGTCCACTCTCTGCTTAGTCCCTGCCTACTATGTAATATCATAGTCCACTCTCTCTTTAGTCCCTGCCTACTATGTAATATCATAGTCCACTCTCTGCTTAGTCTGTGCCTACTATGTAATATCATAGTCCACTCTCTGCTTAGTCCGTGCCTACTATGTAATATCATAGTCCATGCTCTCCTTAGTCCCTGCCTACTATGTAATATCATAGTCCACGCTCTCTTTAGTCCGTGCCTACTATGTAATATCATAGTCCACTCTCTCCTTAGTCCCGGCCTACTATGTAATATCATAGTCCACTCTCAGCTTAGTCCGTGCCTACTATGTAATATCATAGTCCACGCTCTCCTTAGTCCCTGCCTACTATGTAATATCATAGTCCACGCTCTTTTTATTCCGTGCCTACTATGTAATATCATAGTCCACGCTCTCCTTAGTCCCTGCCTACTAAGTAATATTATAGTCCACACTCTCCTTAGTCCCTGCCTACTATGTAATATCATAGTCTACGCTCTCCTTAGTCCCTGCCTACTATGTAATATCATAGTCCACGATCTCCTTAGTCCCTACAGACTATGTTATATTATAGTCCACTCTCTCCTTAGTCCCTGCCTACTAAGTAATATTATAGTCCACGCTCTCCTTAGTCCCTGCCTACTATGTAATATCATAGTCCACTCTCTCCTTAGTCCCTGCCTACTATGTAATATCATAGTCCACTCTCTCCTTAGTCCCTGCCTACTATGTAATATCATAGTCCACTCTCTCCTTAGTCCCTGCCTACTATGTAATATCATAGTCCACTCTCTCCTTAGTCCCTGCCTACTATGTAATATCATAGTCCACTCTCTCCTTAGTCCCTGCCTACTATGTAATATCATAGTCCACTCTCTCCTTAGTCCCTGCCTACTATGTAATATCATATTCCACTCTCTCATTAGTCCCTACAGACTATGTTATATTATAGTCCACGCTCTCCTTAGTCCCTACCGACTATGTAATATCATTGTCCATGCTCTCCTTAGTCTCTACTTACTATGTAATATCATAGTCCATGCTCTCCTTAATCCCTACCTATGTAATATTACAGTCCAAGCTCTATTACCAGTATATTAAGTGTATGAGCACTGGTGCTATCTATGACATGAAACAAGGGAACTGAAAGACATGCTGAATATGTGGCAGTGGATTTTACAAAGGCAATGGTGGAGACTTATTAAAACTGGTGTAAAAGAAAACTGGCTTAGTTGCCCACAGCAACCAATCAGATTCCACCTTTTATTTTTCAGAGCTCCTTAGGAAAATGAAAGGTAAAATCTGATTGGCTGCTATAGATTACTAAGCCAGTTTTCCATTACACTAGTTTTGATAAGTCTCCCCTATTGTGTGCAGCATTCCCAAACCAGAGCAGAAGCCAGGGGATATTCTACCATGGTTTTACAATGTGAATGCCACAGACCAGCTCATGGTGTAATCCCATTAAATGGAGCTAAACCTCGAGCGGACACGCACTATGGTTTCCAGCAGCATCCATCCTGACACTATACCAAAAAAGGACATGTCCTTTCTTGGCAAGATCGTGGTTATAAACTGCGGACGCACAAAGTGCAGTGCGGTCTCCTGTTGACAACAGGGGGCAAGATTTAGCACTGCTGCTGGTGGCTTTTTGGCACGGAATGCTGAATGGGGCCTGTGACAAGTCTGAGGTTTTGTCATCATACCATAAAAGTTTAATCCCTTTGCATTTGACGTGTCTATTGGGGGCTCATTTCCCTTCCCCCACCCAGCAGGCAAATTAATAGAGGGGATTAGGATGAGCATTCTGCCAAGATCTACGGTATATAAATATATATAATAAAACACACAGCACTCACCGGGTCCTCTTAACACTCCAGGCCTGGTTTTAATCGTTTTACAGAATAGTCTTTTACAATTGTCTAACCAAGTAACTTTTTGGTCTGTGCTTCCAGATGAAAGAAACCTCAAGAGTTCATGGTCTAGAAGAATAAAAGGCACAGGCAGTAAGTTAGGGTTCACTTACACTTTATCCTTTGATCCTTCATATTGCTGGTACACATCAGTAAGTACATCTTTTTATTTTTTTGCTGTAAAGAATAGCAGAAACAACTACGCTATTCTATCCAAAGTCATCCAGTAGAAAAAGGTGTACTGTATGGTATATATTTTTCTTTACATGGGAGGCTATGGGTGACAGATGCCACCATATGCCTATAAAGTGACATACGTTGGAGGCAAGTCCCTTCATAAATGAGCCCCTAAGTGCTCACATTTTATAATATACTTACTGAGAGCGTCTAAAAAGTCTAGTTAGTGAAGAGCAGTAATACTGACTGTAACCTCATCCTTGGGAGTAGCTGCAGTGAAGAGCCTACTTACATTGAGTTCTATGGAAGCATGCTTGTCCTCGTATAGACGCGACTCCTGCTGTTGCTTACTACGCCCTCCTACCCCCGGCATTCAGCGGCAAAATGTATCATAGTATAAAACCTAACTTTACACCATTTTTCATCTGTACAAAACTGCTTTAAATTCTGTGAATTTTTTATAGTGACATCTCTCCAGTTTGACACACTATTCACCTTGTTTAGGATCCTCAGTTCGAATTACTTCTGGTATGTAGTACTTTGGTAAGGGATAGGATGAAAACATTGGCCAAGGATATGGATCGTTACTCTGTACAAAAAAAAACAGGGCTGGTTACTAACACACATTTCAAAGTACTATGAACATGAATATAGTAATTACAGTCGGTTTTGTGCAGTGCTATGGCAGTATTGGTTCCTGCATAGGCACAGTATCCAAAAGCAGCAGTGGTCTATCCCTCAACCGCAGAAGTAAGAAATAATATATAATCAAATAACATATTGCACTTTCTACTAAAAACCTTACATAAGAAGACCTTCAGTGGAAGTGAGCGGGACACAAAAGGTAGTTGATTGTGATGTGTAGTAGTCAAGCCATTTTTGTACTAAAAGCAGTGGTGTAGGCCGATCTGCTTCGGGTGTGGGACTGTTAGAAGATCGAGTTAAGTTCTGGGGAGTTGGGGGGGGGGGGGGGGTTACTAAGGGAACAGCCAGTTTAAAGAGGACCTTTCATCAGTTTAGCCCTAGTCTAATTATGGTCTTACCTTATAGGGCGGCCCCCACTGATGCCATGGCACTTTGAGCTCCTGCCTAGCTAAGAGCAGTGCGCTCTGATTGGATGCGCTGACAGCCAGGAAGAAGAGAACCGCCCCCAGCGAAACTGCTCATTATAATTTAAGGTGCCAAAATCAACAGGGCCAAGAGCGGACAAACAGGGTGGGGTGTGGTTAGGGGTGTCTTTGGGGGAAAAAAAAAAAAGTGCCATGGCATCAGTGGGGACCGCCCTATATGGTAAGACCATAATTAGACTAGGGCTAAACTGATGAAAGGTCCTCTTTAAGAAGCCGGCCTGAAAAGATGTGTTTTTAAGGGACGTTTGAAGGTGGAGAAGTTGGGAATTGACCTGATATTCTGGGGCAGAGCATTCCAGAAAGTAGGTGCAGCTCGAGAAATATCTTGAAGACGGGAGTGAGAGGTACGAATTATGGAAGATTTTAATCAAGTTAATGTCTGATGGGGGTCACATCTGAGGCTAATAGGGTCCAGTCTGAGGCCGATTGAGGATCTGATCGGAGTCTAATCAGGGCTGGGGGGTGTGATCTGAGGCCGATTGGCGGTCTGATCTGAGTCTGATCGGGGCTAGGGGGTCTGATCTGAGGGTGATGGATGTTGGGGGGTATGATTTTGGGGTCTAATCTGAGGTCTGATGGTAAATATTTTTTTTCTTTTTTTCCTTCTCTGAATCCTAGTCGGAAAAATATGGTAAATTCTATGAGCGATTTATTAGTAATCTCAGAGGTTTTTTCCAGTTATAGGTAAACATAGTGCCTAGTTTTAATTTTTATTTCATATTTAAAGATGACTTCAAATCTCTTTAAATCCCTTTTACATTTCCTGACTTGCCATGTTAATAGACAAAGTATTTAGCAGCAACTCAAATGTAGAAAAGATTAAATCATCACCTGAAGCATTATTCGAGGAGGTAAAATGCGCTCATGTGGTCCTCCAATTACATTCATCCTCACCAGAATATGGTTCCTCTCCACAGAAAGACCATCTATAATGATATTCCTGCAATGCATGCAAACATTACCAGTAAATAAAAGTAGCTGGGCAACAACGTGGAATCCGACCCCATTGTTTTCAATAGAGGCCGTGCTTGATGGTCGCGGCTGTGCCTAAAAAAGACATATCCTTTCTTGGCAAGGTCACGCCAATAAACCATGGCCACTTGAATAGCAGCGCAGCCACCCACTGAAAACTATGGGTTTTTTAAGTAAAATCCATGCCAACTCTGCCAGGAAAACCGTGTTAATGACCCCCTTAAGTATACTTTTTACTAAAACAGGTTTTCCCATATTTAACATTTCTGACATAACAGCCCTACATCGTTCACTAGTCCGGTCACATGCAGCCATGTCCTCACTATCACAATCACAGGGACAGATTACTGTCTCCAGCAAGAATCACATACTCCTCCTCCAGAAACACGCCATCACTTCTGCAATGTAAATAGGGACTTTTGGGGGACCCCTGGAGCATTGGTACTGGAACAACAGGGGATTGAACTGGTGAATATTGTCCGTTTTATTATTTTAACCAACATTCAGCAGCATTTTCTTTAGTGAGACAATCGCTTTCTATTTGTCCTATTTAGGCATATGTCTCATTGATAGGGGAGTCCTGCTTGGGATTCCCTAGTGTTAGCAGCTCTCATGCTGGCAAACTAGCCCAAGTTAGTGTCCATTTCGAATATATGGTTATCCACAACTTTCCTTAGTAAACAGCTGACACCGTTTCAGAACCTGGACCACCAGTGATCAGTAGATCACCAGGCCAATATCTTTGGAGAAAGAAGTTGTCTTGATGAGACGACCCTTTCATTTACGAAACATGCCTTCATATGTTATTTACAGAAGACCTGTCACCTCTCCTGAGAGGTCTGTTTTAGTAACTACTTCCCCATGTCATAACAATTCTGGTACATCTTTTTCATAAAACAGAGTTGTCCCATTCCTCGGCTGTTGATACTAGTTTATTATTTCACTGAGCAATAGAGCGTTATAAGACAAGTTGATCCAGAATCGTTTAAATTCTTTAGTAAAGCAGACATGTCAGGAGAGGTGACAGGGCCTCTTTAAAGAGAACCTTGTCATCGCTCCTGACATGTCTGTTTTAATAGCTTCATGCATTCCCCACGTAATAACAATTCTGGGGCATCTGTTCTTATGTCTGTATGTTGTGCCATTCCTGGGTTATTTCTATTAGAAGCTATGAATGAATTGCTAGCAGTCTGCAGTAAGGGTACGGAGGGGAGGTAACCAGTTTGGGGGGTGTAGCTGCACAGTCTGACAATGGCAGCACTGATTGGATAGAGTCAGCCTGTGCAGGGACAGACCCCCAACTGGTTACCGCTAGAGATGAGCGAACTTCTGTTTTAAGTTCGGCGTCTAAAGTTCGGGTGCAGGTTAGCGGAGAATCCCGATATGGAACCGGATATGGATTCCGACTTCCGTTGTGGTCCGTGGTAGCGGAATCAATAATCGGCCACTATTGATTCCGCTACCACGGACCACAACGGAAGTCGGAATCCATATCCGGTTCCATATCGGGATTCTCCGCTAACCCGAACCCGAACTTTAGACGCCGAACTTAAAACAGAAGTTCGCTCATCTCTAGTTACCGCCCCTCTGTACCCTTACTGAAGGCTAATAGCGATTCATTCATAACTTCTAGTAGAAATAATAACAGGAATGGCACAACATAGTCATAAGAATAGATGCTCCAGAATTGTTATTACATGGGAAATGCATGGAGCTATAAAAATAGACATGTCAGGAGCAGTGAGAGGTCCTCTTTAACATGAATGTATTCCTGCCACTTACTGTGAACCTGTGGAGGAGTCTGTGGAGTTTTCCCTTTGCGTATTAAAAAGCATCTCGCATACTTTGTACTGGGACTCCAGAAGTAACAGAGTATCCAGATTACAGCACAAGACATTTAATAATCTGAAAATGGGGAAAAAAAATACCAAATTATTATACACACTGTCAGATTTTTTTTTTTATAGCCATTACAACATAATATACGTTTCATAGCATGACACCAATACATATATTCCTGTAATTCCTAAGCCTGGCAGAACCAATCACCCAACAGGTAAATCCTGATGTCCTACATTGCTCCTGTGTGAGCCGTCACCTTCCAGGGAAGGGGGAATGTCTGTAGGGAGTGCAAAAGCAGCCAGAATCTTACTATTGCTAGAAAATGGAATACCGTATTTTTTGCCCCATAAGACGCAGTCCCCCCCTTCCCCCCAAAAGGGGGGGGGGGGGAATGTCACTGCATCTTATGGAGCGAATACGAATGAGCGCTTCCATTTAGGAAGCGCTCCTTAGTACCGGAGGACCGGGAAGTGGTGAATGCAGCGCTCCCCAGGCTTTGTACTCACCGCTTTCTGGTCCTCTGCCATTGGCTGTGCTGTAAGTGCGCACTGCGTGACGGCGCTCTGTGACCTCACACTGTGCGCATCGGGTCACAGCACAGCCAATTGCAAGAAAAAGAAAAGCGCTGGAGGTGAGGAGCAGCGGGGGCTGGAGCAGGATAGGCAAGTGGATTTATCTTGTGTGATACAAGGCTGCTGAGGGGCATATAATATGTGGTCGCTGGGGGCTGACATGAGGTATAGGGGTCTTATTTATATTGGGGTTCTTATCTGAGGTCTGATTGGGGGTCATTCACTTTGGGGTGTGATTGTGGGTCTGATCTGAGGTCTGATTAAGGGTCTTATTAACACTGGGGGTCTGACTGGGGCTGTGAGCTGAGGTCTGATTGACATTGGGGAACTGATTGCTGGTCTGATCTGAGGTTTAATGAAAAAAATTTTTTTCCCCTATTGTCCTCCTCTAAAACCTAGGTGTATCTTATAGGCTGGTGCGTCTTATAGGGGGGGAAATATGGTAGATGTCCTAAATTATCGACTGCTGCAACCTCCACAATCATAAGACCAGGGGTTCTGAGTTCCCAGTTCAAATAGAGTGGTGGTCGTGCATGCGCAGTACTGCCCCATTCACGGTCTATGAACTGACAGAGAGCTGAAGATAGCCAAGCACTGTACTTATACATATTGCATCAGCTCCACAGAAAATGAATGAAGCAGGGAGCACGCACACAACCATATTCGTGGTCTGGGTGATGGTCCCATGAATTGGACTCCCAATCATTGTACATTTATAACCTAGCCTGTGGATAGGTGATAAACCTTGTTCATGGACCAACCCCTTTAAAGAAACCTGTCTGGTGAAGCATTTCCTTTAAAAACACATAAATCCGCAATGTATGGTACCCTATGATTACTGCCAGACACACAGAAAAGCAGGTTCATAACAAGATTTTCTCTTACCTTAATCCAAAAATGTGTGACTGGTCATAGTTAAATAATGAATTCATTTTAGCGACTGAATTTACAATGACAAGCCGATCAAATATATCCTTGAAGAAGAAAAAAAATGTATAGTTTATCTTATAGCAGGTCTGTAGTTCAAGTCCAAAACATAATAGAATAGTGCAAGATGTCTATGGAGATTCCAGATTTTCCAATAATGATCACAGTGGATATTGATAAATGGACACTTCTACAAATTACTGTTACTTACAACAAAGGATGAAGGGACTTCACGAAGGGAGTACTCGTCTTTTGATGGCAAATGTTGCTTTCCTAGAAGCTCATAAACTGCGTGGTAGGAGGAAAGTAGGTTCGTCAAGGCCAGAAATGACTAAATTGGGAGAAATTCAGAAAATTATAAACTCTGTATGTGTTACATGATTAACTGCTTAACACATGGCGCACATATATATGATGTAGAACTAGGCAGGACATAAGTCAGTGTCTGATCAGTGGGGGTGCACATGCCATTGGAGTGGTAGTGCACTTGTTCAATGGTCTCTCCATTTTCTCATGATCGGTATGGGTCCCATCAGATGCACTCTCACCAACCAGACACTAAAATCCTATCATATGCATGTCAATCTTGACAAAGCCCATGTATGTCATAGTGATCACATTGGCTCAGTGTCTGTGCAGTCACCAGGAGATCTGCTGTATTCATACCGACTAACACAACAAAGTTAAATCATATGAACACATCTAGGGAGCAGTCTTCTAATCTTGGTCTTCCAGCTGGTCAGTTTGTTTTCTGCAGCATTACTTTCACTCTTTAGTTGCAGGTCTGCTAATTCTCAGGCTCCTCTTCTGCCACCCAAGATGGCCACACAGCTTCTTAGACTACCTGCATCGGTAGTCCAAGACACTTCCTACATATCCAAAGGAAGCAGAGCTGGCCAATCCAAGGGAAGCAGAAATGGTCTTGGGTTACCAAATGCACAGTATGCATCAGGTAGTCCAAGAAGTGGAGCGGCCATCTTGGATGGCAGAAGAAAAGCCCGGGAATTGACGGATCTGCAGCTAAAAAAATTAAAAGGAGGGTAAGTGTTCTCTTTATTCTCCAGCTAACGTGAATTTTATTTTTTATGTTGAATCAGAAGTTAGCTTTAGAACTAAGCGCCCAAAGTAAAGCAGAGCGCACTGTGCATGCGCAGCTGCTCTCTATTCATTTCTATGGGAGTGCTGAAAATCGCCGATCAGCGCTCTTGGCCATTTTCTGAAGTCCCATGGAAATGAATGTAGAGCCCACCTTTCAAGCATGGCCACTCCTCCATTCACTTCTGTGGAGCTGTAGAAATAGCAGAGCCAGTGCTCGTCTATTATCGGCACTCCCATAGAAATAAATGGAGGACAGCCACACATGCGCCGCGCTCTCTTGTTCACTTTTGGAGCTCTATTCTAGAGATAGGTGCGGGTCCCAGAGGAGTGGCCTGTGCCTATCTGACATTGGTGGCATATCCTAGTGAGATGCCACCAAGATGAGACAACCCCTTTAAACTAAAGTTGAGAGAGCAGAATCTAGCAGATTAAAAGTTCATATTGTCAGCCTCTAGATGAAGACATGTACACCACACATATATGTAAAATATAGGAGACGTACACAGCATTATACAGACTGCTCCCCCTGGTGGTGCCAACACAAAGTAAAGTAACAGACCCTGTAGCCTTGTCAGTTGTATTTGGAAACAGCTTCCCTCACTTATGCTGTTGATAATTAGCAAGGAGGAAACAGAAAAACTTATTTATGAATTTCAGTTAGTTATGTCTTCTTAAAATGCACATTTACCTTCTGGCAGCTCCTGTCTATAGGATCCACAGGGGTGGGTTTAGGATGAATAACCCTGACATCATCCCTTCCACATTCAAGAGCAGCCCACAACTCAGAGACAAAAGCCTGGATGAAGCCTGCAAGAAACATTGAAAATAATTTACAGTTTCTCGTGCGTTTTTTGCCATTTTCTTTAGGAAAAAAGATGGGTTTCCTAGGACTGCACAAACCCAAAATGGAGACAGCCAAACCTCCAAATGCATACTACAAAAACCAAAGAAAGTTAGTCAGCACATCCTGTAATTTTATTATTTTTGACTTTTTTTTTTTTTAATAATCTCTTTATTGAAATGAGAGTTATTACTACTTTTTGTTAACTTTATTACAACTTTGTTTCACATTTGTAGTCCACTTTACAATGTATAGTCCTTCTGCCAGAGGCAGGATGTAAAAGCGACTAGGATATGACAGACCTGGGGCCCTTCAGAAGGCTCCTGGCTGCCATGCCAAGTACTCGCCACCCTGCAATTGCATTAGCAGGGTGCTGATTGGAGGACAGAGGGAGCCCCTCCCTCTGTCTAACTGTTCAGATGCTGCAAACACTGCTGACCACACCTGAGGAGTTAAACTGCCAGGATCGGAGTTATCCTGGCAGCTTGAGCTGAGAGCCTGCTGTATAATATTTATTTCCTTTATTTTACTTGCTTGGGCTTTATAGACATGAATATATCTTTGAAGTGTGGGGAAAAACCAGTGTACCTGGAAGAAACCCGCCCAAACACAGGTAGAACATACAAACTCCATGATCGGATTTGAACCCATGACTCCAGTGCGGCAAGGCACAAGTGCTAGCCAGTGAGCCACTGTGCTGCCCAGTACGGCCAGCACCCGCAAGCAATGGCACATGCCCAGCTCCTTAGACCGCGGCTTTGCCAAAACATACTATTATGGCACAGAGCATTAACTACCAGCATTGTGTGTCGTAAAAGTATGTCAGTGAGCAGAAAGGAGTTAAAGGCGTTTTCCCATTACTAATGTAAAAAATGAAAATGAGAGATCACATAGTACATGACAACCTCTTTCGAAAAAAGCTAGAACCAGCCCTGTACCTCATATGGATCCAGAGATCTCCCCAGTCATTGCTCTGCTGGATTTAGATCAAGCTGAGCGCTCAAGGGGAGTGTCTTTTCTATTGCAGCTAAGGGGGCGTGTCTCAGCTCTCCCTATCACAGCTAAGGGGCTGTGTCCATGCTCTCCCTATCACAGCTCAGGAGGCAGTTGAAGGATGAAACAGAGCAAACAGCAGGTGGCGCTATACAGATACAGTTTATTGAATAACTCAGTGGCTAAGCTTTTTTAAAATTGTACAAACAATAAAGACTCCTTCTTTACAAATAGTAATGTAGTAAGTCATAGAACTCACAAACAGAGCCATTAAGTAAGCCCCCCCCCCCAAGAGACGGTCCGCCATTTGTAACAAAAGTATCACACCTCATCATGCATATCATTTGACAGTCAGTAAAATCATATCCATCCTTTGTATGTAGGGCCTGTACATAACCCTACCTAACCACTCAGTCAGGGCTCCCGAATCACTTTTCAGTTCAACCCGATTCGATTCCTGTCATATCCAGCTCCTACGCAAATACGGCTGTCCAGTCACTCAGCCCGGCCTGCCCCCACCAACACAAGGGAAGTCTAGGCAGGCCTAGAGGAGGAGGACTTGGCCCCCGCAGAGAGCCACTTATCCCATATTGCTGCAAATTTGGCTTCACTCTTCCTCTTTACATACACCCCCCGTTTAAGACGGAGTATATCATTCATCTTATTAAGGAATTCAGCTACCGAGGGAGGCTGTGGACGAATCCAGTACAAAGCTATTAGCTTCCGGGCCTGGAATAATAGGTATTGAACCCCAAGATGCACCTCATGACTCGCAATGTTCACCACCCCCAGTAGGCAGGACTAACCGGCACTTCAATTCGGTATGCATCTTTAATACTTTTTATCACCCCTGCCCAGAAGCTCGAGAGCTCATCGCACTTCCAAAACATGTGTATTAGAGACGCAGTTCCCCACCCACACCGTGGGCAGGAGGCATCCACTCTGACCCCAATTTTAAACAGGAAGGACGGGGTTCTGTATACTCGATGGATTGGCTAAGCTACATTTTTTATTACATAGAGCTCCATATTGCTTGCTTCTCTTTACACAGTCATAGCGTTAAACATTAATACTGTGTAAGGGTCCCTTCACACATAGTTTATTCTGACGGGTTTTGGAGGCCAAAAAAACACAGTATTTGATCAATGTTTGTTGAGGCGTTTTTGCTCGTATACTATGTTTCAGCACCTGGCTTTTTTTTTCTCATGCCTAGATTTTTTTTTGTGCAAACTCGCGCTGCATAGGTGTGCAACTGAGGTCCATTGTAGAAAATTGCCAGACCATTGACCCAAAAACAAACCTCAAGGGTAAACTACAATTTTTCCACAGGCTGTTTTTAATTAGTGCAGTATATGGAGCTGGAACTCTCTGTCCCTGCATTCATTTGAGGCCCTGCTGGCACAAAGAGAGGGGTCATATACAGTAGATTCAGTATATCTGGGGAGTCTGTTCTCCCGAAATTAATTTGAGGCCAGTTGGCACAGAGAGAAGTATCATATAGAGTAGGTTCCTTTCCAGAAAGGGGTCACCTTGCCATGGTGGATGGGCACAAATGATTTTGATCAAAATTATTTGCCAAGTACCTCATATTAGTTTTATATATTGACTATAGCACAGTTCATATATTCTGATTGCTGAGAACTGTTGCATTGTGTTTGCTTTTACTTTGTACTTTCAGCCATGGCACCTGCACAATCACAACATTTTAGAGGACATGCTGAATAAGTTTGTCTTTGTTTTTGTGGGGTGGGCAAATAAAAGATACTCAACAACAAAGTTATAATGATAAAGAAACCAATCAGTTTATACAAATATTACCAGATTTTTGGAGGGCTACTGCACCAGGGGCTGTTGTGGCTACCTGTGTAACCAAAACCCCATAGCCAAATTTTTCACTTCTGTTTACCTATTAAAAAAAAAAAGCGCTGGTTATTTGATATTAAAGTGCCATACACACTTAAATCAGATAGCAGATAACATTTTAAGGCTCCTTTCACACCTGCGTTCAGGTGTCCGCTCGTGAGCTCCGTTTGAAGAGGCTCACAAGCGGCCCTGAACGCAGCCGTCTGGCCCTAATGCATTCTGAGTGGAGGCGGATCCACTGAGAATGCATCCGTCTGCCAGCGCTCAGGCTCCGCTCCGCTCAGTGAGCGGACACCTGAACGCTGCAAGCAGCGTTCGGGTGTCCGCCTGGCCGTGCGGAGGCGAGCGGATCCGTTCAGACTTACAATGTAAGTCAATGGGGACGGATCCGCTTGAAGATGACACCATATGGCTCAATCTTCAAGCGGATCCGTCCCCCATTGACTTTCAATGTAAAGTCTGAACGGATCCGCTCAGGCTGCTTTCACACTTAGAAAAATTTTCTAAGTTATAATGCAGACGGATCCGTTCTGAACGGAGCCACCGTCTGCATTAATATGATCGGATCCGTTCAGAACGGATCCGATCGAACGCTAGTGTGAAAGTAGCCTAAGGCTACTTTCACACTAGCGTTCGGGCGGATCCGTTCAGAACGGATCCGCCCATAATAATGCAGACGGAGGCTCCGTTCAGTACGGATCCGTCTGCATTATTTTAGCAAAAAAAAGCTAAGTGTGGAAATAGCCTGGGACGGATCCGTCCAGACTTTCAATGTAAAGTCAATGGGGGACGGATCCGCTTGAAGATTGAGCCACATTGTGGCATCTTCAAACGGATCCGTCCCCATTGACTTACATTGTAAGTCTGGACGGATCCGCACGCCTCCGCACGGCCAGGCGGACACCCGAACGCTGCAAGCAGCGTTCAGCTGTCCGCCTGTCCGTGCGGAGGCGAGCGGAGCGGAGGCTGAACGCCACCAGACTGATGCAGTCTGAGCGGATCCGCCTCCATTCAGACTGCATCAGGGGTGGACGGCTGCGTTCGGGTCCGCTCGTGAGCTCCTTCAAACGGAGCTCACGAACGGAATACCGAACGCTAGTGTGAAAGCAGCCTTAGCCTGCGCATAAGGGCACTTATAGGACTAGAAACTACAGCCTATAATGTGTGATATGAGTGTGAGGTCACCTGCTATCCTGTCCTCACTGCAGCTCTGCTTGTACTGATAGGTTGCTGTAAGCACGATCTCATCATTACAAACAATAGCTGTCAAACTAATCAAAAGCTATTCATTCCAACCCTCCCTTCGGCTACATTCACACGACCGAAGTGTTTTGTGGTCCGCAATTTGCAGATCCACAAAACACGGATACCGGCCCGTGTGCGTCCCGTAATTTGTGGACCACACAAGGCCGGAACTATAAAAGAAATGCCTATTCTTGTCCACAATTGCGGATAAGAATAGGAAATGCTCTATCTTTTTTGCGGGGCCTACGGAACTACAGGTGCGTACAGTACACGGTGTGCTGTCCACATCTTTTGTGGCCCCATTGAAATGAATAGGTCCGCAATGGATGCAGACCCATTCATACGGTCGTGTAAATGAGCCCTTACATACGCATGCTTGATTGGGCATGCATGTATTCTCAATAGTGAGAGGGGAACTAGCCGCTGCCAGAAAGCATCCAACAGACCACTACAGAGCAGAGGGTGGGGCTGTGAAGCAGTCAATGCAGACAGCACTTCATAGTTCACATTCTTATTACTCTTGATAATAAAAGTCCCACAGAAGGTATATTTGTACTGCTCACCCCAGCCCCTGCCTAGTACTGTCAGCAGTTTAGCATGGTCAAAACTGCTGACAGTGTCCCTTTGAAGTTACATAACTGATACCAGCTAGATTTACAAAGCACTCCTGAAAAGATTTGCCTTTCCTCAGGCTGTGTTTTATCATAGGAAGTTGTGTGAAATCACCATCCACATCTAGTCATAAATGGTGATTTGGTGTTACGCCACATCCCGATATACAAGCCTAAAAAACTGGTGAGAGGGCAAAGAAGAAAGCCATTTATAAACTTTTTTCCCCACTTTTTCTAGTATTATAAATTGATATTTCTAAAGCAGTTCCCTTTAATTCTACCACTTTACTGTCAACCTACCTGTAGTTTTTTTGTAAATCTGCCAAACATATAATGTATGGATTCATTGATGGCTCCAGTTTGTTGGAGAAGGAGAAGCCCCCTTGGAGTAGAGGCAAAGTTTAACAAACTGTCCAGTAAAGATTCCTCCCAAAGCATTCTAAGGCACAAAAAGGAGCATCAGAATCACAAAACCGAACAAAAAACACGCTCTAGTGCTTCTAGAGCGGTATTACAGATCAGTGCAGGAGCCTTATGTACGTATTCATCAGAGAACAGGATTGGATCCCATCCCGATTAAAAGGCAAGGCGATAGGTGTTACAGCAGCTCACCTGGAGGGTTCATGTACACGACCAAGGCCTGTTTTGCAGTCCTCAAAATACAGATACTGGCAGCATGTGTTCCGCATTTAGCAGAATGGAACGCCCTGCCCTCTACAGAACAGTCCTATCCTTGTCCATAAAATGGACAAGAATAGGACACGTTCTACTCTTTTGCAAGTGCCACGGAATGGACGTACAGATGTGGACAGCACATTGAGTGCTGTCTACATCTTTTGCGACCCCATTGAAGTGAATGGGTCTGCATCCAACCCGCATAAAATGTGGATCAGATTAATCGATGTTGAACAAGAGTATAGCGGGACTGGAAAGCTATTTTCTAGATCTTGGACCACCACTAGAAGATGGTTGGGGATTAGGGGCTTCCTTTTGTGCACTCCTCTTTGGAAGAATTTTTATTTACGGGGTTTTGATAAATTAGCGGGAGATCAGTTTGGGCAAAAAAATAATATTGTGTACGTTTCACAGGCGGTGAGAAATGGAGAGATACCCTACTTCCCTTTTCTTGTTTAGCACAAATTAGGAATAATTTAAGTTGGTTTAGGTATTTTCAGATACGTTCAGCAATTGTTAATGTAAAAAAAAATCTCCATTGTTGAATCATATATTAGTACAGTTTAATATTTTACACAGAGCATATATCACGCCGATATGGCTTAATAAATGTGGTCCACGAGAGTCTGCGACTTGTCCACGGTGTGATTCATAGATGATGGACTTTTTGCACATGGTTTGGCTATGTCCAGACTTGAAAGCCTATTGGGGTATAATTCATAAGTTCATCACTCAAAAATTAAGGATAGCACTTCCGTCTGAATGCTGGATATTGGGTGATTTACTAAGTATAAAAAGATCCTTTTGATTAGAATTATGTTTTTAGCTAGACTCTCTATAGCGTCTGGATTTAAAAAAAATACTCCAAACTGCAAGGAGTGGCTATACCTCGTGAATAAGGTTAAGAGATAGGAGAGGGTCTTATTTAACCAGAGACATTCTGAGGATAAAAAGGTCCAGGATATGGGCGTTGTGGAAGTGGTAGTTTTTCTCTTGATCCCCCCCACATTGCCCATTTTTATTATTATTAGTAGTTTTATTACTTTTCTTATTATAGAGATGCGTCGCTAGGGAGGGAGGGTAAGGTTGGTTTGGATGGGTTGGGGAGGGATAAGAAAGAGAGAGGACAATGGAGAATGTCATTGTTTAATTATGCATTGTTACAATTTTATGGTTTTCTAAATAAAAAGTATTAAAAAAATAAATAAATAAATACAATGTGGATCAGATGCGTTAAAAAAAGTTTGTGTGCATGAGCCCGTAGAGTACATCTGTGTATACATCCTACAAAACATCTTATAGGATTTCTAAACTGACTGGTTAGTCACCATTCACACGATCGTATGGCTGCCATGCCCATGTTGAGGGCCGCAAATAGCAGTCTGCCATACAAGGATAGCGGTCATGTGAACTCTGTGCTGCAGTACAGACCCATTGACTTGAATGGGTCCACAGTACGCAAGATACAGCAAAGGATAGGATACAGCAAAAGGACATGTCTTTTGCAGTGCAAAGCCACGGACCCTTAGGCCCACAGAAGGGCTTCCGAGTGTTTCTGTGGGCTTCTGATCCATGCCTTCTCACTGCAAAAGATAGGATATGTCCTATCTTTTACTGTATCTTGCGGCTCACAGACCCATTCAAGTTATTGGGTCAGCACCGCGGCACGCGTGTATTGCAGACCTGCTGTATGCAGTCCACAATACAGGTCCGGCGGCCATACAGTCGTCTGAAGGGGGACTAATGGTGTTCTTAGCTTTTTTTTTTGTCTAAAAATTTCACTTATTCAAAAGTGCTGGTTCACAACTATTTATCTACCGATCAGTAGACTGAAGGGGTCAAGTCCTTTAACCCTTCATCTTAACTTGGAGAATTGGAGACTATGGGGTCATTTATCAAACTGGTGTAAAGTAGAACTGGCTTAGTTGCCCATAGCAACCAACTCCTTTCATTTTCCAAAGCAGCTGTGAAAAATGGCAGGTGAAATCTGATTGGTTGCTATGGGCAACTAAGCCAGTTCTACTTTACACCAGTTTGATAAATCTCCCCCTATGTGCCATAGTCCATTCATTCACTGGACCCTCACATTGCTGTCTTCTCCCATGTTTCGGTAACTTGTTAGTGGGTGCGGTGCTTACATTGGAACATATACTTACATCCCCTGGGAATCCTGACTCTCGGAAAGAGACACGGCTCCTGCGACAGGGGTTGGAGTCCTTTCGGAAATTAAAACGGTCTGTGGACATATAAAAGTAGTAGAGTATTGGGGAGTGTTACTGGCTAACAGAAGAGACCGAAGAAGCAAGCTCTTTAATGGGTATTGTATGCAGCACAGAAACTGGGATATTGCAATATGGTAGAAAACATATAGGCCCAGATTTACTAACCCTACAGAGGGCATAAGCTTAGACAGGCTGCCTAGACCTGCACCAGATCTATCACAGGAGCTCAGGCTGGATGATAAATGTGGTGCATCTCAGATCCCCACAGGACCCCCTCCTTAGTTCCCTCATCTGTTCCTCACACAATCGACTACAAGATTTGTCACGTGCCTCTCCCCTACTCTGGAACTCAGTACCCCAACACATCAGACTCTCCCCTAACATCCAAACCTTCAAGAGTAACCTGAAAACCCACCTCTTCAGGAAAGCCTACCATCTGCAATGAGCATGCTGTAGCCACATGAGCAGCCTATACCTCACCTACTGTGTTCTCCCCTTCCCTTACAGATTGTAAGCTCTTGTGGGCAGGATCTTCTACCCCTCTGTACCAGTCTGTTAATAGTTTCTTGTTTCTTGTATTTTTATATTTGTGTAACCCCGGCTGGATGTACAGCGTCATGGAATTAATGGTGCTTTAAAATACCGTAAATAATAATAATAGACCATTTTCTCTGACTCTGTACCAACTATTGGTTGGCTTACTTTGGGACAGATTTTTACTCCAGAATCGTGGAACAGTTTTGGCACAAAATGGTGCATCGTAGACCTGCCCCTTTCCTGAGGAGCCCTACGTGCGCCAAATTGTGCCACTTTTTAGATCGATTTTTGGTGCAGACACATTAGTAAATCTGGGCCATAGCATGTGGAAACCAAATGCTCAACCAATTAACCAAGATCCATTTGTCAGGATGGTAAGGGTTAAAGTGCAAGGAGATGTCAATCTGAGGACAGGGGACTTTGCTATGTAGATCAGTATTTGTCTGTGTGTTGTCCCTTGGGAATGACATAACTTCATTAAAGGGGTTGTATAGTTTACACCGCTGAAGCCAGGGACTGACTACAGTGGTCACATGAGGTCATCGCTACGGTCAGGTAACCCAATGGTATTGAGTCTAATAGGGGGCTTATGCTGCTTTTATTGTTGTATAGCATGTCCCACGGTTGCCTGTTTCTGGTTCAAACCAGACAACCAACCCCTTTAAATGAGCGGTCATGTTTAGAAAACCCATATTTATATACCCTATTAGGGAATTCTGAATTAATAGCCACATGGGCATGACCAGTAGCCAGTAACAGAGTGTACATTTTAAAGCTATCTTATACCTCTGCTAGTGCCATGCCTAGTACCTACCACTACCGAGCTGGCAGCTGAAGTCATAATTCCCAGCGCTACTCATAGTTACCAATTTTAGACTATTCTGGGTGGTCAATTACTGAAATACCTACCAGCAATGCAAATATAAAAATATAGTGTCCTGCTTGTGGGAGAAAGACATGATGGAGAATATGCATGTTACCTTTCTCCAGGCTCCTGCAATGCATCCATGCAATTGGTAAGGAGCTAACACTTGGAGACCTTCACATGTTTGGTACATCTGACGACACACAAATAGGAATGATCCTTTCAGGACAGGCAGTAGATTGGATTCCGTGAAGAAAGTAATATCGTCAATGAGAAGTTTCTTGGAAAATTGGGCAATCACATGAGCACCTGCAGTACTGGAATGATACAGGCAACTGGGCAATCACATACAGTAATGGAATCAAAGATGTAACTGAGCATGGCGGGCTGATGACGTTCTTATGACCCCACTTTCTGCAACTTCTTTACAAAGGAGAAGAGAAACTTTTCATGAAGGAAACCGTCACTATGAAAATGCGAAATAATCGGCAGGCAGCACGTTATAGAGCAGGAGGAGCTGAGCAGACAGTTTTGTGGGAAAAGATTCAGTATAACTTGTATTTCATTCATTTACATTTCTGCAGATTTTTGGCTTTGGTCAAGGGGATGTTCTATCAGTGATTGACAGCTATGTCTGTATACACAGTCATAAGGGGGAAGCTGTCAATCACTGATAGGACCGCCCCTCCATACAGCTCTCTCTGTATACACAGTCATAGGGGGAAGCTGTCAATCACTGATAGGACCGCCTCCTCCATACAGCTATCTGTGTATACACAGTCATAGAGGGAAGGCTGCCAATCACTGATAGGGCCGCCTCCTCCATACAGCTATCTGTGTATACACAGTCCTAGAGGGAAGGCTGCCAATCACTGATAGGACCGCCTCCTCCATACAGCTATCTCTGTATATACAGTCATTGAGGGAAGGCTGTCAATCACTGATAGGACCGCCTCCTCCATACAGCTCTCTCTGTATACACAGTCATAGGGGGAAGCTGTCAATCACTGATAGGACCGCCTCCTCCATACAGCTATCTGTGTATACACAGTCATAGAGGGAAGGCTGCCAATCACTGATAGGACCGCCTCCTCCATACAGCTATCTGTGTATACACAGTCATAGAGGGAAGGCTGCCAATCACTGATAGGACCGCCCCCTCCATACAGCTCTCTCTGTATACACAGTCATAGAGGGAAGGCTGTCAGTCACTGATAGGACCGCCTCCTCCATACAGCTCTCTCTGTATACACAGTCATAGAGGGAAGGCTGTCAATCACTGATAGGACCACCTCCTCCATATGTCTATCTCTGTATACACAGTCATAAGGGGGAAGCTGTCAATCACTGATAGGACCGCCCCCTCCATACAGCTCTCTCTGTATACACAGTCATAGGGGGAAGCTGTCAATCACTGATAGGACCGCCTCCTCCATACAGCTCTCTCTGTATACACAGTCATAGAGGGAAGGCTGTCATTCACTGATAGG
The DNA here is from genome assembly GCF_014858855.1 of Bufo gargarizans. Classification (NCBI taxonomy): domain Eukaryota; kingdom Metazoa; phylum Chordata; class Amphibia; order Anura; family Bufonidae; genus Bufo; species Bufo gargarizans. The sequence goes on along the minus strand of NC_058082.1, from coordinate 313,269,851 downwards.
ACCGCCTACTCCATATGTCTATCTCTGTATACACAGTCATAAGGGGGAAGCTGTCAATCACTGATAGGACCGCCCCCTCCATACAGCTCTCTCTGTATACACAGTCATAGGGGGAAGCTGTCAATCACTGATAGGACCGCCTCCTCCATACAGCTATCTGTGTATACACAGTCATAGAGGGAAGGCTGTCAATCACTGATAGGACCGCCTCCTCCATACATCTGTGTATTCACAGTCATAGAGGGAAGGCTGTCAATCACTGATAGGACCGCCTCCTCCATACAGCTCTCTCTGTATACACAGTCATAGAGGGAAGGCTGTCATTCACTGATAGGACCGCCTACTCCATATGTCTATCTCTGTATACACAGTCATAGAGGAAAGGCTGTCAATCACTGATAGGACCGCCTCCTCCATACAGCTATCTGTGTATACACAGTCATAGAGGGAAGGCTGTCAGTCACTGATAGGACCACCTCCTCCATACAGCTCTCTCTGTATACACAGTCATAGAGGAAAGGCTGTCAATCACTGATAGGACCGCCTCCTCCATACAACTCTCTCTGTATACACAGTCATAGAGGGAAGGCTGTCAGTCACTGATAGGACCGCCTCCTTCATACATCTATCTCTGTATACACAGTCATAGAGGGAAGGCTATCAATGATAGGACCGCCTCCTCCATACAGCTCTCTCTGTATACACAGTCATAGAGGGAAGGCTGTCAATCACTGATAGGACCGCCTCCTCCATACAGCTATCTCTGTATACACAGTCATAGAGGGAAGGCTGTCAATCACTGATAGGACCGCCTCCTCCATACAGCTCTCTCTGTATACACAGTCATAGAGGGAAGGCTATCAATGATAGGACGCCTCCTCCATACAGCTCTCTCTGTATACACAGTCATAGAGGGAATGCTGTCAATCACTGATAGGACTGCCTCCTCCATACAGCTATCTGTGTATACACAGTCAAAGAGGGAAGGCTGTCAATCACTGATAGGACTGCCTCCTCCATACATCTATCTCTTTGTATACACAGTCATAGAGGGAAGGCTGTCAATCACTGATAGGACCGCCTCCTCCATACAGCTCTCTCTGTATACACAGTCATAAGGGGGAATCTGTCAATCACTGATAGGACCTTATCCTCCATACAGCTATCTCTGTATACAGGGAGTGCAGAATTATTAGGCAAATGAGTATTTTGACCACATCCTCCTCTTTATGCATGTTGTCTTACTCAAAGCTGTATAGGCTCGAAAGCCTACTACCAATTAAGCATATTAGGTGATGTGCATCTCTGTAATGAGAAGGGGTGTGGTCTAATGACATCAACACCCTATATCAGGTGTGCATAATTGGCAAAATGGGTCAAAAGAAGGACTTGACAGGCTCAGAAAAGTCAAAAATAGTGAGATATCTTGCAGAGGGATGCAGCACTCTTAAAATTGCAAAGCTTCTGAAGCGTGATCATCGAACAATCAAGCGTTTCATTCAAAATAGTCAACAGGGTCGCAAGAAGCGTGTGGAAAAACCAAGGCGCAAAATAACTGCCCATGAACTGAGAAAAGTCAAGCGTGCAGCTGCCAAGATTCCACTTGCCACCAGTTTGGCCATATTTCAGAGCTGCAACATCACTGGAGTGCCCAAAAGCACAAGGTGTGCAATACTCAGAGACATGGCCAAGGTAAGAAAGGCTGAAAGACGACCACCACTGAACAAGACACACAAGCTGAAACGTCAAGACTGGGCCAAGAAATATCTCAAGACTGATTTTTCTAAGGTTTTATGGACTAATGAAATGAGAGTGAGTCTTGATGGGCCAGATGGATGGGCCCGTGGCTGGATTGGTAAAGGGCAGAGAGCTCCAGTCCGACTCAGACGCCAGCAAGGTGGAGGTGGAGTACTGGTTTGGGCTGGTATCATCAAAGATGAGCTTGTGGGGCCTTTTCGGGTTGAGGATGGAGTCAAGCTCAACTCCCAGTCCTACTGCCAGTTTCTGGAAGACACCTTCTTCAAGCAGTGGTACAGGAAGAAGTCTGCATCCTTCAAGAAAAACATGATTTTCATGCAGGACAATGCTCCATCACACGCGTCCAAGTACTCCACAGCGTGGCTGGCAAGAAAGGGTATAAAAGAAGAAAATCTAATGACGTGGCCTCCTTGTTCACCTGATCTGAACCCCATTGAGAACCTGTGGTCCATCATCAAATGTGAGATTTACAAGGAGGGAAAACAGTACACCTCTCTGAACAGTGTCTGGGAGGCTGTGGTTGCTGCTGCACGCAATGTTGATGGTGAACAGATCAAAACACTGACAGAATCCATGTATGGCAGGCTTTTGAGTGTCCTTGCAAAGAAAGGTGGCTATATTGGTCACTGATTTGTTTTTGTTTTGTTTTTGAATGTCAGAAATGTATATTTGTGAATGTTGAGATGTTATATTGGTTTCACTGGTAAAAATAAATAATTGAAATGGGTATATATTTGTTTTTTGTTAAGTTGCCTAATAATTATGCACAGTAATAGTCACCTGCACACACAGATATCCCCCTAAAATAGCTAAAACTAAAAACAAACTAAAAACTACTTCCAAAAATATTCAGCTTTGATATTAATGAGTTTTTTGGGTTCATTGAGAACATGGTTGTTGTTCAATAATAAAATTAATCTTCAAAATACAACTTGCCTAATAATTCTGCACTCCCTGTACAAAGTCATAGAGGGAAGGCTGTCAGTCACTGATAGGACTGCCTCCTTCATACATCTATCTCTGTATACACAGTCATGGAGGAAAGGCTGTCAATCACTGATAGCTGTATGGAGGAGGCAGTCCTATCTCTGTATACACAGTCATAGAGGGAAGGCTGTCAATCACTGATAGGAACGCCTCCTCCATACAGCTATCAGTGTTTGACAGCCTTCCCTCTATGACTGTAAATACACAGATAGCTGTCAATCGCTGATAGGACCGCCTCCTTGACTTCAAAGCCCAGAATGAGCAGGAATTTAAATGTATAAATTGCACATTTTACTGAATCTTTTCCCACAAAACTATATTTCAATCTGCTCAGCTCCTCCTGCTCTATAACATGCTACCTGCAGCCCAAACATAATGTTCAACATGACAGGTTCCCTTTAAGAAAAATTTTCCTTCTCCTACTAGGGTCAGTTAGTCTCTCAGTTCAGTACTGGACTGATAATTGCTTTATTCTTACTGTTTAGGTGGTAAAAGTTGTCCAACTCCCAAAGATATTTTAATTATGGCTCTGAAAGCGATGAGCATAAAATAGGCAGTGACCTATTCACCAGTGCTCCGTTCCAGCGCCAAGAGTCTTGTCCCTGCTGCATGACATCCTGCCTGTGGTCATGTGCACCAGGCGGCATGTGACTGCTAATGCCAATGAACAGATAACGTCACAATGTCACACTTCCAGTCTACAGGAGACCAAGCGCACGAGGGACGGGACCCTTGGTGATGGAACGGAGAATCAGTGAATACGTGTTTTTTTTCTTAGCCTGAGCACTTTCGGGGTCATAAATAAAATCGCTTTCCATTTTATTATTTCAGAAAATAACATTTATGGGAGTGCTGAAGCTGGACCCCACCAATGCCCTGAATGAATGGGTACTCGCTTTTGACAAGGCTGAAGCTTATCATAATTCATAAGTTCTACACTCTATGCTGAGAATGGAAACCCTGGGAATTTCCAGTGCTTGGAATGGCAAAGAATGCACATTTGGCACAGCCACTGCACCACTGGAATTAACACTTTGCCAACCTGAGATATGGGAATACTAGAAAAAAGAAGAAGTGTAGGCGTTTAGCTTAGAGGTCCCAGCTCCCTACTGATATGGAGAATACCTTTGACCATTTTCACTGCGGTACATACCTGTCCTTGGTAGAATCTGTCTTTTCTCCATAGAAAAGTAATGAGAGCCCTGCTCCATTAGAGGCGATCCTGGCCAAAATATCAGCAAGAAATGTCAATGTGCATTCATCACAGTTTTGGTGAACCTGAAAACAAACACAGAAATCATGAAAGACATTACAGGAGCACCAGCCATATAGATTACCTTACGTGCTTCCGTTGTGGCAACACAATCCTGCTCTAATACCCATGATGGAGGGTAAACAGCAAAGGACACAATGCTGCCTCGTTCCAGGCTCAGGGCATCTCAACATGCCCAGGTTTACACCATACAGAGACAGGAAAATGAGGGGGGAATTAAAAAAAAGCAAGATTTTTTATTTATTTAAAGGGATTGTGTGACCAGGAAATGTACTGATAAAACCGGGCACAATGCCTTGTAGGGCTAACTCAGCTCAATGTAATGATAACTTCCTCTTAGTGATTTGTTGCTTATGGTGGAGATTTTTTTTTTCTTTAAATCCATATGCAAATGAGCAGTTATGTGCACCCTTGCTCCTCCTCCTTCCTCTCAGGCCCTCCCACTCCTTGATTGACAGAGCCAGGCAGGTGACAATTCAGTAACTTGGCCCTGTCGATCAATGGGGTCCCAACAGAGGAACACTATGTGATCAGCCTATTATTAAGGCATCTAAGTATTGTCCAAATAGGAGGTCCCCAAATAGCAAAGATGAAAATGCTAAGATAACAGTGTACCAGCTTTGATCAAGGTGTGTACTGCATTAGAATGATACCCAGCACTGACCTTCTTTGCTTTCAGAAGCTTTCGTATTGGAGACAGCAGGCTCTCTATAACGGCCCCATTGTACAGGCATTCACTGGCACATTCCTTCCGATCACAGAGCATTTTGAGAACTTCCATAGCTAGATGTGCTGGAGCATAGCTTCCTGGAGGTACAAACAGCAAGTCATGTTACAGGGGTATTAGAAAAGAATTGTGTCCTGGTGGAGACAATATACAGTAGAGATCCCACTGCAGAAGAAAAGTTCCTGTGAAAACCATCTTTTTCCAAACTGTGGGAATGGTATGGAGAGGGTCCATGAACTTGGATCCATAATGGTTCCTAAAACAAACACGCAGCAGTCCTTTGAAGAATACAGCACCTGGACTGCTTCTCAAACCTGAATCCCCAATGAATGAATAGTTGCACTTTATAGAGCTCAGCAGCCGCTTAGTTGTAGGGATCCACCATATGGACCATCAGAGATGCCCAAAAAGTTCTGTAATATCTACATGAGAAATGAATTCCCAATCAACCCAAATGTGCTAGCAATACAAGCATGGCGGATTGTGACACCTTATGGATGCCTGAATGTATCATTCACATTCAATAAGGGCTAGCCATGCCAAAGACAGGGGAACTCAGATATCTGATAGTGTATAGCCATCTTTCTGCCACAGAACTAGAGACTTATCATCATCTAAATACAGTACCATGTGCCCAATAATTGGTAGCACGTTACAAAAAAATATAAAGCAAAATGGCTTTTTTGTTTAGAATTGTTGCCTGTATTATATACCATATTTTTCGTCCTATAAGACACACCTACGTTTTAAATGAGGACTATAAGAAAAATATATTTTTCATTACACCTCAGGTGAGACCACCAATCATACCCCCAATGTTAATAAGACCCCAATCAGACCTCAGCTCAGACCCCAATGTAAATGACCACCAATCAGACCTCAGATAAGAGCCCCATGCCTCTCATCAGCCCCATATCAGTCCTTATGCCTCTCATCAGCTCCCATATCAGCTCCTATGCCTCTCATCACCCCCATATCAGCCCCATGCCTCTCATCAGCTCCCATATCAGCAACTATGCCTCTCATCAGGCCCATATCAGCCCCATGCCTCTCATCAGCCCCCATGCCTCTCATCAGCTCCCATATCAGCTCCTATGCCTCTCATCACCCCCATATCAGCCCCATGCCTCTTATCAGCTCCCATATCAGCCCCATGCCTCTCATCAGCCCCCATGCCTCTCATCAGCTCCCATATCAGCTCCTATGCCTCTCATCACCCCCATATCAGCCCCCATGCCTCTCATCAGCTCCCATATCAGCTCCTATGCCTCTCATCACCCCCATATCAGCCCCCATGCCTCTCATCAGCTCCCATATCAGCTCCTATGCCTCTCATTACCCCCATATCAGCTCCTATGCCTCTCATTACCCCCATATCAGCTCCTATGCCTCTCATTACCCCCATATCAGCTCCTATGCCTCTCATCACCCCCATATCAGCCCCTATGCCTCTCATTAGCCCCCATAATCAGCCCTTATGCCTCTCATTAGCCCCCATTATCAGCCCTTATGCCTCTCATTAGCCCCCATTATCAGCCCTTTTGCCTCTCATCAGCCCCATTGCCTCATGCCAGATAAAATAAATAAACCACTTACCTCTCCTGCTCCGTACGCCGACGCTCCTCACCGCCCGCGCCCGTCTTCTTCCTGCCGCAGCTGTGCTGTGTACTGATGCGCACAGCGCGAGGTCACAGAGCGCCCTCATGCTGTGCACAGCTGACAGCCAAGGACCAGGAAGCTTCCCGGTCCTCCGGTACTAATGAGTGCTTCCATAAAGAAAGCGCTCATTAGTATTTTCTTCACTCTCATCAGCCCTATGCCTCTCATCAGATCCCATATCAGCTCCTTTGCCTCTCATCACCCTCATAATCAGCCCTTATTTCTCTCATCCACCCCCATAATCAGCCCCCATTATCAGCCCTCATTATCAGCCCTCATGCCTCTCATCCCAATATAAATGACCCCCAATCAAACCTCAGATAAGAGCCCCATGCCTTTCATCAGCCCCCACGGCTCTCATCAGCCCCATATCAGCCCCCATGCCTCAAATCAGCCCTTATGCCTCTCATCAGCCCCCATTGCCTCATGCCAGATAAAATAAATAAACCACTTACCTTTCCTGCACCAGACGCCGCCGCTCCTCACCGCCCGCGCCCGTCTAATTCCTGCCGCAGCTGTGCTGTGAACTGATGCGCACAGCGTGAGGTCACAGAGCGCCCTCACGCTGTGCACACCCGAAAGCCGAGGACCAGGAAGCTTCCCGGTCCTAATGAGCGCTTCTATAAAGGAAGCGCTCATTAGTACTCGCCCCATAAGACGCTGGCGAAAAATACAGTCATTGAAAATTGAATACAGAATATTGTCCTTCTGTAGCAGTAGGAGAGAGAACACAAGCGTTCCTTCCCGAAAATCTGCTGCTTGCTGGTGGAGGAGGCCACTGCTTTTACATGTAGCGATCGCGTCCAGAGATGGGGAGGAGTGATCACTAATGCCATCACTGTTCCCCATATAGACTCGTTGATTCCCGGCAGCAGATTGTTTCCTGATCGTACTGTGTAAACACAAAGATTTTTGTGTTCACACCAACGATCCAATTACCTGATGAACGAGCATTTCACTTGTTCATCGGGTAATCGGCGGTAAATTTACACTGCCAGATCTTGACTAACGAACGTTATTATGAACGCTTGTTAGCGATGATCTATGTGATTCTTGGCCAGTGTAAAGGGTCCTTAACACTGTTGGACAGGAAAGGGTTTATCTGCAAGGTAGTCCTCATTGTCATCTCATTGGTGGAGGACTGGGATGACTGGACCATGAACAGTACTGCCAAGCAAGCAATTTACAACGACGCCAATCAAACCAGGAAAACCCCTGCTGTAACCACACAACTAATATTGCACCAAACAGAGTGAGAAACGTCTGTAGATTGCATGAAGTGTCCTCCACCGCACCCTCTGACAAGCGTCACGCCATGTGCTTCCTTTCACAGTGTGGCTGGTGCAATACGAATTATCTAATCTAGCACATGTTCTTATTCAGGTATGTCAGCATACAGATTTTTTAAAATTATATTCAAGTTTTAAATACTGTAAAAACATAGTCTGACTTGAGTGTGGGAGAAACAAAGCCCACAGATAAGCAGTGTATTGTGTAATGTGTGGAGCCCTGATCGATCATATTACTCTGATAGCATAGGGGCAATTTGGTGCCACCTTCACTCAAACCTGGTTTGGCAGACAGAGTTAAAGGGGTTGTCCTCTTTTTTTTATATTGATGACCTTTCCTAAGGATAGGTCATCAATATCTGATCGGTGGAGGGTCTGACTCCCAGCACCCCTGCTGATCAGCTGCTTTAAAAGAGCGCATCGCTCGTATGAGCGCTGCCTTCTCTTCACCGTTTACCTGCTCGCCATCCTAACCACAGTGGTGAGCAGGTGTAATTACAGCTCTGCCTTCCCACTCACTTGAACATTGAAGTGAATGGGACAGCGAAGTTGTACTTACACTGCTCAGTGGTGCAATGTGGACGGCGAGCAGGTGCAAAAATACAAGAACAATAGAAAACGTTCTCATCATTACCTGCATAGGCTCCAAGTGCTCTTTCCTGTCCATTTGGGCAATACAACATAATGTGGGTGAAGAGCACGACCAGGTCACACAGGGACACAGATTCTGAAAGAAGGCATGAAACATAAAAACAATCACTTCTAATTATTCATAATCTCCCTTTTTTTTTATGAGCGTGATAGAGGGGTTTTCTGTCAGTAGAGGCCCAAAGACTATTCTGACATGTATGAGGTCAATAGTAACTTCTGGATGGGGCCAAGATGCACATTTTTCATAAGGCCCAAAGGGGATCTACATCTCTGATTGTTTAAAGGGGTTGTCCCACAAAAACATTCTAGATTTTTCAAACCAGCACCTGGATCTAAACACTTTTCTAATTGCATGTCATTAAAAATTTTGTCTAGTCACTTAGCTATTCAATAAAATGTATCGGTATAGCGCCACCTGCTGTTTCCCCTTTTTCTAAATTCTCTGTCCGGCTCACTGAGGTTCCTATACATGCTCAGATTCACCAGCTGCAGCAGAAAGCACACGCCCCCTAAGCTGCCAGCTTGAAATAAATCTAGCAGAGAAATTGCACCAATAAATGGGCAGATTTCTGGATCCATGTGAGGTACAGGGCAGGTTCTAGCTTTGTTGTCATGTAATGTATGATTTTCATTTTTTTACATCACGCATGGGATAACCCCTTATGGAAATATGGCTATGTAATTTGGCTCCATGTGTGCATGCCAACACCTTTACCCATGTCTGAAACGATGTCCTACCACTAGTTACCAGCTACACCGTGTGAGTAGGAAATGTATTTTTAAGAATTAAGATGATGTGCAAGTAACAATTGGGAACGTGACGCATCTATGTGAAATAATATCATATTCATACATCATTTTGAATCATATTTTAATTCCTGGTTACCTTTACGGTTTTTCAGTTTTATGGGGAACAGTTTTCTGCCATGCTTATAGATCAGTAGCCTTCCGAGAACATTTAGTGAATGGACAAAGTACAAATACTGCAGCTCTTTCCTTGAGTAGAAAGTCTTCTGTTTAGCACCTGGAAGCAAACACAAAACATATGGCATGTTTTTTATATTTGCTACTCTCCACGATCACTCATCCCCATATAATACAGGTGTTACAGATGCAAATGCAGCTTTCACCTCCACTCATGGTCAGGCAATTATCAGGAACAAAGGTATCTTCCTGATAACTGCCTGCCTAATCATTCCATGTAAAGGGGCCTTAAAGGCTACGTACACCTTTGGGGGCAACGTTTTTATTGCATTGTACTCATTTTAAGCTAAAAATAATTTTTTTAATTGGTCTTTATTAAAATATGGATCCCTTTTTTCTGTACAGAGCAGAGATGCTCTAGAAGCAGCCTCCGGATTTTTCGTCTTTTACATCAGTTGGGGGGCTGACGGACTCCTTATCACTGCTCTCTGACATTATGAACACTCATTATAGCTCAGTTCTTATCTTACACATAAGATTGTGGCTTAAATAAGTGTTTACGACCTCTCAGTAGTTTAAAGATGAGGTTTATTAGATGACTAGCACAAAGTGAAAGTACCGCTCACACAGTTAACCCTTTGTGACAGAATGGCTCAATATTTTTAATAAAGGCCAATTGAAAATATGATTTTTAGCTAAAAATTTGTGAAATGCAATCATAAACAAAAACTGCCTCCAGGTGTACACAGCCTTAATACTTTCTAATCAGTACCCACAGTTTTAAACTGTGGAGGAACACAAGCTATTGACAAGATTAATGGTGATGCCCAGTTGTCATTTGTTTATACATTTCCAGGAAGAATAATAGAGGAGCAGCAGAAATATCCAACATGTGATGAGTCTATTTGCAAAGAAGAAACAAAACATGTTATACATAAAAGCTTCTTCACGGGTCAATATTATACTCACCAGGATATGGCTGGGAGGATGCTGCTTTAGTGTTTTCGTCAGTTCCCGACTGCGAGGACTCATAATAACAGAAGCACTGTTCAATGGCTGCAATTATCTGGAAGACAGCACAACTGCAGTGTTCAGAACTGTCTGTGAAGGTTCTCATTCATACAGGTCAAGTATATCAGTAGTAATAAGACAGAGCAGCTGGGCTTGTATTTAGTTCTTGAAAACTAGCGAAACAACTTCAAGAAAAAAAATACAAGTCCAGTTGCTCTGACTAAGGGTACTTTCACACTAGCGTTTTTCTTTTCCGGCGCTGAGTTCCGTCCTAGGAGCTCAATACCGGAAAATAACTTATCAGTTTTATCCCCATGCATTCTTAATGGAGAAAAATCAGTTCAGGATGCATCAGGATGTCATCAGTTCAGTCACTGAACGGCGTTTTGGACGGAAAAAAATACAGCAGCATGCTGCGGTATTATCTCAGTCCAAAATTCCGGATCAGTTGCCGGAATGCCGTATTCGGCATTAAATTTACATTAAAATGTATTAGTGCCGGCATGTATTAAATCCGGCATGAAAAATACTGCAATGCCGGACCCGTCCTTCCCGTCTGCGCATGCGCAGACAGGTAAAGATGTGAAAAAAATATATAACGGGTCAGTTTCTCCGGGTGACATCCGGAGAGACGGATCCGTTCTTGCAATGCATTTGTAAGAAGGATCCGCATCCGGATCCGTCTACAAATGCTGTCCGTTTGCATGCAGATTGCCGGATACGGCAGGCAGTTCCAGCAACGGAACAGCTTGCCAGATCACTCTGCCGCAAGTGTGAAAGTAGCCTCATTACTACTGGTATCCTTGACTCATAACAGGAGCCCTTTCATTCAGTATACAGTGGTGCTTGAAAGTTTGTGAACGCTTGAGAATTTTCTATATTTTGGCATAAATCTGACCTAAAACTACATCAGATTTTCACACAAGACCTAAAAGTAGATAAAGATAACTAAATCAAACAAATGAGTCAAAAATCATTCATTTATTGAGGAACATGCTCCAACATCTCATGTCTGTGAGTGGTAAAAGTTTGTCATCCTTTGCCTTCAGCATCTGGTGTTACTCCTGTGCGCAGCAATATCTGCAACTAAACATTTCTGATAATTGTTGATCATTTTAGCCCATTCCTCCATACAAAACAGCATCCAATCTTATGTTGGTGGGTTTTCTCCCATGAACTGCTTGCTTCAGGTCCTTACACAATATTTCTATTGGATGAAGGCCTCGACTTTGACTTTCCAAAACGTTAACTGCATTCTTCTTTAACCATTCTTTGGTAGAACGACCTAACTAACTGCTTAGGGTCCTTGTCTTCCTGCATGAAGCACGCTCTCTTGAGATTCAGCTCACGGACAGATGTTCTGACATGTTCCTTTAGAATTTGCTGGAATAATTGAGAATTAATTGTTCCATCAATGATGGCAAGCCGTCCTGGTCCAGATGCAGCAAAACAGGCTCAAAACATGATACTACCACCACTGTGTTACACGGCTGGAATAAGGTTTTTATGCTGAAATGCAGTGTTTCTGTTTCCAAACATAACACTTCTCATTTAAGCTAAAAACCTCTATTTTGGTCTCATCCGTCCACAAAATATTGTTCCAATAGCCTCCTGGCTTGCCTAGATGATCTTTAGCAAACTGCAAATGAGCAGCAATGTTGTTTTTGGAAAGCAGTGGCTTTTTCCTCACAATCCTAATGCTGGACACATGAATATGGGTAATTTCCTTGTGGACCATTACACATATTGTTCTTGGCATGATCTTTGTTGGTTGACAACTTTTCCAGCCTGATGAGCATCAACAACTGTTCTTCTGAGGTCCTCAGAAATCCCCTTTGTTTGTGCCATGATACACTTCCACAAACATGCGTTGATAGATCCATGTTCTTTAATTAAAACAGGTCTCCCACTCACACACGATTGTCATCCCACTGATGGCAAACACCTGACTCCAATTTCGACTTCAAATTATCTGCTAATCTTAAAGGTTTACATACTTTTGCCACTCACAGACATGTGACATTGGATCATTGTCCTCAATAAATAAAAGACCAAGTCTAATATTTTTGACTAATTTGTTTGATTTGATTATCTTTATATACTTGTAGTACTCTGATGTCGTTTTAGGACATATTTATGCTAAAATATAGAAAATTCTGAAGGGTTCACAAACTTCCAAGCACCACTGTATTTGTTCTGATGACAACTACAAATGGTGCAATGCTTACAGCAGTCTGTATTCTACTAACTGAACACAGACTGCAGAACATTGTGAGCAGGGGAGAGGAAACAGAGTGGGTTTTCAAGCAGTTACATGAATACTTACCAAAGATTTATATCTTTGCTCAAGAAGACGCAGCACCACAGTCCTGCTGTAATAGGCGTGCTGGAGGTCACAGCAGAAGATAAGATAGAATTAAAGAGCTTATAGGCATCAACTCTCTTCAGCTGTCCTAATAATATATGTTTGTCACTGTCATGGCTGTAGCTCCCACTATTTAATGTATGTTAAGCAGAAAAGATGGAGGTACACCACTTACATCCTGTGCTCCGCAGCTCTCCAACTGCATTTGGTTTGAGGCCATTTAATGGACCTGAAGTCAGTGCTGCCAAAAATGTTCTCAGCTAAAGTGACCTGTCCCACATCCACCTTGACCCACCTTATTACTTGGTCTTATGCTAACGTGTCAGTTAATGACGTTTTTTTCAGTACAGAATGAATACAGATATGCCATAGGTGTACAGCTGTAGATTACCATCCATTTCTTGAACCACATAGCCTTGGTATCGACCATTGACAAGTAGAAAACTGGATCTAGAAGCATTTGTGGGCTTGATTCCTGAGTAACTGCTAGCAGAGACAATGTGCTCTCTATAATTTCTTCCATGTACCTAATCACAGGGAAACACTGCACGAGTTTGGAAATCAAAGACATACAATATAACATAAAGATGATAAAGTGTTAAATCCCTTTAAAAACCATTGTGAAATAGTTTTCTTAGTAATCATGTAACGTAAGTAGTCACGGCGAACATATGCAAACTACTCCAGACCACTGGAAACAATAGGCTGCCGAGATTTGTAGGTAACATAGGGGCACTGTTCACACAGAGCAGCTTTGGCAAGCATCTTGCTTTATTTAGCCATTACTGGGACTGGATTCTGGAGTACAAGACTTTCATCTATATCTTTCCTTTGTTTATGATCCACTTCTGGCTTAGGCTACAAAAATCATCTAAATAAAGCTGCCTGTGGGCCTGTAAGACAGAAACAGGGCACCGTACAAATCTCGATTGCTGACTGCATAATAAGGAGGACAGCACTAGGCGCTTACTTTTCAGGATGTCTGATCCAAAAAGATGGAACTTCCTTCTGGTAATCATTCAAAAGGCGAATCTGGAGAAAGGAGATTATAATGTGAAGTAAATGAGCGTAAAAATGCAACTACAAATAAATAAAATGGAGAAAAAGACATAGGACCTTACTTTTTTCAGTGTTCGGACAACTTCGGGGTTGTTGATGTCAACACCAGTTAATAATATTGGTTTATGACTTGAAAGAAATGACGATTCTAAGTGTTTCGCTAAAAGAAACAAGTAAATACATTGGCTAATAGCTTTATATAGTGAGAAAATTACACGTTATTTCAGTCAAGTTCTAAAAAATGTGTGTCTGTGTATTACATTTTTAGTGGCGATTTTTATTTTTTTCTTTATCTGAAGATTCATATAAAAAATTCATTAATATTCAACTTTTCACACCAGTCACTGGAGCACGCAATAGGTTAATATTTCTGTTTTCACTGTTCAGCTTTGCTGTGCAGACTGGAGTAGATTGAGAAGAGTTATCTCATTATCATGATCATTACTAAGTAGGGAGTCATCCCCCTCTTTTCCCTCTGCTCCTTTATCCTTGCCCATCCCTATGCTCTTGTAGTGCTGTGCTGGCACTCTGTTGATTTCAGGATTGCACTGAGAATGGCCTCTTAAAAATAACATTTTTAGACCCATTTCCCCCCCAAAAAGCTTACTTTCATTCTTTACACATTTCATAAGAACACAGGTAAAGTTCTGTTGAAAGAGCATAGTAAATATATGGCATACTTCTACAGTATCATGGTGCCAACCTCCTAGCGGTCACATGATTTGATGACCCGTCAACAAAAGACAGTTGGAGGAGACTGTTCTTGGTCAAGTGGTCCTGGGTCCATGAGTCAGCAAATCATAATGCACTACTGCACTTCTGGGAACACATGACAGTGTTGTCAAACACCAAATGAGAGCAGTTCAAAGAAGAACTATACTAGTACGTTATTGAATGATTGGCTGTAATGTTATGTCCTTCCCTTTAAGGGGTTATGCAGAAGGCCGTTGCTCCGGACGTTTGTGCACCACATCACAGATTAGGGTTGCACCGGGTATTGAACTATCAATACCCAATCAACACTTTTAGACCCAGATCGATACGATACCGAGATTTGCTATTTTCCGATACTAGGCTGCGCTACTGCACAGCCTAGTAGCTGTTAGAGAACATGGCACGCGAAGCTCTCTGCACGCACCATGTTGTCCTGAGCTGGCACAGTGGAGAAGGAGGGAGTTCCTTCCCACTGTGACACGGCTGCAGCTGCCACCAATGAGAAGATAATATTGAGGAGGAGGGGAGGGCCAGTGGCTACTGCGCCACCAATGAGAGGATAATACTGAGAAGGAGGGGAGAGGCTGCAGCCACTGCGCTACCAATTAATAAAATTAACCTGTTAATGCAAATGTACGTGGCCTCAATAACAGGGAACGCTATCCTGCGAACCCCAATTAACCCCTCAGGTGCGGCATCTGAGGGGTTAATTGACGTGGTTCGAAGGGATCCCTGTCATTGAGGCTGGGTGTCGGCTGTATGTTATGGCTTGCACTTGCCGCGTACATTTGTATTAACGGGTTCATTATAATCATTGGTGGCACAGTGGCCTCCCCCCCACAGTATTATCTTTATTGGTGGCATAGTGGCCACAGGATCCCCTCCCCTGCTCCTCAGTGTTATATCCATGGTAAGCACAGGGCAGCAGGGACAATGTAAACTCTCTATTCACCATAATAGATCTCTATTAGGGTGAATAGGACAAGGGTTCTAGCCCCTCAGGGGGCTAATAGTTATTTAAAAAAAAATTAAAAGAAAAAGTTTAAATCACCCCCTTTCCCAATTTTATATATAGAATATATAAACAATAAAAAGAATAAACATATTAGGTATCACCGCATAGAAAAATCTCTGAACTCTTAAAATAAAATAAAATATCTCCTATGCGGTGAACGCCATAACAGACCCAAAAAAAAAAACCAAAAAAAAAAACGGGGGATTCGTTATTTTTTAGTCACCTTGTTCTCCCCCAAAAAATAGGATTGGACGGTTCTATTATGGGCCGGATGTTCCATAAAATGTGGAATGCACACAGCTTTTTTGCCGTTTAATTTTTTTCGTGTGGTATTGCATGGTATCGACTATCGCAATACTTTTTTATGGTATCGAAATCAAATCAAAATTTTGGTATCATGACAACAGATGTGGACCCATTCACTTGAATGCGTCCACAATCCGGAAGGTGCTTCCGTGAGAGTTACTCTCCGTGCCTCAGCACCGGAGTGGACGGATCACGGACCCATTCAAGTTGATGGTGCCCGTACATTGGGGACTGCAATTGTCCCCAATGCACGGAACGGCTGGGCAACGGGCGTGTGCATGAGGCCTTAGGCAGGATAGAAACTCTATACACACAGATAAGGCTCTGTATGCGCTGTACTCCATCTCCTCCTGAAGACTGTAAGAAGCTGGCCATACACAGACTAAAAAGCAAACAATTGTTTGCGATTTCCGATGGCAGACTGCTGAAAATGTAATTTGCCATGTCAGAAAATGTCATCCGTCAACGGCCAGAACTGCATGTTTATGGCATGATGGGTCAAATTCAGCCAATAATTTGCCATTGTACTCAAGCACCAGAGACTCCTTATTCGGCAAGCTGACACTTTTCCTGGCATATACACTGCAAACACTGTGTGAATATCTCCCAAGAAACCCCTGTTCTATTTGTAAGGTGGACTGGAGGTAATCATATATTATGCTATGATACTAGAACTTAGAAACCTGGAACTGCAGACGGCTTCAATTTGAAATTGAGTTTCCCATCTGGAATAAACCTTTTAAATTGGGGACATTTTGATTACTTTAATAAAGAGGTTGTCCCTTGAAAAATATTCTACAGTTTTCAACCAGCACCTGGATCTGAATACTTTTGTTATTGCATGTAGTTAAAAATGTAGCATAGTCACTGAGTTATTCAATAAAATGTATCTGTATAGCGCCACCTGCTGTTTTCTTTTTAATTTCTTTGAGCTGCTCACTGAGAAGGTCGCACATGCTCAGTTTCATCCTGCAACTACCTCCTGAGCTGTGATAGGGAGAGCTGAGACACGCCCCCTTAGCTGTGATAGGGAGAGCTGAGACACACCCCCTTAGCTACAGGAGAAAAGACACTCCCATTGAGCTGCCAGCTTGATATAAATCTAGCAGAGCAATGACTGGGGTGATCTCTCGACCCATGTGAGGTACAGGGCTGGTTCTAGTTTCGTTAGAGATTGTCATGTACTATATGATATCTGATTTAAATATTTTACATTAGTCATGAGATAACCCCTTTAAGCAATGCTACATGGACAGTTGCTGTGGAGCCTCCTGTTATTTCTATACATAACTAATTATCACGGTAGGAGATAAATCTCATACCCAAGCTTGTGTAGACTTCACGCGCCATATTCAGGGGAGATGAAGAGAATGTTTTTGCATAAAAGCGTAAAATTCTTTCCTGAAAGCGATCAAAGATTTATTAATTTCATTAACTGAATTAAAGTAATTATTCTATCATTTCAATGACAAAGGACCAACCTCAAACATCACATGCAGACATTTCTTTCCTCTGATATGCCATAGAGACACGTCAGAAGATGGCATCAATGGAGATATAAGTGCTTGGACCTACAACGGTCACAGGGCTACAGAGTGGGCATAGTTCAGACATACAAAAACCTATGGCACTTCAAAAATAGCCCTTCATTTTAGTGACTTACTCGGATTCAAACTTTATACCTCTACAAAAGGTGCACAATACATTTTACGGATTTCAAATTTTCTTACTGTGAACGTGGAGTTCGGATCAGCCAGAGCCAAATTGAGATTTTTATGAAGAACGCTCCAGCACTCGCAATTGAGAACGTCTGATGGGGGAGCAGAACACAATGTTTGCATGGCCTCGTTCCGCACCTTTTAGAGAGAGTGAAAGTGAACAAATGAAACATCATCTTAAGGCCTCATGCACACGACCGTTGTTGTGTTCCGTTAACGCAAAATGGGGTTCCGTTGTTCCGTTTCAGTTTTTGTTTCCATGTGTCTTCCTTTATTTTTGGAGGATCACCAGACATGAAGGAAAGTAAAAAAAAAGACAGGTTTGCCGTGCAAATGATAGAAAAAAAAAAGGGCGCGGATGACAATCTTGTGTGCCTCCGTGTTTTTTAGCGGTCCCATTGACTTGAATTGGTCCGCGTACCGTTTTCCGCTAAAATAATAGGACAGATTATATTTTTTTGACGGACTGGAACCACGGATCACGGACGACAAACGGTGCATTAGCCAAGTTTTCAACTGACCCATTGAATGTCAATGGGTCCGCAGAAAATCACGAAAAACGGCGCAACGGACACGGAATAAAACAATGGTCGTGTGCATGAGGCCTAAGGAGGACCAGGTGCTCAAAATAATTAGAAAACAGTGCTGGCGTGGAAGCTAGAGCCTCAAGGTAGCCATGCACATTAATCTAAAACTCAACCAAAACAAATATTTCTCAGTTGAAACTTTAAGGGGATGTCCCACGAAAAAACCAGCACCTGGATCTGAATACTTTTGTAATGGCATGTTATTAAAAATGTAGTATAGCCACTGAGTTATTCACTGAACTCTATCTGTATAGCGCCACCTGCTGTTTGCTCTTTTTCTAATCTCTCTGCCCTGCTCACTGATATGGAAGAACATGCTCAGTTCCATCCTTCAACTGCCACCAGCTGCAGCAGAAAGTATGCACCCCCTTAGAAAGTGCACCCCCCTATGCTACCAGCTTGATATAAATCCAGCAGAGCAATGAACGGGGAAACCTCTGGATCCATGTGAGGCACAGGGCTGGTTACAGCCAAGAGATGACAGACCATCATCTTCTGAAAAGAAGAAAGAAGTTGGCTGTGTTTCAAATTTTCATCCAATCGATGGACAAAATATAGTTCATATACACAAAAAAAAAAAAAAATATATATATATATATATATATATATAAAATTATTATTATTTATTTTTTTAAGACTGTTCCCACATAGATTATTCACCTATTATTCCAGTGTCATAGATGTATGACCATTTTGAAAGACTGCAATAGTTAAAATCCCTGCTATAATAACCATTTGACGTTGGTGTCCAACAGGCAGAAAGCAGGATGAGGTTTAATTTCTGAACACTCACCCTGCCCCCATTCGGCGTTCGTGGCCCCAATTATAGTGTTTTTTCGGAAATGAGAGCACTCAGAAGAGTAAAGTAACAGCAGGGAATAATCAGTAAATCATACTACACAAGTAGATATTTGGTAAAAACAAGACAATTAGTTAACATTTCATAGATCACGTTCCTACTATGATCAGACCAGTAATACCAGTCACTTATAACCAGTACCTCCTCCGGCTGACTGGGATCCAGCTGCTCAGCAATTAGTTGTAACTGTTCCTGATTCATGAATGTATAACTCTGAAAAATATAAAAAATATATAGAAACTGTCATCATTCATGGTGACCGAAGCTCAACATAGCCTTTGTATCTCAGCTTTTAGGCTGTCCGGACTCTCGCTCTCGATGCAGTCACACAGCCAACAGCAGGTAGAGATGGGGACAAACCCCCCTGTCGCGGCCTGCTATTGGGCGATTCCCCACCGTATGTTTTGATCCGCGCAACAGGGAGATGCAGTGGCAGCCGTGCAGGCATAAGGAGCGACTTAGGTGGTGGCATAGCCCAAGACCCCTTTGAGACTGCTGTAAAAGGCATATTAGTGTTTTATAGCTATGGTCGACTGTAATGTGCAGTTTTTTTGTTTTTACACTAGCGAAGTGAACGCGCAGCCGTTAACGTCTTCTTTCTTCTTCCTGCAGGACCTGCGCTGACGTCATTGCGCTCAACACGTGGTAAACGCGGTGACGTCAGCGCAGGTCCTGCGCTGACATCACCGCGCTCGATGACGTCAGCGCAGGTCCTTTTGCAGGTCCTGCAAGAAGAAGAAAGAAGACTATAACGGCTGCGCGATCAAGTGGGTGAGGTAAGTAATTTTATTATTTTTTAACCCTTAATGGACATTTTACTTAGCATTCTGTATTAAAGAGTGCTATTATTTTCCATTATAACCATGTTATAATGGAAAATAATAAAATAATACAGTAAATAGACTTTAATGGGGTCCAGGGGCTCATCTCATCATCTCCTTAGCAACCATCCGTGAAAATCGCATTGCATCTGCACTTGCTTACAGATGCTATGCGATTTTCACGCAGACCCATTCATTTCGATGGGGCCTGCGTTGCGTGAAAAACACAGAATATAGAACATGGTGCGATTTTCACGCAACGCACAAGTGATGCGTGAAAAACATTGCTCATGCGCACAGCCCCATTGAAATGAATGGGTCAAGATTCAGTGCAGGTGCAATGCGTTCACGTCACTCATTGCACCCGTGTGAAAGGGGTCTAAGAGTCCAAGCTACATGGCTGCATCTCACCTTACCTCACCTTAAGCATGCAAGATCATTATTTTTCACAGACACCATGGGCCGACATTTAATAGGTTATCAGTACGTGGATCAGAAGAGCATTACCTGGTTGAAAGAGGAATCGCTATCCGAGCAGTTATCCGTGTATCTACTGCTGTGCTGCTCATGCAAGGCTTTCTTCTGCATTTCTCGGTTCCTGGCCTGATCCTCTTCAAACTTATTGAGAAGTGTCTCCACCACAGCCATCGTCACATTCTTCAATGACAGCATCATTTCCGCGTAACTTAAGTAAAATCAATACATTTTTAACACAAACAAGGAGCCGATTTGTGAGATATTGACTATGTTTGACTATCCGGGCTCTCTTAGGAAAACTCCTTTTAATTGAGCAGGTCGCCATGAAGTTATCTGACCATGGGTGCCCGGCAGTTCAGCCTCCAATCACCTTGCTATTTCTTGTATCTGTGCAGGGAAATGAAGCATTACAGGACACACTTGGTAAGCAGTGGCTGCATAGGTGACAGCAGTCCTCCAAACCCAGAACCCTTTCTTGTAGCGGTGGGTTACTGCCATGGTTTTTCAATGTGAATGCCGTGAACCTGCTTGTGGTTTAGTCGTACTGAATGGAGCTAAAGTGTGAGTGGACACTCAACGCAATTCCAGAAGTGTCCGTCCAGACACCAGCCAAGAAAAGCTATGTCCCATCTTGGAGTGGTTATGGCTATACACCATGGCCGTGAACTGCAGGTAAACTCTGCATGGCCGGCGGTGGCTTTTGGGCATGTAATCTGCACCAAACTCCACAGGCAAAAGACTATGGGGCAAATATGGTTTTGGCCATAACACCCAATCAGATTCCACCTTTCATTTTTCCGGATTCCTTTGGAAAATGAAAAGTGGAATCTGATTGGTTGCTATTGGCAACTAAGCCAGTTTTTCTTTATACCTTTTTATTACTCTCCTCCTATGTGTGAATGGGTTCTACGACTAGCAGGGACCTCCTAGGTAGTGGTGCTGCTATTTTATGGCCAATTTTTTTTTTTTTTTTAACAATCTTGGAAAAAACTGTCAATTTAGATTTTATCAAAACTCCTGTACAGGTCAAACATGTTAGATTGATGGAGATCTGACTGCCAAGATCCTCACTGATCACTAGAATGGGGGATCCTGTCCCATGCCCTTCAATCTGCACAACCACAGCAAAGAGATGTATGAACTGAGCAGCAGTGGCCATTGTATTCCAGCACACATGCCACCCCTGCCCTAGAGAATACAGGGGCTAGTCTACTAGCAGGTCACATCAACGACTCACTCCTTGGATTCTCGAGTCCGTTTGGTAACACGTTGTACCAGCGTGTCATAATATCCAGATCCCTCTCCTGGAGCCTGGGTGATGGGGCAACTCTCCGTCTCATCATCAATCACTGATCCCAGGGAGCTCTTGATGTAATGTCTCAGGTACTTCACCAGCTCGTAGCTGAGGAATAAAATACATTAGTACTACAATATCTCCTTTTTCAATGCATTTTAGGGAAATCTGAGAATGAGAAGCTGATTCTAAGAAAGGGTATAATACCATCGATGTGCCTAAAGGGCATTGTGGCATCGCAAAAACGCGGCAGTTCCAGGTTTAAAAAAAAAACAAAAAAAACTACCAGCCCATGTGAATACACCAGAAGGATCCTAGGTTGTATGTTAATTACGGATCATTACAGGTAAATAAACACTACAGAGGAGAAGTATTGAGAGGAGCTCACTGCTCAGCGGTAGTGTTGAGCAAACTTGTGTTTTAAGTTCGGCGTCTAAAGTTCGGGATCAGGTTATCGAAGAATCGCGCTATGGATTCCGCTACCCGGACCAAGTTATGGTCCGTGGTAGCGGAATCCATAACACGATTCTTTGATAACCCGAACCAGAACTTTCTCTTTCACACTTGCGTTATTGTCTTCCAGCATACAGTTCTGTCGTCGGGGCTCTATGCCGGAAGAATCCTGATCAGGATTATCCAAATGCATTCTGAATGGAGTGAAATCCGTTCAGGATGCATCAGGATGTCTTTAGTTCCGGAACGGAATGTTTTTTTGGCCGGAGAAAATACCGCAGCATGATGCGCTTTTTGCTCCGGCCAAAAATCCTGAAAACTTGCCGCAAGGCCGGATCCGGAATGAATGCCCATTGAAAGGCATTAATCCGGATCCGGCCTTAAGCTAAACGTCGTTTCGGCGCATTGCCGGATCCGACGTTTAGCTTTTTTAGAGTGGTTACCATGGCTGCCGGGACGCTAAAGTCCTGGCAGCCATGGTAAAGTGTAGTGGGGAGCGGGGGAGCAGCATACTTACCGTCCGGGGCGCTCCAGAGTGACGTCAGGGCGCCCCACGCGCATGGATGACGTGAAGGCATGGCGCGTCATCCATGCGCATGGGGCGCTCTGACGTCATTCTGAAGCGCCCCGGGAGCCGCGCGGACTGTAAGTATACCGCTCCCCCGCACCCCGATCCTACTATGGCAACCAGGACTTTAATAGCGTCCTGGGTGCCATAGTAACACTGAAAGCATTTTGAAGACGGATCCGTCTTCAAATGCTTTCAGTACACTTGCGTTTTTCCGGATGCGGCGTGTAATTCCGGCAAGTGGAGTACACGCTGGATCCGGACAACGCAAGTGTGAAAGAGGCCTTAAAACACAAGTTCGCTCAACACTACTCAGCGGTGCTCCAGTCTGAATTTGTAGGGCAACATGCGCCAGGTGCGCTGACAGATCACACGTCTGTAAGGCCTCATGCACGCGACTGTAATTTGTTTCCGTGTCCGTTCCGTTTTTTTTGCGGATATGATGCGGACCCATTCATTTCAATGTCCGCATCAGTATGTCCGTTCTGTTGCTCCGCAAAAAAAATTGTGCATGTCCTATTTTTTTCTAGTTTGCGGACAAGGATAGGCATTATTACAATGGATTCGCCCAAAAAAAAACGGATGCCATGCAGACTGCAAAACACATACGATCGTGTGCATGTAGCCTAAGGGAATATGGAGCGCTACTGATCAAGGCCAGGGGGTTCCTATTCTTGTTCACTTGTCTAATGTGTCATGCACACCGTTGTGTCCGTATTTTGGTCTGCCAACCATGGATCCACCAAATACAGATACCTTCCATATGCACGCCGTATTTTTCTCATTCCCATCAATAGAGATTACTATTCTAGTCTGCAATACAGACCAGAATAGGACGTGTTCTATAATTTGTTGAATGGCCACGCGGATCCGCCCAAAATACGGAAGTGTGCATGGCGCCTTCAAAATATACAGGGAAGTGTGCTGTCCCCAAAAAATGCAGATAGCAAAAGATGAAAGGATGAAAAACATAGTCGTGTGCATGAGGCTGGGTTCACATCACCTTTTATGCCTCCGTATGACGTATACATTGGGAAAAAAAAAGGGATACATAAACGCAGCACACCACGTTCTTGTATCCTGCAGACTCCAGTAAAATTTACAATGGAACTCTATGGTTAACGGATGCCACTGTACGGCATCGGTCTGGTGCATCCGTTTAATGTATACAGTATACGGATTTGAAAAACATGATGTGAACTGACAGAAAGCGTTTGTAAGCAAGTCGTAAAGTGGCAGCCATTCACATGATCCCTATTGGCCAGTTAGAGAGAGGAACGGTGGATGCCAAGAGGGTGACCTTTTGGCACAAATTGGGATAGAATGCGTCAACACCCTTGGGTTTTCGCTGTATACAGGTCCTTCTCAAAAAATTAGCATATTGTGATAAAGTTCATTATTTTCTGTAATGTACTGATAAACATTAGACTTTCATATATTTTAGATTCATTACACACCAACTGAAGTAGTTCAAGACTTTTATTGTTTTAATATTGATGATTTTGGCATACAGCTCATGAAAACCCAAATTTCCTATCTCAAAAAATTAGCATATCATGAAAAGGTTCTCTAAACGAGCTATTAACCTAATCATCTGAATCAACTAATTAACTCTAAACACCTGCAAAAGATTCCTGAGGCTTTTAAAAACTCCCAGCCTGGTTCATTACTCAAAACCGCAATCATGGGTAAGTCTGCCGACCTGACTGCTTTCCAGAAGGCCATCATTGACACCCTCAAGCAAGAGGGTAAGACACAGAAAGAAATTTCTGAACGAATAGGCTGTTCCCAGAGAGCTGTATCAAGGCACCTCAGTGGGAAGTCTGTGGGAAAGAAAAAGTGTGGCAGAAAATGCTGCACAACGAGAAGAGGTGACCGGACCCTGAGGAAGATTGTGGAGAAGGACCGATTCCAGACCTTGGGGGACCTGCGGAAGCAGTGGACTGAGTCTGGAGTAGAAACATCCAGAGCCCCCGTGTACAGGCGTGTGCAGGAAATGGGCTACAGGTGCCGCATTCCCCAGGTCAAGCCACTTTTGAACCAGAAACAGCGGCAGAAGCGCCTGACCTGGGCTACAGAGAAGCAGCACTGGACTGTTGAATGTCATTCGGAAATCAAGGTGCCAGAGTCTGGAGGAAGACTGGGGAGAGGGAAATGCCAAAATGCTTGAAGTCCAGTGTCAAGTACCCACAGTCAGTGATGGTCTGGGGTACCATGTCAGCTGCTGGTGTTGGTCCACTGTGTTTTATCAAGGGCAGGGTCAATGCAGCTAGCTATCAGGAGATTTTGGAGCACTTCATGCTTCAATCTGCTGAAAAGCTTTATGGAGATGAAGATTTCATTTTTCAGCATGACCTGGCACCTGCTCACAGTGCAAAACCACTGGTAAATGGTTTACTGACCATGGTATTACTGTGCTCAATTGGCCTGCCAACTCTCCTGACCTGAACCCCATAGAGAATCTGTGGGATATTGGGAAGAGAAAGTTGAGAGATGCAAGACCCAACACTCTGGATGAGCTTAAGGCCGTTATCGAAGCATCCTGGGCCTCCATAACACCTCAGCAGTGCCACAGGCTGATTGCCTCCACGCCACGCCGCATTGAAGCAGTCATTTCTGCAAAAGGATTCCCGACCAAGTATTGAGTGCATAACTGAACATCATTATTTGAAGGTTGACTTTTTTTGTATTAAAAACACTTTTCTTTTATTGGTCGGATGAAATATGCTAATTTTTTGAGATAGGAAATTTGGGTTTTCATGAGCTGTATGCCAAAATCATCAATATTAAAACAATAAAAGGCTTGAACTACTTCAGTTGGTGTGTAATGAATCTAAAATATATGTAGGTCTAATGTTTATCAGTACATTACAGAAAATAATGAACTTTATCACAATATGCTAATTTTATGAGAAGGACCTGTAGAATAACCTAAGGCAGTGATGGTGAACCTCTTAGAGGCCGAGTGCCCAAACTGCAAACCAAAACCCACTTATTTATCGCAAAATGCCAACACAGCAATTTAACCTGAATACCAATATCCTATATCTTCCATGTACTTTATCATTTAGCTATAATAACCCTTTCTACATTCAATGTGCTGCCTGTGCTGTTCATAGCATGTCCTGCATGATGAATGGCAGGAAAAGTCTAAGGCATATTGGTACACCATAGACTTTCTCCAGGGTGCGGGTGCCCACAGAGAGGGCTCTGAGTGCCGCCTCTGGCACCCGTGCCATAGGTTCGCCATCACTGACCTAAGGGAAGACACTATTCTATACACGGGAATATGGTACATTTCTTATACAAGGAAAACCCATTTCAATCCCTCACCATTTTTAAAATCCATGCTAGCTGTCAAAGGGAGCATACCTGTGCTACACTGATCTAGTCTACCAAATCCTAGGCCTCCTCACATTGGCAATGCAAACTTCTGTTCTCTACAAAACATGAGCGCAGGTGAGGGGTATGAAGTCCAGGCTGCGGCTCACCGATTACTGACTGCGTCCAAGTGTAGAAAACAATCAGATCTGGACATTTTTTGCTCTCATTCCATTCACTGATCTTGAACACTAAGCTCTGAGGGCTCATTCACATCTGCGTTCAGCTTTCCATTCTGCTGATGGGTTAGAAAAACAACTGATCTGTCTTAGGTTACATGCACACGACCGTATGTGTTTTGCGGTCCGCAAATTGTGGATCTGCAAAAAAAACGTATGCCATTGTTTTTTTTTTTTTTTTTGGCAGATCCATTGTAACAATGCCTATAACGGACAAGAATAGGACATGTTCAATTTTTTTTTGCGGGGCTACGGAACGGACATACTGATGTGGACAGTACACGGTGGTGCTGTTCGCATTTTTTGCAGACCCATTGAAATGAATGGGTCTGCATCCTATCCGCAAAAAAAACAAACAGAATGGACACGGAAACAAAATACGTTCGTGTGCATGAGGCCTTACTTTGGGCATCAGTTGTGATCAGTATGTGGCACTTTTTCTCCCGTCAAAAAGAACTGATTTCTGATGGACGTGACTCAAACTGATCAGAACTGATGCTCAAAACAGACAGATCTGTTACTTTTCCTGTATTTTCTCTGGATCCTGCATCGGCGGAGGCTACCTGATACATGCCAGACTCATTAACTATCAAGGGGACTGGCAGAGATCGCCACAATCTGGCAAACATGCCGAGAATCGACCGTACGAAACTGCGAGCAGAAGTTTATGTCCGGCTAATTCTTGGCATATTTGCCAGGATGGATCTCCATTATAGTAAATGAGGCCGGATGGTGGCACTGTAGCATCCGGCAATGTCGGATTCTAAAAGCGCTAGTGTGAAACTAGCCTTAGAAGAACGGAGAGCTCAACGCAGATGTGAACTCTGCCTAAGTCCTCTTGCATACGACCGTATGTATTTTGTGGTCCGCAAAAAATACGGATGACGTCCGTATGCATTCCGTATTTTGCGGAACAGAACAGCTGGTCCCTAATAGAACAATCCTATCCTTGTCCGTAATGCGGATAATAATAGGACATGTTCTATTTTTTTTGCGGAACGGACATACGGAAACGGAATGCACACGGAGCAACTTTCTTTTTTTTTCTGCAGACCCATTGAAATGAATGTTTCCACATACGGTCAGCAAAGAAACGGAACGGACACGGAAAGAAAATATGTTCGTGTGCATGAGCCTTTAGGCCCCTTTCACACGGACTGAATCCTGACCTATTCATTTCTATGGGGCTGTGCACACGAGCGGTGATTTTCACGCATCACTTGTGCATTGCGTGAAAATCGCAGCATGCTCTACTTTGTGTGTTTTTCACGTAACGCAGGCCCCATAGAAATGAATGGGGTTGCGTGAAAATCACAAGCATCCGCAAGCAAGTGCGGATGCGGTGCGATTTTCACGCACGGTTGCTAGATGACGATCGGGATGGAGACCGGATCATTATTATTTTCCCTTATAACATGGTTATAAGGGAAAATAATAGCATTCTGAATACAGAATGCATAGTAAAATAGCGCTGGAGGGGTTAAAAAATAAATAAATAATTTAACTCACCTTAATCCACTTGCTCGCGCAGCCTGGCATCTCTTCTGTCTTCTTCTTTGCTGTGTGCAGTAACAGGACCTGTGGTGACGTCACTCCGGTCATCACATGATCCATCACCATGGTAAAAGATCATGTGACGGACCATGTGATGACCGGAGTGACGTCACCACAGGTCCTGTTACTGCACACAGCAAAGAAGACAGAAGAGATGCCGGGCTGCGCGATCAAGTGGATTAAGGTGAGTTAAATTATTTTTTATTTTTTTTAACCCCTCCAGCGCTATTGTACTATGCATTCTGTATTCAGGATGCTATTATTTTCCCTTATAACCATGTTATAAGGGAAAATAATAGAATCTACAGAACATCAATCCCAAGCCCGAACTTCTGTGAAGAAGTTCAGGTTTGGGTACCAAACATGCGCGATTTTTCTCACGCGCGTGCAAAACGCATTACAATGTTTTGCACTCGCCTTAGCCTTAAGCCTCTTTTACACAAATGATATGGATAGGCTCCGGATGCGTTCAGTGGAACTCGCACCATTTTGCAAGCAAGTTCAGTCAGTTTTGTCTGTGATTGCGTTCAGTTGTTCAGTTTTGTAGACGCTGGTGAAATGTGTTTTGATGCGTTTTTTCACACGCGTAAAAAAACTGAAGGTTTACAGACTAAATCTCCTAGCAACCATCAGTAAAACAAATTGCATCCAGGTTACCTCCAGGTTACCTCCGGATGCAATGCGTTTTTCACTGAAGCCCCATTCACTTCTATGGGGCCAGGGCTGCGTGAAAAACGCGGAATATAGAACATGCTTCAATTCTCACGTAACGCACAAGTGATGTGTGAAAATCCGCATTCTACGACAACTTCCATGTAAAGTACAGATAGTCTTAATTACTTGTGAAAGTGCTCGTCGGTCTCCTCCAGATGAAGCAGGATCTCCTCCGCACACTCGGCTGATGGGGCACTAGCGAGCTTTTCTGTCACACTCTGTAGTAACTGCCTAACCATGGACTGGAGGGAGACCTCCTCCTCGGCCGAGAAGCTTGCCATCATACACGTCCCAGCCTTCAGCCACTAATACAACTGCAGATTGAATGGAGAAAACTCTATATTAGACTGTGAGGGCTTCACCTAGTCTCCACAGCTTCCATTAGAAAGCCAGTAATAATGCTGCATGCTGCGGTTGGGATCTGTAACCTGCAATACCACATGATGCTGCTGGGGTCATATGGCCGCGCAGCACTGGGCGTATCCCAGCCACCGTCTATTACGGAATGGGTTAACAGTTATTATTTCTTCTCACAGGGCCTAGATATGCCATGGTTTGCCCTGACATTACTATTATATTTTTTATATTGTGGTCATATTAGTAAAAAATAATGAAAAAACACTCATTTTGTGCCCCATTGTCCAGGGACACAACAATATGTATTCTTTATGCTAAGTAACTGAAGGGAGGTGAAACCAAAATAAGGAGGCGGGGACAACTCAAGTAGGCGGAGTCAGCAATTCCATAGTGCAGTACATACAGGACATACACCCGGTGAGCTGCAGAACATGCACCCTGTGAGCTGCAGAACATACAGGACATGCACCCTGTGAGCTGCAGAACATACACCCTGTGAGCTGCAGAACATGCACCCTGTGAGCTGCAGAACATACAGGACATACACCCTGTGAGCTGCAGAACATACAGGACATGCACCCTGTGAGCTGCAGAACATGCACCCTGTGAGCTGCAGAACATACACCCTGTGAGCTGCAGAACATACACCCTGTGAGCTGCAGAACATACAGGACATGCACCCTGTGAGCTGCAGAACATACACCCTGTGAGCTGCAGAACATGCACCCTGTGAGCTGCAGAACATACAGGACATACACCCTGTGAGCTGCAGAACATACAGGACATGCACCCTGTGAGCTGCAGAACATGCACCCTGTGAGCTGCAGAACATACACCCTGTGAGCTGCAGAACATACACCCTGTGAGCTGCAGAACATACAGGACATACACCCTGTGAGCTGCAGAACATACAGGACATACACCCGGTGAGCTGCAGGACATACACCCGGTGAGCTGCAGAACATACACCCTGTGAGCTGCAGAACATACACCCTGTGAGCTGCAGAACATACAGGACATGCACCCTGTGAGCTGCAGAACATACACCCTGTGAGCTGCAGAACATACACCCTGCGAGCTGCAGAACATACAGGACATACACCCTGTGAGCTGCAGAACATACAGGACATACACCCTGCGAGCTGCAGAACATACAGGACATACACCCTGCGAGCTGCAGAACATACAGGACATACACCCTGCGAGCTGCAGAACATACAGGACATACACCCTGCGAGCTGCAGAACATACAGGACATACACCCTGTGAGCTGCAGAACATACACCCTGTGAGCTGCAGAACATACAGGACATGCACCCTGTGAGCTGCAGAACATACACCCTGCGAGCTGCAGAACATACAGGACATACACCCTGCGAGCTGCAGAACATACAGGACATACACCTTGTGAGCTGCAGAACATACACCCTGCGAGCTGCAGAACATACAGGACATACACCCTGTGAGCTGCAGAACATACAGGACATGCACCCTGTGAGCTGCAGAACATGCACCCTGTGAGCTGCAGAACATACACCCTGTGAGCTGCAGAACATACACCCTGTGAGCTGCAGAACATACACCCTGTGAGCTGCAGAACATACACCCTGTGAGCTGCAGAACATACACCCTGTGAGCTGCAGAACATACAGGACATGCACCCTGTGAGCTGCAGAACATACACCCTGTGAGCTGCAGAACATACAGGACATACACCCTGCGAGCTGCAGAACATACAGGACATACACCCTGTGAGCTGCAGAACATACACCCTGTGAGCTGCAGAACATACACCCTGTGAGCTGCAGAACATACACCCTGTGAGCTGCAGAACATACACCCTGTGAGCTGCAGAACATACACCCTGTGAGCTGCAGAACATACAGGACATGCACCCTGTGAGCTGCAGAACATACACCCTGCGAGCTGCAGAACATACAGGACATACACCCTGCGAGCTGCAGAACATACAGGACATACACCCTGCGAGCTGCAGAACATACAGGACATACACCCTGCGAGCTGCAGAACATACAGGACATACACCCTGCGAGCTGCAGAACATACAGGACATACACCCTGTGAGCTGCAGAACATACACCCTGCGAGCTGCAGAACATACAGGACATACACCCTGCGAGCTGCAGAACATACAGGACATACACCCTGCGAGCTGCAGAACATACAGGACATACACCCTGCGAGCTGCAGAACATACAGGACATACATCCTGTGAGCTGCAGAACATACAGGACATACACCCTGTGAGCTGCAGAACATACACCCTGTGAGCTGCAGAACATACAGGACATACACCCTGTGAGCTGCAGAACATACACCCTGTGAGCTGCAGAACATACAGGACATACACCCTGTGAGCTGCAGAACATACACCCTGCGAGCTGCAGAACATACAGGACATACACCCTGCGAGCTGCAGAACATACAGGACATACACCCTGCGAGCTGCAGAACATACAGGACATACACCCTGCGAGCTGCAGAACATACAGGACATACACCCTGTGAGCTGCAGAACATACAGGACATACACCCTGTGAGCTGCAGAACATACAGGACATACATCCTGTGAGCTGCAGAACATACAGGACATACACCCTGTGAGCTGCAGAACATACACCCTGTGAGCTGCAGAACATACAGGACATGCACCCTGTGAGCTGCAGAACATACACCCTGCGAGCTGCAGAACATACAGGACATACACCCTGCGAGCTGCAGAACATACAGGACATACACCCTGCGAGCTGCAGAACATACAGGACATACACCCTGCGAGCTGCAGAACATACAGGACATACACCCTGCGAGCTGCAGAACATACAGGACATACACCCTGTGAGCTGCAGAACATACACCCTGTGAGCTGCAGAACATACAGGACATGCACCCTGTGAGCTGCAGAACATACACCCTGCGAGCTGCAGAACATACAGGACATACACCCTGCGAGCTGCAGAACATACAGGACATACACCCTGTGAGCTGCAGAACATACACCCTGCGAGCTGCAGAACATACAGGACATACACCCTGTGAGCTGCAGAACATACAGGACATGCACCCTGTGAGCTGCAGAACATGCACCCTGTGAGCTGCAGAACATACACCCTGTGAGCTGCAGAACATACACCCTGTGAGCTGCAGAACATACACCCTGTGAGCTGCAGAACATACACCCTGTGAGCTGCAGAACATACACCCTGTGAGCTGCAGAACATACAGGACATGCACCCTGTGAGCTGCAGAACATACACCCTGTGAGCTGCAGAACAGACAGGACATACACCCTGCGAGCTGCAGAACATACAGGACATACACCCTGTGAGCTGTAGAACATACACCCTGTGAGCTGCAGAACATACACCCTGTGAGCTGCAGAACATACACCCTGTGAGCTGCAGAACATACACCCTGTGAGCTGCAGAACATACACCCTGTGAGCTGCAGAACATACACCCTGTGAGCTGCAGAACATACAGGACATGCACCCTGTGAGCTGCAGAACATACACCCTGCGAGCTGCAGAACATACAGGACATACACCCTGCGAGCTGCAGAACATACAGGACATACACCCTGCGAGCTGCAGAACATACAGGACATACACCCTGCGAGCTGCAGAACATACAGGACATACACCCTGCGAGCTGCAGAACATACAGGACATACACCCTGTGAGCTGCAGAACATACACCCTGCGAGCTGCAGAACATACAGGACATACACCCTGCGAGCTGCAGAACATACAGGACATACACCCTGCGAGCTGCAGAACATACAGGACATACACCCTGCGAGCTGCAGAACATACAGGACATACATCCTGTGAGCTGCAGAACATACAGGACATACACCCTGTGAGCTGCAGAACATACACCCTGTGAGCTGCAGAACATACAGGACATACACCCTGTGAGCTGCAGAACATACACCCTGTGAGCTGCAGAACATACAGGACATACACCCTGTGAGCTGCAGAACATACACCCTGTGAGCTGCAGAACATACACCCTGCGAGCTGCAGAACATACAGGACATACACCCTGCGAGCTGCAGAACATACAGGACATACACCCTGCGAGCTGCAGAACATACAGGACATACACCCTGTGAGCTGCAGAACATACAGGACATACACCCTGTGAGCTGCAGAACATACAGGACATACATCCTGTGAGCTGCAGAACATACAGGACATACACCCTGTGAGCTGCAGAACATACACCCTGTGAGCTGCAGAACATACAGGACATACACCCTGTGAGCTGCAGAACATACACCCTGTGAGCTGCAGAACATACAGGACATACACCCTGTGAGCTGCAGAACATACACCCTGTGAGCTGCAGAACATACAGGACATACACCCTGCGATCTGCAGAACATACAGGACATACACCCTGCGATCTGCAGAACATACAGGACATACACCCTGCGAGCTGCAGAACATACAGGACATACACCCTGTGAGCTGCAGAACATACAGGACATACACCCTGCGATCTGCAGAACATACAGGACATACACCCTGCGATCTGCAGAACATACAGGACATACACCCTGCGAGCTGCAGAACATACAGGACATACACCCTGTGAGCTGCAGAACATACACGGTGTGGGAGATTTCTCAAGGCCGTTTTCGCTAGTCTGTACCCCCTTGCAGCTCTCGTAGATTTCTCGCATCCTTCTGCTTGCGGTGAGCCAGTCTGTATTCTAAAGATAAATGTGCCAGTCCTGCTGCGGCGCCCGCTCCCTACACCGATTCTCGCCCCCTCTGAAAAGTGTCGAGCAAGGGGGAAAAGTCACAGATTTTGTCGCCAAAATGGCACGTGAAAAAATCTGCGACTTTAATGGTAGGGCTATACAGCGACAAGACCATTGCGCAACATTTTATGTAATGTATGTCAATGCGACAGTAGCGGGCAGCGCTTTTTCTGTTGCATGCGGATATTACTCCACTGACTTTAATGGAAGTGGCAGGAGACATGCACCTCACTCGCAGACTTTCCTGCCCATGTACCCCTGGCTGAATCACTTAATACATTGCCCCCAGGTGCCCACTGCCCTCTGCCCGGAGGGCACGGTCTGTTGCTATGGTAACACCACAGCGCCCGGTCCGGGATTGTCACAGTACATGGCACCGTCACGGGGTCGTGGCCACGCCCATTTAGTGATCGATCACATCTATTGGAACCAGTCCTATAATGTCGGACTATACACATGACGCTAACGCTCCATACAAACCTATGGGGGCATTCCTATTAGGGGCGCACTCACTGACGTCACTTGCCCGGGTTCCTCAGCTATGGATCCTGATATTACGGAGCCCGGTGTAGGATACGGATCACGTTACATCTGGGCAGGAGAGATAAACAATCCGTAGCTTAGCTACCAGCCTGGCCTCTCCACTTCTGATCACCAGCGCTACGGAAGCCTGTCAGAGCCAAACCTAGTTCGCGTTTTTTCTTCTTCCTCTTTTTCCATTTAACTCTTTAATTACCAGGACCCTTTGGCTGCGTCACCAAATGAATTGCAATGAGTTCAATTATGTGTTCAACCATTGTTATAACTTCTTTTTTATGTGGAGGATTTTTTTTTCTTATTTAAAGGGAATCTCTCACCAAGCACAATCCGGGAATAATACATGTATAGATCACCTGCCACTGACTCCGGATCTGTCATTTACGGTATATGTTGATTCTCACCCCAAACCCACTATGTGTCCACAAACCCATCATGAAATGCATAGAGAACTTCTTCTGGAGTCCTCTCATTAGGGCTCATGCACACAACCGTTGAATGTTTTGAGGTCCGCCAATTGCTGATCCGCAAAACATGGATACCAGCCGTGTACATTCCGCATTTTGGGGGTTGTCCGGGATTGAGGACTTTGTTCCATTAGTACAAGACAGACATACATATAACATACATCCATGTCCTACCTTTTCCACATGTTTCTGAAGCCCTTATAGGACATTTTTCTTAGACTCGGTGACGTACTAGGTCTCTTGGAGGAGCGCTGAAGCCTCTTCTTCCGGCTACTCAGGGAGCCCGGAAGGGCAGCGCTAAAGCCCGCCCATCATAGCCGGTGACGTCACTGAACACACTGCCGGGCCCTGCGCGATTTAGCGCAGGGCAAAGGAGAGCATCGGAGCATGAACTGCTGCGATGCTAAAGTCAGGGGGGCTACCGGGGTGAAAATGGAGGTATGTCCGGGTTCAGCTCTGAACCCGGACAACCCCTTTAAATACTTTCTTTTGTTTCACTGTTCATTTTTTATTGTATTAACTGTAATTTATGTGTTTGTTATATCCCTGTGCAAACATTTTTACTGAAATCTATGGCAGCGAGAGGTGTATCCTTCTCAGGGCCGGCGCCACCTGTAAGGCGACCTAGGCAGCTGCAAAAAAAAACGTAAAAAAAAATCAGTTTGTTAAGTAGCCGGCGGCGCAACTAACTATAGGCAGGACTGTGGACACGGGCACGGAGATGAGCGCTTCCATTGTGGAAGCGCTCATCTCCAGTCATCTGTATCGCCATCCTCAGGACAGCGATGCAGATGGCTGTGCTGAAGCAGGGGAGGGAGAGGGGGACATTTATTACATTGGGGGACATTTATGGGGGCACTTATTACTGGCACATTATTGGTGGGCACTATAGGGGCATCTACTGAGGCCACAAAGAACTGCTATTTTATATGGGGGCTCTGTATAGGGGCATTTTATACTGGGACACATTATGGTGGGTACTATGGGGAAGGTGGGAGAGGAGCACTATGGGGGCATTTACTAGGGGCACTATATAGGAGTATTTTATACTGGCACATTATGGGGGCACTATGGGGACATTAGCTCAACTGGGGGCATTAGAAGGGGGTATTTTTTGCACTGTCACATTATAAGGAGAATTATTTCTACTGGGGGGGCATTATGGTGGCCTTTATTACTCCCCCATGGTATGAGCCCCCTAATAGCAGCACCAGCCTCTCCCTGCTCTGCTATCCCTCTGCCCCTTCTCCAAATCCTTATTATGAAATCTTTCTCATTAGGATAAAACACCTCATCAGCTCCACCGAGCTCCCGGCCAAGTGTGGAAGTGGTGTCTGAGATCCCCAAGGGTCAAGCCAGAGGCGTAGCTATAGGGGGTGCAGAGGTAGCAGTCGCTACCGGGCCCAGGAGACACTGGCATTATAGAAAGTGCATACTGGTCAATTTACACCTCTGGCTGGAGGGAAGGAGTTAGGTTAAAAATTTGGCATGAGGGGTGCCCTTTTAATGTTTGCCTCAGGCAGCAGAAAGGCTATGTGCTTCCCTGACCCTTGCCAACAAGCACTGAGGGAAGGGGGGCCCAAGCTGAACTCTTGCACCAGGGCCCATGAGCTTTTAGCTACGCCCCTGGGTCAAGCCAAGTAACTGTAAGTTTTCATATGAAATATGTTTATGTTATACACCGTGCCCCACAATATACAGTTTCTTCTGTAAAAGTCATCAAGTGTCATGGGGGGGGGGGGGGGCATATTGTTTTTCGCCCTAGACTTGTTTCTTTAGCTATGGCTTAAGTTATGGTAGTTACTCTCCACCATTCCTAATAGGGGGCTTTATTGCAACATATAACTCTCTTTTCTCTCTGAGAAAGGGGTGGAACATATGTGATGTCATGATATGGGCAGATCATCTGATAAGGGGGGGAGGGCGGCAATTTTTATCTTGCCTAGGGCGGCAAAAATCCTTGCATCGGCAATGATCCTTCTGTCGGTATCCTGGTGTAGATTGAGATAAATGTGCTAGGGGACTCGAGTAGGCGCAAACCCTGGAAATGTTGGAACATTTCTGCACAAACGGGGAATGCGCCAAACTTTGCAAGTTTACTGGTGTACAGGGACGATAAAATACTCCCCTGTAAGTGGCTTGGGTTGGCACAGACAGTGTGGGGTTTTGTTTTTTACATTTTTTATATCATTCAAGAGGTAAAAAGGACATTGAGGCTTGATATGTATTTTTGTAGTAGCACATTTATACCAGCTCTACTTACAGCTAAAAACAGCCACCTGCATACCTTAGTTGGTAAATTCAGGGCATTTAAGATCCACCCCCAGAATCACCCTATACTTGCCCAGGAATGGCCACTTTGCCGTGACCGTCCCTGTAAATTTGGGACAGTTAGCAAATACACGCCTGTAATGCTGGGTAGTGGGGAATGACTCGGTGTCCATACAGAGTACCCTGTGGCACTAGATGCCATGTTCTGTCGTATGATACTGCATAGCATGACATGACAATAGTCTTCTCTAGAAACAATAGGGGTCATTTAGTACCCAGAAATACTTCTATATTAGGCATATTGCTGGCGCACATTGTGAGATTTCCCTGCTCACGCCAGATCTAAAAAAAAGTGTGCGCGGCGGGGAATTGGACGGGCCCGTCTCATTCATCATATTCTACTGCTATTTTAGTCTTGGAAAATGGTCTAGATGTAAGACAGCAAGGGAGCTGGCTTAGCTTTAGACTGGTGCTGGATGCGCCGACGTTATGTAGAAGCCTACACCTGTTCATAACTTCGGCGGATCCACCGCCAGATATAGGGGTTTAAGACGCCGGTCTTAATAAATGACCCCCAATGTTTCTGAATTTAGAATACTGCATGTCGTAAAATCAGTAGCAAATGGAGCTTTGTGGCTACATGCAATGCAGAGCCCGAATATGGTGGCCATGTGTCTGAAGCCTAAGTGTGATATGTCCTTTTTACCATATATTTTTTTGTCCATGTTATTGCTAAGAAATGTTATAACAAATTCAATATAAATAGTGGCCACAAGATGTTGCTCTAACTCCCATTATTACTCCTACACTGTCTGCAGTACACCAGGTGACCACAAGATGTCACTAATTCTTACATTCAAGAGCCATATTCTTGTCATCCTTTTCATGTATACACTATTATGAGAAGACTTTTGGAACTTTAGCACTGCTACAAAACAGGCACAGTCTTGTTCTTTATTATGTTTTCCCTGTAAGTCTTCTGCTTTGTATCTTTTTCTCTAGACATCACTGTCCGAGCAAACCTAAAATATGGCATTCAAGACAATGCGTCATCACAAATTTTGTTTAAAGAGCCTCTGTCACCATGATCAACCCTATTAAACCAGACATATTGCGTGCCAGAGGTGATCATGCTGAGTAAAACTATATATTAATTTACTCTATAGGGTTAATTAAGTGTCGACATATGTATACATTTTTATGTTAGGTATTTTGAACATCAGGGGGCTGGCCATAGTGCTAGGAGCACTACTAGCGCAACACCCACTGTGCTTTCTGTACTCCCCCCTCCCCTGTGAGTGACAGGCCTAGACATCTCGTTCAGCCCTGTGCTTTTGCAGCAGACTCAGTGACTCTGCGCATGCGCAGTGGATCACATGCTGCTTCCTGAGCTTGGGAAGCAGCAGAAGATTCATTGCTCAAGTGCCAAGTTTGCTCAGTGACTTAGCACCTGTGCAGAGCATCCCATGAGTGCTGCGTCCTGAGCAGAGTCAGTAAGCCTCTATGCTGCCTCGAGAACACAGGGCTGGACGACATGGATAGGGCTGGACGAAGATCCTATTCGTCCCAGGAAAGATAATCAGCATGTATGGGTGTATATTATCTTCAAGGATGGATTCATCCCCAAATCGGTTGAGAGTGCCTTCCACATTGATGAGTGGGTCCAGAGAATGCCACGAAAAACATTCCCCAGATCATAATGCTGCCACAACAGCTTGTGTTCTTCCAGCACTGGTTGCAGGATGTTTGTTCTCTGATGTTTCTTGCCTGACAAGACAACGTCTATTTGTTCTATGAAGCAGAAAATGTGAATCATTGTCACGGCTGAGGATGGGGGAAACCCTCAGCCGTGAGATGCCAGGTGTTGTAGTGGCTACTCGGCCATGAGCACAGGATAGGGAGCAGGTCACCTCCTCAAAGCATCCCTAACCTGACCCTAACTCCTAACCAGCATGGGCCGACCTTTAAGGTAGGAGGACCCATGCGCAGGAACCTCGGAGCCCTATCTTACCCTCCGCAGATCCCTGCGCTAGGAGCTGGGTAGACGACCTACTCCTCCTTGGCACGGAGGAGCAGGAGTCTCAATGGCCAAGCTGTTGGGTAAAGGGGAACACTAGCAGACTAATGGAAATGGCAGGCGAACTAGGTAGTTCTACCAACCTGCCACAGCCTTGCTGACTGGATCCCTCAAGAGACAGGAATCCAGAACCATTAGCTGCACCAAAACATAGAAAGCTCCCAACAGAAGAACATACAACCTCACCAACATAAAGACATCAACAAGAACAATAATTTTATGACCACAGGGGTGGCTCTCACAGGCAGGTCAAATACACAGGAGGCTGCTCCAGCTAGCAGGGCTGAAGCAACCTACTGAACCATGCAAAACACTCAGGCTTTATAGGCCAGGAAGCCACACCCACAGTCAGACACACCCAGTGACATCACTCACACACTGGGAAGGGAGTTAACCCTTCCACCACCACAGAAGGGAAAGTCACAGACAGGGGAAGTGTCCAACAGATCACACTGTGGCTGTTGCCGCTGGCAACGACATGGGTGGCAGCCGTCCAGAAAGACAGCCCGAAGGCCAGGACACTGCCACCACATGTACAACATACCAGACGCTGCCACGGGCAGCCACAGTGAAAGGAAGATGTACGAGCGCACCAATCAACAACAAGTGCACACCAGACATACAAACAAAGTGCATCCACACACGCACACAACTCCCCGGGAACCGCACACATAGCTGTTGTCCGCGGCAACCGCACTGAGGCCAACTACAATATGCCTCAGCTGCGGTTGACACAACAACCACAACCGCGGGCAACTGTATGCGGCTCCCAAGGAGTCACGACCATAACCGTGGCCGTGACAATCATCATAGAAAGCAACCCTTTGCCCGTCAGTGGACATCTAATTCTGATACTGCCACAAAAAGCTTTTCTACTGATGCAACTTCATTAGCCGACCCCACCACTTGACTGAAACTGCCCTTAGCAAAGTCACCAATGACCTGCTAATGGCCAAAACCAAAAAACATTACTCTCTCCTCCTCCCTGACTGTCCTCTGCCTTCAACACCATCGACCATTCCCTTCTGTTACAAACTCTCATCTTTTGGCATCACAGGCCTGGCCCTCTCCTGGATAATATCATACCTCACAGACCGGGCATTTAGTGTCTCCTACTCTCACACCACCTCCTTGTCTCACTTCCTCTCTGTTGGTGTCCAGCAAGGCTCTGTCCTAGGACCCCTGCGCTTCTCTATCTACACCTTCCGCCTGAGAAAGCTCATAGATGCCCATGGCTTTCAGTATCACTTTTATGCCGAGGACACACAAACTTACCTCTCTGGTCCAGACATCACCACCTTACTATTCAAAATCCCACAATGCCTATCTTCTATATCTTTCTTCTTCTCCTCCTCTCACTTTCTAAAACTTAATATGGATAAAACAGAATTTATCATCTTTCCGCCATCTTGCTCCCCTCCAACAGACATATCTATCATGATTAATGGCTGCACACTCTCCCCGGTCAACCAAGTCCGCTGCCTTGGGGTAACCTTGGATTCTGCCCTGTCCTTTAAACCGCACATCTAAGCCCTTTCCACCACCTGCCGCCTCCAAAATATCTCCCGCATCCGCGCATACTGTGTCGGTCCACCCTTGTGCACCCTCATAGCCAGTATTTACCTCTCACATCCAGGGGCGTAGATAAGGGGGGGGATAGGGGGGTTCAAACCCCCCCCAGAGACCAGAGTGTCCTCAGCATCAGTGGCGGAACTGGATTACAATAGGGACGTTCGGGTCGGCAGCCCAACGGGGGGCCCAACGCTGACCTGAACGCCCACATACTGCGGCGGGGCACGGGAGCACATAGCTCCCTGTCCCGTCGCCGATCACCGCCATAGGCTTCAGGCCTAGTAGGCCTGAGGCCTATGCGGTAGTGAAATCCCGGCGCAGGCGTGCGTGATGACGTCATTGCGCGCCTGTGCCGGGACGCAGCACTGTGACGCTCCTGACTCATCCTGCCTTCCTCTGCGAGCAAGCGTCTGGCCCTGGACATAGGTGAGTATTTAGCTTTTCATTTTTTGTTTTTTTTATTTTTTTATTTCATGTGCCTACTTTGGGAGACATGTGGGGGGCACACAGGAGGACATATTAGGGAAGATAAATCGAGTACATGGGGGGGGAATGTGGGGGCTGTATGGGGCCAAATTATTATGGGAGGGAATACTATGTGGGGACAAATTACTATGTGGGGGCAAATTATTATGAGAGGGACTACTATGTGGGGGCAAATTACTAGATGGGGCAGTGTGGGGGCAAATTGCTATGTGGGGACAGTGTGGTGGAAATTACTATGTGGGGGCAGTGTGGTGGAAATTACTATGTGGGGGCAGTGTCGGGCAAATTACTGTGTGGGGGCAAACTGCTATATGAGGGCAGTTTGGGGGAAATTACTGTGTGGGGGCAAACTACTATGGGGGGATTACTATGTGGGGGCAGTGTGTTGGAAATTACTATATGGGTGTTGCTATTGGGGAGGCACTGTAGGGGCAATTCTATTATTTCTGGGGACACTATACAGGGATTATTGCCTGGAGCACAATAGAGGGTGTTATTATTACTGGGGGAACTCTAGGGGACATTATAGCTGCTGTGGACACTATAGGAACATTTGGGGTAATTTATCAAACTGGTGTAACCCAGAATTGGCTTAGTTGCCCATAGCAGCCAATCAGATTCCACCTTTCATATTTGACAGCTCTTTTGGAAATCCAGTTCTACTTTACACCAGTTTGATAAATTACCCCAATTATGTCTATTAGGGTCACTATTTTTTCAGCAGTATAGTTCCTGGGGCATTGGGGGGCACAACGGGCACAGTATTGGGGGTGGCAGGATGACACTGTGGGGACACAAGGATGAGGAGGTTGATGGAAAAATTGAGAAATCTAACGTGTCTGTGTTACAAACTGTAGAGACGAGATGCGGCTGAAAGAATTTGCCATGGTGGTCTGGGTCAAATGGAGGAGAAGAGGAAAGAGAAGGTCTACATGACAGGAGATGTCCCTGGATGTAAGAGGTATGTGGTGCTGTATTCTCCTCCATGTCTTTTTTATTACAATTATATGTATTTTAAATTTGGCGACCACATTTTTCAATTTAGGACCCAATTTGGGGTATTTTAAGTTAGTGATAGATTATTAGATAGTAGTAGTACATATACTTTGCACAAGTAGCTCACTTAGTCACTTACATAAGGAACGGCGGGTCCGTCTTACAATAGGGACACTGTTATGGGGGGGGGGGGAGATATCTGTGGATGTGGATGATGACTCCTATAATTTGAGAAAGCTGAACCCCCCTCAGGAAAAAAAATTATCTACGGCCCTGCTCACATCAATGGCACAGTTTCCACAGTTTCCACATCACTTATTCCTAATGGTGCTATGTATTCACTGATTTCACCACAGCATTACCTGAACAGTTCACAAACTTCAATTTCAGAAATACTGCCCGAAAGCCAATAATCATCTCTTTTTGCAACTCAGATAAATTGCCCCTTTTACCCATGTCAGCAACGAGGGATATACAGTATGTGCAGACAGTCTATCACACACCTTATATACCCACCAGCTCACAATATGATTTCCTTCATGAGCTATGCGGTGCCGACATGGAAAGTAAGAAGTGGTCATAATAATGGGACTCGGCAGTGTTTAAAAATGTATATATGTCAGCACTTATTAACCCTAGAAAGGAAATATATCATTTTAATATGCATGATCAACTCTACCAGGCGATGTGCCTGATTTCATAGGGTTGATCATA
The DNA here is from genome assembly GCF_014858855.1 of Bufo gargarizans. NCBI lineage: Eukaryota > Metazoa > Chordata > Amphibia > Anura > Bufonidae > Bufo > Bufo gargarizans. Next base: position 313,227,241 of record NC_058082.1, on the reverse strand, counting down.
CTGACAGAGGCTCTTAAAATCAAGTTTATATGTTAAAGGACATGTACATCTTTAAAGGCAATTTATTTTTTAAGGATTGCGTTTTACTCATTTTTGGCTAAAAATCATTTTTTCAATTTGCCTTTATTAAAAAATATTGAGCCATTCTGTCACAAAGGGTTGACAGTTTTTCTAGCTCTGTGACTGGTACTTTTTGTGAGGGGGCACATCTGGGCTTTTTTCTGAGGGGGCACAGCTGGGCATATTTCTGTGAGGGGGCACAGCTGGGCATATTTCTGTGAGGGGGCACAGCTGGGCATATTTCTGTGAGGGGGCACAGCTGGGCATATTTCTGTGAGGGGGCACAGCTGGGCATATTTCTGAGAGGGGAACAGCTGGGCATATTTCTGAGAGGGGAACAGCTGGGCATATTTCTGAGAGGGGAACAGCTGGGCATATTTCTGAGAGGGGAACAGCTGCGCATATTTCTGAGAGGGGGCCCAGCTGGGCATATTTCTGAGAGGGGGCACAGCTGGGCATATTTCTGAGAGGGGGCACAGCTGGGCATATTACTGAGAGGGTAACAGCTGGGCATATTTCTGAGAGGGGAACAGCTGGGCATATTTCTGAGAGGGGAACAGCTGGGTATATTTCTGTGAGGGGGCACAGCTGGGCATATTTCTGTGAGGGAGCACAGCTAGGCATATTTCTGTAAGGCGGCACAGCTGGGCATATTTCTGTGAGGGGGCACAGCTGGGCATATTTCTGAGAGGGGAACAGCTGGGCATATTTCTGAGAGGGGAACAGCTGGGCATATTTCTGAGAGGGGAACAGCTGGGCATATTTCTGAGAGGGGAACAGCTGGGCATATTTCTGAGAGGGGAACAGCTGCGCATATTTCTGAGAGGGGGCCCAGCTGGGCATATTTCTGAGAGGGGGCACAGCTGGGCATATTTCTGAGAGGGGGCACAGCTGGGCATATTACTGAGAGGGTAACAGCTGGGCATATTTCTGAGAGGGTAACAGCTGGGCATATTTCTGAGAGGGTAACAGCTGGGCATATTTCTGAGAGGGGAACAGCTGGGCATATTTCTGTGAGGGGGCACAGCTGGGCATATTTCTGTGAGGAGCACAATGCTCACATAAATACTGTGTGGTGGCATAAAGGGGGAATAATTACTATGTGGGGGCATTTAGGGGACTGGGTGGGATTAGGTGTTTAGTTAATATTTTGGGCGGAGTTAGAGGCGTCGCATAATGCAGAAAATTTGCACGCCGCACATAATGTCCCTCTCCTTTCTTTGAGAGTTGGGAGGTATGTTACAGTATGAGTTTACAGTATTTATGAGAGGGGCACTCCCCATCCTCTCCCCACCTTACTAACCTCTCTTTCCAGTGATTGACAGCCATCATTTTTAAGGCATCTTGGTAACAGTACAGTGGACCTGTCCCTATAATATGCATCCCATACAGTATATAGCACAGTATGGCGACAGATCTGCTTCAACTACAAGAACCAGGCGCTGACTATCCCATCTATCTTTATGTGCATTAGGTAGTTAAAGGGGTTGTCCACCTTTGAGGGGGGGGGGGGGGGTTAACAAACCCCTCCTCTTAGTCAGCCTGTGAAGGAAAGCATACCTACCTACTTCCCGGCCATGGTTCCCTGCATCTTCTCTCCCCGGCCTCAGCTGCTCCGCCACACTCCCAGGATTTAAACTCCCAATCTGACGCGGCTGCAGCTAATCACTGGCTGCAGCAGAGACCTTCTCCCCTTGCGTCACATAGGGGCACAACCTCTTTTAAATTAACAATAGTACCCTTACAGATCTCAACAGTAATGTAAAAAAATCTATTATAACTATGTAAATATTACTGTGTGGCACTATTTGTGTAGTAGGGAGTCCTTTTCAAATTTTGGTGTGAACTGTAGAAAAAAATCGGATTGTGGATTAGCCTCAAAATCCTCAGCAAAGACCTGAGGGAGAAACTTGGACTACTGCAATGGATTTGTAGTCTGAATGCTGAGGATCCGACCATGGATGAGCCCTATTTAATGGGGCTAACCCCTTCACAGACACCTACTGCATTTGCCATGTGGAAACTGCGCCAGGCAGCATTGAAATCCATGAGGAAAATGGTTTCTATTCACACTGAAATATGAATGGAAATCTGCAGTGTGAAAATACCCTGGATTAAAAAGGACCTGTCACAAGGAATTTATAATCTGCAGCATGCTATAGAGCAGGAGGAGCTGAGCAGATTAATATATAGTCTTATGAGAAAGGATCCAGCAAAAACCTGTAATTTATACATTTAAATCGCTCACGATGGGCCATGTCATGGTACCTAAATTCTAACTGCGGAGAACACCTCCGCCACACTACACATCCAGCCCTTCACTTAAGAACTTCACCGTTCCAGGGTTCAAGGTGACAAATGGCAAACAGAGGAGGCCTGTCCCTATCGTGTCCTAATCTTATCCCCATTCACACAAATACAGGTCACATCCCTTCCAACACCACCACCCATCTCTCTACCTCCAAAGACACAGGTAGGTCACAGACCCCCGTGTCAATGGAAAACGACTATAGGATGCAAATGTGTACAGCCAAATAATAATTCACAGCAGTGTGTTGGGCGAGTTTCCCTAGGTATAGGCTGTCACACATTTGTACCTAGAGCGTCTATGGGTACACAATCGACCAACAAACAAAATCAATAGATGTACAATGTGCTATGGGGTTTCAGGGTAGCACAATTTATACGTCCCGAACCCTCATAGGAAACAAAGTGTGTCCATAAAATATTTGGCTACAGGACAATGTTGGAGTTATGTCCTGAGCCTCCTCCTCCGGTTAGTTCGGTAAAGTTCTGTCTGGATCTGGGGTATTTGGTCAATAAGTCCTTTGACCCTCCGATACACAGTCTAATGTAGATGACGATGACCAGAACCAGAAGAAGTTTCACTGGGTGAAACAAGTGATCGTAGAATAAGCTCTTCCACCCGAACGTCTCCAAGTCTTTCTCCAGAGCCTGAGATAATGATCCCGCTGGATTGTGGCACAGTCCTCCATCTCTAGAAAACCTCTGAACAAAGGTCACTTGGTTGCCAAAATCCAGTGGGATCCTCTGGAGCCTCACAAGAGTGTCAGGGTGGATAGCTAGTCTCTTCTGTGGCATCATCTGGGTTTTTCCTCTGCTCCATATAAACACACCTATGGCAGAAGAAAATACCAGGCGCTCCTGGGGGATTTCTCCCCTCACGGTGCAATTAAATGTCAAATCCCAGCACCAATACCTTTGACCCATAAGTAGAGAAAGGCATTGGGCTGCCCTTCACCTCACAGGACCCCTTGTTATCCTAACACTGGTGTCTGAACACCCTACCTTCAGAGGATCACGTCCTCTGCTACGCATCCCTCTGCAACAACAGATAAGGATGGCCACCCTATTAGGTTAGGACCTCCGAGGTGAGATGCGGGCAAAGCACCATCTTGTATTGATGGCACTGCATCCTTGTCCACTCATGTGTACCCAGGCTGATTTCCCCCTGTGATCCTGTCCTGTGGAGGCCTGCAGAATCAACGGCAAGGGTCATGCCCTGGCTCTCCAGGACTCCACAACACAAGGACACAGTCCACACTCTGCTGCCAATAACAGCAGCGACTGGACTCTCAGCGGGGAATGAGAACAACCAGCAGGGTGAGACACATTCATAGACAAGGACCTTTGCCGTTCACATAAGAAAAACATACAAACAGGTAACAAACACACAACATGGACATACACGGGGAACAGACGGTGTAACAAATAGTACAGGGGTATCAAATGTTGCCTAGCCTAGCTTGGCCATTCTGACCCCTCAGCGCCTGATGAGGCATGTGTCGCTGAGAGGTAACCCCTTTATGGCCAAACTGACTAGACCCCGCTGCACGATTTGTTACCTGGATCCCATCACTGGACACATTGCAATTACTTGCACAAGGGCAATTCCTTGCAATGTGTCCTTTGTTCCCACACCTGAAGCACTTGATTGGGCTTTCTGTCCTGTGTGCTTTGTTCTCACTTGTTTTGCAGTGCTTCGCTATATGACCCAAGCCACCACATGCAAAACATTTGATGTTTGCCCGGCATGGCTTAGGTCCGTCCACACTGCATCCGCGCTTCCTTGAATTGTGCCATCCTCAGGGAGGCACTTTTCACAATCTTTCTTTTTCCCAAAGTCAAAGAAAAATCTCTGTTAGTCTGGACAGGCTTGGTCTGGTGATTTGGCCTGTCATAGACTACCCTTCCTCCCTTTTTGCCCTGCATAGGGCAAAGTTTTGGGAGATTCCGACCCTGACTTTACAGGAAAAGAAAGGGACGGAACCAACTTGGTGATGACCTGTTGCATGCCAGTCATTATCTGGTTGCTTACAGCAACCTGAGCCTTCAATTTGACTACCGTCACATTAGTAGAGGCAGTCTGCTCCTTGAAGGCCTTGACCTCAGTATAAGACTGAGTCAACTTAGCCTCAATTTCCTCCTTCTGCCTCTGCAGCTCTACTAACTGTGACTCTAACCTAGCCACCTGCGCATCTCGGTCAACAGTAGACTGCACATTCTCCGCCAGCTGTGCCCGCAATGCCGAAACCTGGTCCGAATTACTGGCACAGCACAGGCAGTGAATGGTCGGAGAAATTGTCTCCGTTGACTGAGACACCAGCACAACTTCCTTTGGCTTTCAGATGCTAACCTCAAATGTATGCACAAGTTTGGCTAGCATCCGAAGCCGTTTGGTGGCCTTGTTCAACACTGTCCGTTTGTTAACACATAGCTTGTCATAACTACAAGCCTGTGCTAACAAATCGGACCACAGCATATCTGCTGACTTGTATGTGGTGGGGAGGATGGGATTGAAAGTGCTGTGTCTGCTCAAGTGTTGCAGTGTGGAGAAGTCCATACTCACTTTTTGATGAGCGTCCATCTTCTCATTGGGGCCGTACCTCTTCGTCCTACGCAGCTGCTTGGAAGAAGTCCTTTTTCTCCCGGATAGATAAAAGTAGGAATAGGCTAGTTATGTTTAGCTGACATTAGCACATTGCTAATGTCAGCTAGCTTAATAGGGTTAAATCTGGTGACAGAAACCCTTTAAAGTGTACGCATCCCTAAAATATCAGTGACATCCAGTGCCCTTTTTCCATAGACAGTGTCCCTTGCGGACAATTAAATTATCTCCGCCACATCTCCTATTTAAAGTCTGTGCATCCCTAAAATATCAGTGACATCCAGTACACTTTTTCCGTAGACACTGAGAACTGTGACATTACCTGTGGTACCCGTCATGTATAATGTTTCCTCATCACAAAAACCTTAGTACATTTTTTTGCCCATACACTTCTAAATCCTACGCTACTGTACGTGTGACATACTTTAAAGCATATATAACATTTAAAATGAAGAAGGCGAGCAGTAAATGACGGGGGAGTGGCCGTGATGGTGATGGTGCACGCAGAGGCCATGGCCCTTGGCGCGGAGAAACAGTGTCTGCTGCCAGAGCACAACAAAAACAATCATCCAAGATACCTAGCTTCATGTCCCAGTTTGCAGGGCGGTGCAGAGCACCACTCTTGAAGTCAGACCAGTGCAGCAGATAATGATTCCCAACCTGTTGAACATCCACAGTCACAAGAACATGATGGTGGGGAATGGCAATTAGTACTTACTGAGGTGGATGATGATGAGACAAAGTTGCCAATGGGTCAACCGCAATTACTGTATCAAGAGGATGATGAAGAGGATGAGACACGGTTGTCAATCACTGAGGTTGTGGTTAGGTCAACAAATCAGGAGGATGATCAGAGTGAAGAAGTGGAAGAGGAGGTGGTGGACGATGAGGTCACTGACCCAACCTGGGAAGGTGGAAAGCCGAGCGAGGACAGCAGTACAGAGGGGGAGGGATTTGCAGCACTGCAACAGGCTGGAAGAGGCAAGTGGGGTGGCAAAAGGGAGAAGGCGGGCCTGCAACTGTTCCACGGAGCAACCCCTTGCAGAAATCTCACTTACCAAGAGGTAGATGTTCCGCAGTATGGTGCTTTTTTGAGGAAAGTGCGGACGACAAAAGAAAAATAGTAGTTTGCAACCTGTGCCATACGAAAATGAGCCAGAACGTGAACACTAGCAACCTCACCACCGCCAACATGATCCGCCACATAGCATCCAAGCACCGTAATAAGTGGGACGAATGCCTGAGTCCACAATCTGTGTCTGCGGGTCACACCACTGCCTCCTCTTCCTCTATGTTACGTGCTGGCCAATCCCCTGTGGAAGGCGCAGACCCGGATGCATCCCACCCTGCACCTGGACCTTCGCAAGCACCATCAGCAACCACATCCACTTCTATGTCCCAGCGCAGCGTACAAAAGGGGATAAGAGACCAGACTGAGCTGTGGCTCTCGCCACTCAACCTAGAACTAGGCATGGTTGTGTCTGATAATGGCCGTAACTTGGTGGCGGCTTTGGAGCTCGGCAAGCTCAGACACATCCCATGCCTAGCCCACCTGTTCAACCTTTTGGTTCAGTGGTTTCTAAAAACCTACCCCAATTTGCCTGAGCTACTGGTGAAGGTGCACCGCAAGTGTGCACATTTCCGCAAGTCACCAACAGCTTCAGCCGGTCTGTCAACGCTGCAGCAGCACTTGAAATTGCCAGCTCACTGGCTGTTCTGCGCCGTGAGCACGCGCTTGAACTCCACATTCCACATGTTGGCCAGGCTTTGTGAGCAGCAGGGGGCAGTAGTGGAATACCACCTGCAACATGGTCGCCGCCTTTCCAGTCAGCTACACAAGCGAGGAGTGGGCATGGATGTGTGACCTCTGTGAGGTTTTAAGAAACTTTGAGGAATCAACACAGATGGTGAGCGGTGATAACGCTATTATCAGCGTAACCATCCCACTTCTGTGTCTACTCAAACGCTCGCTGTTCACAATTAAGGATGACACTTTGCATGTGGAAGAGGTGGAAATGGGGGAAGACATTACACAGGGTGATAGCCAGACCACCCTCAGTTCATCTTCTCAGCGCGAAATTGAACGATGAAGAGGAGGAGGAGGAGCAGGAGACGGTTGCCTCTGCTACAGAGGGTAGTACCCATGAAAGTTTAATTCCATCTGTTCTGCGTGGGTGGGCAGAAGAGGAAGAAGAGGATGAGGAGGTTGAGAGTGACCCTCCTGATGACAACAGTGAAGTCTTGACTGTTGGTACCCCCGCTACAAAGAGAACTTTCTCAACTCCTCATCTCTCATTCCTCTGGTGGAGAGGACGAGCAAAACGGTGCAATACCAGAAGATCCTTGTTGCAAAATTGCTCCAAAAATTTCCATCCGGCAATGCTGGTGGCAGAGTCCTGTAGTTCCTTGGCGAACCGAGGAGGGGAGACGAGGGGAACACACAGCAGTTCCAACATCGGCAGGGCAACACCCTCCAAAGCCTGGGACAGTTTCCTGGCACCCCACCAGCACCCTCACCCTGATGCGTGGCCCAGTGTCACAAGGAGGGAAAAATTTGGGAAGATGGTGAAGGAGTACATAGCAGACCGTGTCAGCGTCCTTAATGATCCCTCAGTGCCTTGCAACTACTGGGTGTCCAAGCTGGACACGTGGCACAAACTGGCTCTCTACGCCTTGGAGGTGCTGGCCTGCCCTGCCGCCAGCGTTTTGTCTGAGCGGGTATTTAGTGCTGCTGGTGGCATTATAACAGATAAGCGTATCTGCCTGTCAACTGAAAATGCTGACAGGTTGACTCTTATAAAAATAAACAAGGCCTGGATTGACCATAACTTCTCGACTCCACCAGAGGAAAGCTGCTGAACATAAAGGCACTTTAAATGTGTTGTTTATAATGTACTGAATAAACTGTATTCCCATGCACCCCTTCCACCACAAACAAGGGTATATGGTTGAATCTTCCTTTTCTCATCCTCCTCCTCCTTTTCCATCATATCTACATGCTTATTCGTCACATATAATGCCCTCGCATATATGCCCTTCGCATTTAATGTTTTATAGGGTTAGCTCACATGCAGGCCATCCCCCAAAATTTTTTATAGGGTCAGCTCAGCTGCAGGCCCTCACATATAATTTTTTAGAGGGTCAGCTCACCAGCAGGTCTTCACCTACAATCTTTTACTGGGTCAGCTCACCAGCAGGCCCGCACATAAAATCTATTACAGGGTCAGCTCACCAGCAGGCCCGCACCTCAAAAATTTTAAAGGGTCAGCTTACCTGAAGGCCTTCGCATTTAATTTTTTAGAGCGTCAGCTCACCTGCAGGCCTGCACATAAAATCTTTTATATTGATAGAATATAACGAAGATTGAGAATATAGTGCTATATTCGTTGTCAATTCTAGCAATACAACCATTAGGAACTCAGATCAAAGTTGTAATCGCAATGCGAATAATGCAGGTCATATTAATCGCATTGCGAATTCAACTTAGAGCTAAGTTCCTAATGCTTGTATTGCTAGAATTGACGAATATAGCGAATATAGCACTATATTCTCAATCTTCGTTATATTCTAGCAATACAACCATTAGGAACCCAGCAGCTCTAAGTTGAATTCGCAATGCGATTACAACTTTCTCAAATCCGACAGTACATTCTAGCATGGAGCCGTTCCCATGGTGATGGGGACGCTCCATGAGCACGGAAGTCGGCAGAAGCTCTAAGTTGAAATCGCAATGTGATTAATTCAAGTTCTATAAATCGCATTGCAATTTCAACAGAACTTCTGCTGACTTCCGTGCTCATCATCATGGGAACGACTCCATGCTAGAATGTACTGTCGGATTTGAGAAAGTTGAAATCGCAATGCGATTAATTCAAGTTTTATAAATTGCATTGCGATTTCAACTTACCACACTCTGCGTCAACTACGTAATTTTCCATGGGAGTTTTGCCATGGATCCCCCTCCGGCATGCCCCAGTCCAGGTGTTAGTCCCCTTGAAACAACTTTTCCATCACTATTGTGGCAACAAAGAGTCCCTGTGGGTTTTTCAAATTCGTGAACACTTGCGGAAATTCGCGTTCGTCGTTCGTGAACGGAAAATTTGATGTTCACGACATCACTACTCCCAATGCCGGGCTGTGAGGGGAGAGATTAGGTATATCATTGCAGAGCTGGCGTAAGCTAGCTGAATGGGGGCATATGATTGGCTAAAGGGAATGTTAGCTTTCCATTTCCTATAGTGGGTACTCCCAGCGTCCTGCTCACCATGGAGATGGCACGCCAATAATCCGCAGCACTCGCCAGTAGTTGGTGAAAGAATGGTGATTTATTCACTCAGACAGCTAGGTTACAGCGACGTTTCGACCGGTTGGTCTTTATAAAGATGATAAAGACCAACCGGTCGAAACGTCGCTGTAACCTAGCTGTCTGAGTGAATAAATCACCATTCTTTCACCAACTACTGACGAGTGCTGTGGATTATTGGAGTGTCTGGAAGAATTGGGACCCCTAGTCAGGATCCCTATCTGCGTGCACCATCCGGCTTGAAGCCTGTAAACTGGTTTGTACCCAATTTTTTGGGATAGTAGTGCTGCCAACCCCTGAGATTTTCTACACCATGGAGATGGGTCATGTGGCCACACCCCTTCTGATCACGTGTCCCTCCTCCAAGCAGCAGCAGAAATGAATAGGCCAGCACATCCCTGCCCCCTTCAGGAAAGAAATACACCATGTGACCCAACCAGTGGTCACATGATCTTTTCATTTGTTTTTACACTGTGCTGAAAAACATTATAATACACTTTTTTTCATAGATTTAATCCACCTTTCTACATATTATTACTTACTCTATTTATTTTGGTATCGGTAACCCGTTTTTTATGATATGTATGTATACTGCCATTTGAATGACACCTGGTGATAACCCCTCCCACTGAGGGTGGTACACAGGTGCGTTTTTGGGGCGTTTTTTTGTGTGTGTTTTTTTACTTTTCTTTCACTATAAATATCTACCCTTATGTACATTTATCTAACCTTATGAAGGAGAATTGTTTACCCCCAAAACGTGTTGTTTTCATGTACATGCGCTTCCTTTGAATAAAAGAAATATCCAACTTGAAGTTCCACGACCGTCTCCATCAATGAATTTGCGTCACTGCAGTATTTTCTTCGCGAATGGAGAAGACGATGACAGAGAAGATCTACATCAGACAAGACGTCACCTGGGAGGCACTGGATGTGGTAAGAGGTATGTGCTGCTGTATAGCATGTACAGTAAAATGCGGTGTGCGGGGGAAGGGTCAAATTAGAGAATTGGGCCATATTCATTCGTGTTTGGGCCCCAATCTTTTGAGACCCTAGCAACGCCCTTGGTGTGTATCCAGAGATAGCTGTCAGTCACTGATATGATGGTCCCCATGTACAACTGAGCTTGGAAAAAGCAGAGACATAAATGTATAAATTACCAATTTTACTTCATCTTTTCCCATAGAACTATACATCAATCTGCTCAGTTCCTCCTGCTTTATAAACGGCTGCCTGCAGATTGCATTGCATTTCATGGTAACAGGTTCCCTTTAAAAACAGAAGGTTGGTTAGACCCAGGTAACTAACATGATGTATATTATGCTCACATTGCAAGTAATGTAATATATTTACAAGCCAGTTGTGGGCAATAGGAATACTTTTAGTTATGCTATCTCATAAGATGCGATGTCTGGGTCCTCTCATGGTGCATTAACCCCCCATTGTAAATCATACAAAGGCCAGACTTGTGTCCCCATTACTGTCTCTGGCTCCGAGGCATACTGAGCTTTGTCAGACATCCATTAAACAGCATGTCGCAAAATCTTCCATTCATTCTCTTCAACCCTACAGTGCTCATTGAATGTGTCAGCATTATACAAGTACATATCTTTAAGATGCCACAAAGGAAAACGAAGCAACAAGAACTTGATTGTACAAAAGAAAACAAATTGGTTTTCGTGTTTATTTGTGTATAATATACCAGGCATATTGCATTTCACAAAAATGCTCATTGAAGATGATGTCTTTGTTTATTGCCTCTGCTGGTGCCGAATGGATTGAAATGCGTTTTACAGATTATTTTTTCCTTTTCTATAATTCATTTCTCTCCATCAGTGATTACAACTGCAAGACATCAGCCTGTGAAATAAAAATGTACACAAAAATATAAGTAACTGGGTAGCAATGGCACATTACCTACCACGTGTAAATTTGCATACATTTCCCATTATGGCCAAGATACACTACTCACAAAAAGTTAGGAATAGTTGGCTTTCAGGTGAAATTAATAGAAAATGTAAAAAGTTCACGCTAAAGTGATATTATATAATGAAAGTAGGGCATTTAGGTAAAAGCAGCATGTAACAGTGATTTCCTCATCTCATACAATTTATTGAAACAAAAGGCCAACACCAGTGGTGGGAATACCAATCAATTACAGCATTACGACGTTGCATGCTGTTCACAAGTTGACTTATTGTATGCTGAGGCATGGCATCCCACTCTTCTTCAAGGGCGGCCCTTAGGTCATTGAAGTCCTTGGATACAGAGTTACGAGCCTCTACACGGCGACTCAGCTCATCCCATAAGTTTTCAATGGGATTCAGGTCTGGAGAAAGTGCAGGTCACTCCATTTTAGGGCCCCCAGTCCCCAGCAGGCGTTCCCTAGGCCTGTGTTGTTCATGCAGAGGCACAGTGAGTGGATTATTGATGTTATTCAAGTAGTATGGGCTTTTCACTGTACCATTCACAAAGTGTAGGGCAGTTCTCTATTGACTAGCTTACATAGAAATCACTGGGCCCCATAGCAAGAATCTAAATTGGGCCCCCATTCCCCTTTTATAGCCCCTACCACAACCTATTCCAGGCCTCTCCCTTTGTTCCATGAACTATTCTTGCTGCTGCATTTTATAATTTATGCCATCAGGGCCAGATTGAGATTACAAAACAGCCCTGGTACACAAAAGTGGGTTAATAGATGCAGTGTGTACAGATGTATAGTATATACAGCAGTGTACTGTTATGTGTGGTACGAGGTATAATACATGCAGTGTGTACAGGTATATAGTATATTCCGTAGTGTACAGATATGTGAGGTATAGGGTATAATATATGCATTGTGTACAGTGTAGAAAGGCACAAGGGACCATCATAGATGGAAGATATGTGTCACCGAGGTTCCTGGCCTTGGTGAAGTAGGAGCCAGTAGTGTATATGTCCGCAGCAGTTGCTGATGGACACTTTGATAGTTAGCATAGCTGTGAAAAGCTAATCCGGGCCAGCTCTTACTGGGAGCAGCCAAAGTGCAGGGTGGGTTAACTGTTCCCCATGGTCCAGACCGGGTTTTGACGTGCTTACAAAAAGTCAGCCAGCAGGGTTAGTGGTGTGATTACCTGGCTGATGGTGGAGCTCTGTATAGCTGTGTGTTTTTGGAGCCGAGTGGAAACCAGAGGGTCTCTGCCTAGAGACAAAGGACAAAGCAAGGTTCCCATCCACTCCGTGGGGAGTACGGTACTGTGCCCTAAAACTTTCTATCTGATTTTTCAGATTCAAGACTGAACTGTTTTTCTTTAAGTGTCAGCTGAAGTAAGCTGATCACTACCGCCTGTAGAATTGTGGTGTGCCAACAATAAAAGACATTTATTACTTTGATTTCCACCACTAAAAGGCTACTGTGTATTTATCTGAAGGCTACCATTTGGGAAATACCTACAACAGGTATATAGTATATACAGCAATGTACTGATAAGTAAGGTACAGAGAATAATAAATGCAGTGTGCACAGGTATACAGGGAGTGCAGAATTATTAGGCAAGTTGTATTTTTGAGGATTAATTTTATTATTGAACAACAACCATGTTCTCAATGAACCCAAAAAACTCATTAATATCAAAGCTGAATATTTTTGGAAGTAGTTTTTAGTTTGTTTTTAGTTTTAGCTATTTTAGAGGGATATCTGTGTGTGCAGGTGACTATTAGTGTACATAATTATTAGGCAACTTAACAAAAAACAAATATATACCCATTTCAATTATTTATTTTTACCAGTGAAACCAATATAACATCTCAACATTCACAAATATACATTTCTGACATTCAAAAACAAAACAAAAACAAATCAGTGACCAATATAGCCACCTTTCTTTGCAAGGACACTCAAAAGCCTGCCATCCATGGATTCTGTCAGTGTTTTGATCTGTTCACCATCAACATTGCGTGCAGCAGCAACCACAGCCTCCCAGACACTGTTCAGAGAGGTGTACTGTTTTCCCTCCTTGTAAATCTCACATTTGATGATGGACCACAGGTTCTCAATGGGGTTCAGATCAGGTGAACAAGGAGGCCATGTCATTAGATTTTCTTCTTTTATACCCTTTCTTGCCAGCCACGTTGTGGAGTACTTGGACGCGTGTGATGGAGCATTGTCCTGCATGAAAATCATGTGTTTCTTACCTTGCAGACTTCTTCCTGTACCACTGCTTAAAGAAGGTGTCTTCCAGAAACTGGCAGTAGGACTGGGAGTTGAGCTTGACTCCATCCTCAACCCAAAAAGGCCCCACAAGCTCATCTTTGATGATACCAGCCCAAACCAGTACTCCACCTCCACCTTGCTGGCATCTGAGTCGGACTGGAGCTCTCTGCCCTTTACCAATCCAGCCATCTGGCCCATCAAGACTCACTCTCATTTCATCAGTCCATAAAACCTTAGAAAAATCAGTCTTGAGATATTTCTTGGCCCAGTCTTGACGTTTCAGCTTGTGTGTCTTGTTCAGTGGTGGTCGTCTTTCAGCCTTTCTTACCTTGGCCATGTCTCTGAGTATTGCACACCTTGTGCTTTTGGGCACTCCAGTGATGTTGCAAAACTGAAATATGGCCAAACTGGTGGCAAGTGGCATCTTGGCAGCTGCACGCTTGACTTTTCTCAGTTCATGGGCAGTTATTTTGCGCCTTGGTTTTTCCACACGCTTCTTGCGACCCTGTTGACTATTTTGAATGAAACGCTTGATTGTTCGATGATCACGCTTCAGAAGCTTTGCAATTTTAAGAGTGCTGCATCCCTCTGCAAGATATCTCACTATTTTTGACTTTTCTGAGCCTGTCAAGTCATTCTTTTGACCCATTTTGCCAAAGGAAAGGAAGTTGCCTAATAATTATGCACACCTGATATAGGGTGTTGATGTCATTAGACCACACCCCTTCTCATTACAGAGATGCACATCACCTAATATGCTTAATTGGTAGTAGGCTTTCGAGCCTATACAGCTTGGAGTAAGACAACATGCATAAAGAGGATGATGTGGTCAAAATACTCATTTGCCTAATAATTCTGCACGTAGTGTATAGTATATACAGTAGTGTAATATGTGAGTTATAAGATATAATGGATGCAGTTTGTACAGATATATTGTATATACAGCCTGTACTGGCATGTGAGGTACGAGGTACTGTATAATAGATGCAGTGTGTACAGGTATATAGTAAATACAGCAGTGTATTGACAGCTCGTACCTCACATATCAGTACACTGCTGTATATTCTATATATCTGTACATATTGCATCTAGAATACTGTGTAATATATGCAGTGTGTATCTACAGTTGCAAGAAAAAGTATGTGAACCCTTTGGAATTATATGGATTTCTGCACAAATTGGTCATAAAATGTGATCTGATCTTCATCTAAGTCACAACAATAGACAATCACAGGATGCTTAAACTAATAACACACAAATAATTAAATGTTACCATGTTTTTATTGAACACACCATGTAAACATTTACAGTGCAGGTGGAAAACGTATGTGAACCCCTATACTAATGACATCTACAAGAGCTAATTGGAGTGAGATGTCAGCCAACTGGAGTCCAATCAATGAGATGAGATTGGAGGTGTTGGTTACAGCTGCCCTGCCCTATAAAAAAACAAACACCAGTTCTGGGTTTGCTTTTTACAAGAAGCATTGCCTGATGTGAATGATGCCTCGCACAAAAGAGCTTTCAGAAGACCTACGATTAAGAATTGTTGACTTGCATAAAGCTGGAAAGGGTTATAAATTATCTCCAAAAGCCTTGCTGTTCGTCAGTCCACGGTAAGACAAATTGTCTATAAATGGAGAAAGTTCAGCACTGCTGCTACTCTCCCTAGGAGTGGCCACCCTGTAAAGATGACTGCAAGAGCACAGCGCAGACTGCTCAATGAGGTGAAGAAAAATCCTAGAGTGTCAGCTAAAGACTTACAAAAGTCTCTGGCATATGCTAACATCCCTGTTAGCGAATCTATGATACGTAAAACACTAAACAAGAATGGATTTCATGGGAGGATACCACAGAGGAAGCCACTGCTGTCCAAAAAAAACATTGCTGCATGCTTACAGTTTGCACAAGAGCACCTGGATGTTCCACAGCAGTACTGGCAAAATATTCTGTGGACAGATGAAACCAAAGTTGAGTTGTTTGGAAGAAACACACAACACTATGTGTGGAGAAAAAGAGGCACATCACACCGATATCAAAACCTCATCCCAACTGTGAAGTATGGTGGTGGGGGCATCATGGTTTGGGGCTGCTTTGCTGAGTCAGGGCCTGGACGGATTGCTATCATCGAAGGAAAAATGAATTCCCAAGTTTATCAAGACATTTTTCAGGAGAACTTAAGGCCATCTGTCCACCAGCTGAAGCTCAACGACCCAAAGCAAGTAAATCAACAACAGAATGGCTTAAACAGAAGAAAATATGCCTTCTGGAGTGGCCCAGTCAGAGTCCTAACCTCAACCCGATTGAGATGCTGTGGCATGACCTCAAGAAAGCGATTCACACCAGACATCCCAAGAATATTGCTGAACTGAAACAGTTCTGTAAAGAGGAATGGTCAAGAATTACTCCTGACCGTTGTGCACGTCTGATCTGCAACTACAGGAAACATTTGGTTGAAGTTATTGCTGCCAAAGGAGGTTCAACCAGTTATTAAATCAAAGGGTTCACATACTTTTTCCACCTGAACTGTGAATGTTTACATGGTGTGTTCAATAAAAACATGGTAACATTTAATTCTTTGTGTGTTATTAGTTTAAGCAGACTGTGATTGTCTATTGATGTGACTTAGATGAAGATCAGATCACATTTTATGACCAATTTGTGCAGAAATCCATATTATGCCAAAGGGTTCACATACTTTTTCTTGCAACTGTGTGTGTATGTGTGTGTGTGTGTGTGTGTATATATATATATATATATATATATATATATATATACAGGTCCTTCTAAAAAAATTAGCATATTGTGATAAAGTTCATTATTTTCTGTAATGTACTGATAAACATTAGACTTTCATATATTTTAGATTCATTACACACCAACTGAAGTAGTTCAAGCCTTTTATTATTTTAATATTGATGATTTTGGCATACAGCTCATGAAAACCCAAAATTCCTATCTAAAAAAATTAGCATATCATGAAAAGGTTCTCTAAACGAGCTATTAACCTAATCATCTGAATCAACTAATTAACTCTAAACACCTGCAAAAGATTCCTGAGGCTTTTAAAAACTCCCAGCCTGGTTCATTACTCAAAACCGCAATCATGGGTAAGACTGCCGACCTGACTGCTGTCTAGAAGGCCATCATTGACACCCTCAAGCAAGAGGGTAAGACACAGAAAGAAATTTCTGAATGAATAGGCTGTTCCCAGAGTGCTGTATCAAGGCCCCTCAGTGGGAAGTCTGTGGGAAGGAAAAAGTGTGGCAGAAAACGCTGCACAACTGAGAAGAGGTGACCGGACCCTGAGGAAGATTGTGGAGAAGGACCGATTCCAGACCTTGGGGGACCTGCGGAAGCAGTGGACTGAGTCTGGAGTAGAAACATCCAGAGCCACCGTGTATAGGCGTGTGCAGGAAATGGGCTACAGGTGCCGCATTCCCCAGGTCAAGCCACTTTTGAACCAGAAACAGCGGCAGAAGCGCCTGACCTGGGCTACAGAGAAGCAGCACTGGACTGTTGCATGTCATTCGGAAATCAAGGTGCCAGAGTCTGGAGGAAGACTGGGGAGAGGGAAATGCCAAAATGCCTGAAGTCCAGTGTCAAGTACCCACAGTCAGTGATGGTCTGGGGTGCCATGTCAGCTGCTGGTGTTAGTCCACTGTGTTTTATCAAGGGCAGGGTCAATGCAGCTAGCTATCAGGAGATTTTGGAGCACTTCATGCTTCCATCTGCTGAAAAGCTTTATGGAGATGAAGATTTCATTTTTCAGCACTGACCTGGCACCTGCTCACAGTGCCAAAACCACTGGTAAATGGTTTACTGACCATGGTATTACTGTGATCAATTGGCCTGCCAACTCTCCTGACCTGAACCCCATAGAGAATCTGTGGGATATTGGGAAGAGAAAGTTGAGAGATGCAAGACCCAACACTCTGGATGAGCTTAAGGCCGCTATCGAAGCATCCTGGGCCTCCATAACACCTCAGCAGTGCCACAGGCTGATTGCCTCCATGCCACGCCGCATTGAAGCAGTGATTTCTGCAAAAGGATTCCCGACCAAGTATTGAGTGCATAACTGAACATAATTATTTGAAGGTTGACTTTTTTTGTATTAAAAACACTTTTCTTTTATTGGTCGGATGAAATATGCTAATTTTTTGAGATAGGAAATTTGGGTTTTCATGAGCTGTATGCCAAAATCATCAATATTAAAACAATAAAAGGCTTGAACTACTTCAGTTGGTGTGTAATGAATCTAAAATATATGAAAGTCTAATGTTTATCAGTACATTACAGAAAATAATAAACTTTATCACAATATGCTAATTTTTTTAGAAGGACCTGTATATATATATATATATATATATATACAGAGCAGAGTATTGATATGAGACATACAAGGTTTAATACTGTAGATGCAGTGTGTACAGATATATTTGGTCAGTTATACATTAAGGTCACTGTGTGTCAGCAACATGAGGTAGTGGTCACTGTAACTGTTTGAAGTATTATACCTGAGTGAGCAATGAGTAAAAACAGGGCGGGGGTGGTAAATGACGAGAAGTGGAGGACCTCCTCTTACCACTCCATTCCAGTCCAGTCTGTATGGATCAATGCAGAGCTGATTGTGAACTTCTAATACTTGCTGTTAGGGGTTGAAGGACCTGTGAGGATGTCATCACAGGTCCTGGCAGATGTACCTTTCAAACCTAGGTACTACACCATTTTTGATGCAGTTCCTTTGCTATATTCTGCAGGACCTGTGATGTTGAAGATGATGTCATCATAGGTCCTGACAGATGCACTGTTCTAACCAGGGAACTACACTTTACACTGTGCAGTTCCCTTACAGGACCTGTGATGACATCATCAAAGGTCCTTTAGCTTTAGAAAGCTAGACAGGAGCAATTAGGGGGCCAGGCCTCTACTCCACTTCGGGCCCCTCTTTCTCACGGGCCCCATAGCAGCTGCGTGTTCTGCCTGTATGGTAGGTACTCCACTGCTGCCCACACTGTAACACCACAACCACGAAAGGCTCATCTGGTGACATCATTGGTGGCCATTATTTCTGCTTAGTGTGAATCGACTTTCATCAGTGAACAGCACTGAGGCCCACTAGTCCCTCGTCCAGCGTAGATGCTCCCTGGCCCATGCAAGATTATGACACCTATGCCTGGTGGTGTGGTCAGGTACCCTTGCCCCATTGTCTAGTACGCAGACCATGCAGATGTAAATGGTTTTGAATGGTCTGACATGACACTTGTATGTCTTTCACCTCCCTTAAATGTGCCTAGAGTTGTGTAGCATTTATCATCCAGTTCGGCAGGGCATTGTTCACAATGAAGCGGTCATCAGTGTGGGATGTGGCCAAAGAAAGTCCACTTCTATACCTTTCTTTGACTCTTCCAGTCTTTCTGTATCTCTGTTGCAACCTGCTGATGACACTCTGTGACACTCTAAGCTCACTGGCCACTTCCATCTAGGAACATCTTGCTTGAAGCCTCACAATGGTGACCTACTGTTGGTTGTTAGGTGTTTTCTTAGTCTCATGATGTCAAAATGTGAACAGCATGATGAGGAGGACTGTTTAAATACCAATTCTAATTGAACCAGGACATTTATTGGATGATTCATGGATCAAATACCTGTTGTGAATTTTGCTGTTAGAGAACAAGTTGTTCAAAAAGCACTGAAACATTGAACAGTTGGACATGTGCATTCAAAAGTTTAAAGAAGGTCACATTACGTTAATCTGTAAAGTTTAGAGTGCATTTTAAGTTCATCCTGAAATCTCAACCCACACGCCAAATATCCCTAACTTTCTGTGAGTAATGTAAACATGACGAGAGAGCAAAATCCACCATTGGAGTAATTGGTCATGTAACATCCTGCTCCACAGGATTTGCCATAGATGTCTGATAGATCTGAGTCCCATCTCTGAAAACCCTACCTATCTCTACAAGAAGCCCACTCCCCATCATCCCATTGAGACCTGGCATGACTGGGGAAAAGTCGCAGATTGCGGTGCAACTAAACGTTGTGCTGCAATCTATGCCTGAAATATGCATAATATAGATGAATTTCTGGTTAATAAATGACCCCCAATATGTTTTTGCCTTTTGGTGGTTTTTTTTTTGCATGTTTTCAAGGTAGTGACATTTTCTTTCAAAATGCAGTATGCACTAGGTATGGAATTTTATTCCTGGCACGTTCCCAATTGGCTTCTCTATAGATCATGAGAAACACCAGAAATATGCATGTTACAAATATAATGAATTCAAAAACACCACCAAAAACGAAATGAAAAAATCATGGTGTTTTTACAAGGCAAAAAAAACATAGAAAATATTTATGTATAAAAGGAGGCCTTAAGGTTTTTTTTGACAGTCTTTATAATAATCTATTTTCTGTTAATAGACTCAGACTATAGTAGTCTATGGCTTCCTGAAGGTTTCTTACAGTATTCATGGAGAATTTGAAATCTGGAGTTCCCTGCTGGATTTAAAGTTAAATAACAAAAATCGAGGATGCTCACCAGTTGCACTGGAGCACAGCCCACTAACCACTAATTAGTGATATATACAACCATAAATCAAAATAAATGTCAAATAAATTTTCATGTATTTTTACTAATTCATATACATAACAATAAAATACTGATAAAAAAACAAACAAATTTCATACAGCCTATAATATGGTCACGTTCCCTTTAAATACGGGGGTTTCGCATAAAAAATTCATATACACTCACCTAAAGAATTATTAGGAACACCTGTTCTATTTCTCATTAATGCGATTATCTAGTCAACCAATCACATGGCAGTTGCTCCAATGCATGTAGGGTTGTGGTCCTGGTCAAGACAATCTCCTGAACTTAGTGCCAATTGGCAATCGTTTAAATGCCACGGGCTACCTGAGCAGTTCTGAAAGCAAAAGGGGGTCCAACACCGTATTAGTATGGTGTTCCTAATAATTATTTAGGTGAGTGTATATATGTAAAAAGAGTTCATATAAAACACGGTTTCCTTTTCTCTTAGTTCATCACTTGGGTGTGCATCTGTTGCAATAAGATCAAATTCGACAATTATATCTCTATTTGATGTAAATTCTATTTCCAAACCTTCTCTTATTCAATAGCAGACTCGCAACACTTTGTAACAGTCTATGTCCAGCGTTCTCTTATTGTTGATCATCTTATAGTATTGCTTGCTAGTCAGCTACATTATCAGCTGCTATAGATAATGCGCATATATTGTGTGTTCACATGCACCTTGGTCGGGTCCGTAGTGGATCCTAATAGTAACTGGTAAACTTGTTACTTACAGATCCCGCCGTGGCGAACACACTCCTCCCTTACAGACAGGCCACCTTCTCTGCTGTAAGTCGGCTTCGTTCACGCTACACTCGCGCATGCGCTCTGGAAGCACCAAGACGCCAAGGGAGAATCAAACAGTCTCTGCGCTGTAGTATTCTTAGATGTCAGTGCACGCCTTCACCTCAGAAACCGCCATCAGACGCATTTCGGAACAAACTGTTCCTTCCTCAGTGGTAAAAAAGTATATTATATAAGGGCCCAGTGATGGTCAGTTCGCAGTGTTCGCCAGCGAACACATGTGGTCTGCCATATTTAGTAAGATTAGACTCACCCATCCGGCGATGCACAGGTAAGCCCTCACCTGTGCCGTGAGCCGGTCTGAAATCAAATGCGGTCACCGGGAGCAGGCAGTTCCGAGAACAGCCGCCGGGGGCCTTCATTGGACTGTTCTCAGAACTGCCTGTTCCCGGTGACCGCATTTGATTTCAGACCGGCTCCCGGCACAGGCACAGGTGATGGCTTACCTGTGCATCTCCGGATTATAATGGTAAGGACATTACAGTAGAAAAAGATACTCCACAAACTATGATGGCAGACACTTTTATAGAGTAGGGTACTTTCACACTTGCATTTTTCTTTTCTGGCATAGAGTTCCATCCTAGGAACTCAATACCGGAAAAAAACTGATCAGTTTTAGGCTTCATGGACACGACCGTTGTTTGGGTCCGCATCCGAGCCACCCTCTTGGGGCCTCATCCGTGGCTCTGTTCCGCGACCCCGCTAAAAAAATATAACGTCCTATTCTTGTCCGCACTTTGCGGACAAGAATAGGCATTTATATTGCGGGCGCCCGTTCCGTTCCACAAATTGCGGAAGGCAACATGGATGGCTTCCGTTTTTGCGGATCCGCGGATTGCGGATCGCAAAAAACGGCACGGCCATGTGCATGAGGCCTTATCCCCATGCATTCTGAATGGAGAGTAATCTGTTCAGGATGTCGCGGATTGCGGACCGCAAAAAACGGCACGGCCGTGTGCATGAGGCCTTATCCCCATGCATTCTGAATGGAGAGTAATCCGTTCAGGATGTCTTCAGTTCAGTCTTTTTGACTGATCAAGCGAAAGATAAAACCGCAGCATGATACGGTTTTATCTCCGGCCCAAAAAACTGAAGACTTGTCGGAATGCCGGATCTGGCATTTTTTTCCATAGGAATGTATTAGTGCCGGATCCAGCATTCAAAATACTGGAATGCCGGATCCGTCCTGCGCAGACCAAAACAAAGGTGAAAAAAAAAAATGCCGAATCCGTTTTTCCGGATGACTCCGGAAAGACGGATCCGGCATTTCAATACATTTTTCTGACTGATCAGGCAAAGGCAATCAGTTTGCATACGTTTTGCCGGATCCGACAGGCAGTTCTTGCCGGATCACTCTGCCGCAAGTGTGAAAGTAGCCTTAGAGAAACAACTAGCAAAACAGTTATGACAGCAATGGAAGATTAGATCACTGCCACAATACCGTAAAACAGGGATTACTCCACAAGGTTTAACTCTATATAAGACACCAGCAACTGATTTATGTGGAGATGAGTTGAATTCTCAATGGGAGTGTTTTTTCAAGTTGCAGTCTACAGCAACCAATAAAGAAAATAGAAGTCAGATTAAACTAAAGATGGATATGTTTGTGAAAGATGAGGATTATTTGAGGTTACAAACGGACTTGTTTAGGAGATTCGATAAAGTTGAACAAGAAGTTATACAGAAAAAACTAAAACATTTTCAATTACAACTAGGAAGCCCACAGAATTAAATAATTCACAAAAAGGTGGAAATAACGGAAAGGGAGAGAGTTCAGTATCTAAACAGGGGGTGTCTAAGATTAATATACCCATTTCAAATAGGTACCAACTATTAGCTAGTCCTTTTTCGGGGAAAGGTACCCACACCAAATATCATCATCGACGAGGAAACAAAAAAAGTTATACAAAACCACACTTCAAGAACAATTATGCACCAACACACAAGAAGTGGAGCACATATATGAAACCAGTCACTAAATCGGTTACACTATGGACCTTTTCCCTATAAAAAAACACACAAATCTTACAATCAACACAACAGTCTGTTACATGTTGCTTCACTGTGACTGTGTTGCCGTGTTGGCTGGCTACACGTTCCCGAGCGTACCGGCTGCAGGTTGCCGCCTGTGTAGGCTGGTTGCTTAGGGCTGCCCCCCGGTTCGGTGGTGTGCGCAATCCGTGTACTTTTTTCTCCTCTTTGCAGTATGATATCCCAGAGGGTATTTCTGGTACTGCAGTTTTCGGTGCTGTGGTTTCTGTTTCCTCTGACCTGCTTGTAGTACCTCCCGTTTAGTTCTGAAAGGGTTAACTCCCCTCTGAGGTTCTGTGGGTGTGTCCTTGCAGGTGCTCTCATTAACTGGCTATTTGTGTCTGTGAGCGTGGAGTCTCTTGGTCAGTCTTGCTTGTTCTGTTCCTGGTTATGATGGGTTTGCCCCTTGCTACTGACCCTTGGGGTCCCTGCTGCCGTGCATGTCTGTCCATGTTTCTGTGTGGAATTCCTTGTTCTGCATTGATTTTTCCATGTGGTTGCTATGTTATGTCCTTGTCTGGTTTTGTCTGTATTTGCATCCATGCGCCTAGCAGAGCATATCTGCTTCTGTTCCTGTCCCTGTCTTTCCCTGCCTGTTCTGCTTATGTCTGTGGCAGCCCTTACTGCTCCTTGTGTTATGTCCATAGCCTAGCAAAGCTGATCTGTGTCTGTTTCTGTTATGCCTGTTTCTGTTCTTGTTTGTTGAAGTTTTACTCTGCTTCTGTTCATGTCTGTTTGTCCGCCTGCGGAAGTGGGTTCCTGTGTTACCCGGAGGGGGAATGCCCAGTCTGTTTATGCCATGTCTGTCTATGTCAGGTTTCTGTTCTTGCTTTGCCTGGGTTATGTTATTACCTGTATTCTGAATTTTCATGCCTGTCTTTGCCTGCTCAATGTACTGCTGATACCTTTAGTACCTTCAGGTTCCTGGTTCCTGCTGCCACTGATTGGTTTACATTCTGAAGTTTCCCCTGGAAACTACCGACGGTTAGTCTATCCTCACCACCAGGGGCTCTAGTGAAGTCCAGGTAGTTGCTTAGTTACGCCCCCCAGAGTATGGCTAGTCAGTGGCACAGTGGGTTTTTCCCGCTACTCAGTAGCAGTACTCAGTCACAGGGGGACAATGCACCAACAACAAGCCTGACAGTACCAATTCACAATCCATTTTCATTACATCTCAACAGAAAAAAGAGAACACGAAGAGGGAGAACCAAGCGGAGGCCCAAAACAGAAAATCAGGAAATCACAGGGGACAACATAATTAATTTAAACTCTAGAGTTTTAACGGAGGATCATAAAAATGATTGAGTAAAGGTCTGAAGTTTGCCCCTAGTACCCCTTTGAATAAGTTTGATACTTATGTGGGTATAGAGAAGTACATTAAAAAGTTATGTTGCAAGAAATATTTTTTTAAGAATCCTATGAACCAGTATAGTGGGGTAACATCTAGTTATCGACATGTAAATGTTAAGTTAAAATCGAGAATGTATCCAAGACAAGACATAGGGAATGAAATAGCCGCTTTTAGGGATGCAGTGGAGGCGGACATTAGGAAAATAAAAACTAGGGATAATAGAAAAAAGAACTTGACAAATAAGGCAATAGAGGCAATTAAAGATCTACAGCAGAACCATGAAATCACTATACGCCCAGCTGACAAAGGCAGGGCGATAGTGATCTTAGATACCAAAGAATATGAGGATGAATGTAGAAAACAGTTGTCTGACATCAACACATATATTCAGTTGGAGAAGGATCCAGTGGAAGTGTATTACAATGAATTGGCTGCAATTTGTGAAAAAGCATATAATAGGGGAATACTCAATAAATCTGAATTTGACTTTATTTTAGGAACCCCAAAAAGACTGCCAGTGTTCTTTTGTATGCCCAAGGTTCATAAGAATCCTGTTAATCCCCAGGTAGGCTGAATCTTTCCGGCATATAACATCTAATCTGTCCCAGTATCTGGACAGATTTCTGCCGCCTTATGTCGGAGACACTACATCCCACCTGAAAGATACCACAATGGTGGTTAATTTGTTGAAGAATATTGTATGCCAGCCTCATTGGATTTTGGCAACATTAGATATTAGCTCTTTGTATACATGCATAAATCACAATCAGGGAATACATGCTATATCTAATATTTTAACACAAGAGGGTAAACTTAAAGGGGAACAGATACAGCTTATATTGGAGGGTAAGTTTGTACTGTCCCATAATTATTTTTATTTTTATTCTAGATATTATTTGGAGATGACAGGGACTGCCATGGGCACGAGGTTCGCCCCCAGTTACGCCAATTAGTTCATGGCGGCATGGGAGCAGGAGACTAGTCACTCCCAAACTGGGGTCGAGCCTGGTGCTCTGGCGAAGATATACAGATGACATTTTGATTATATGGGAAGGTTCACATCAATTATTAATGGAATTTATAGACTAAATTAACAATCAGTATAATTTGAAATTTACCCCTAATATTAATTCAAAAATGGTGGATTTTTTTTTGCAGTACAAACCGGATTCCCAAAAAGTTGGGACACTATACAAATCGTGATTCAATACTGAATGCAATGATGTGGAGGTGCCAACTTCTAATATTTTATTCAGAATAGAACATAAATCACGGAACAAAAGTTTAAACTGAGAAAATGTACCATTTTAAGGGAAAAATATGTTGAATCAGAATTTCATGGTGTCAACAAATCCCCAAAAAGTTGGGACAAGGCCATTTTCACCACTGTGTGGCATCTCCCCTTCTTCTTACAACACTCAACAGACGTCTGGGGACCGAGGAGACCAGTTTCTCAAGTTTAGAAATAGGAATGCTCTCCCATTCTTGTCTAATACAGGCCTCTAACTGTTCAATCGTCTTCTTTGTTGCACCTTCCTCTTTATGATGCGCCAAATGTTCTCTATAGGTGAAAGATCTGGACTGCAGACTGGCCATTTCAGTACCCGGATCCTTCTCCTATGCAGCCATGATGTTGTGATTGATGCAGAATGTGGTCTGGCATTATCTTGTTGAAAAATGCAGGGTCTTCCCTGAAAGAGATGACGTCTGGATGGGAGCATATGTTGTTCTAGAACCTGAATATATTTTTCTGCAGTGATGGTGCCTTTCCAGATATGCAAGCTGCCCATGCCACACGCACTCATGCAACCCCATACCATCAGAGATGCAGGCTTCTGAACTGAGCGTTGATAACAACTTGGGTTGTCCTTGTCCTCTTTGGTCCAGATGACATGGCGTCCCAGATTTCCCAAAAAAAGTTTGAATCGTGACTCGTCTGACCACAGAACAGTCTTCCATTTTGCCACACTCCATTTTAAATGATCCCTGGCCCAGTAAAAACGCCTGAGCTTGTGGATCTTGCTTAGAAATGGCTTATTCTTTGCACTGTAGATTTTCAGCTGGCAACGGCGGATGGCACGGTGGATTGTGTTCACTGACAATGGTTTCTGGAAGTATTCCTGAGCCCATTCTGTGATTTCCTTTACAGTAGCATTCCTGTTTGTGGTGCAGTGTCGTTTAAGGGCCCGGAGATCACGGGCATCCAGTATGGTTTTACGGCCTTGACCCTTACGCACAGAGAATGTTCCAGATTCTCTGAATCTTCGGATGATGTTATGCACAGTTAATGATGATAGATGCTGGGTAACACCTTTCTGATATTGCTCCACTATCTTTCTGCGCAACATTGTGGGAATTGGTGATCCTCTACCCATCTTGGCTTCTGAGAGACACTGCCACTCTGAGAAGCTCTTTTTATACCCAATCATGTTGCCAATTGACCTAATTAGTGTTAATTGGTCTTCCATCTCTTCGTTATGCTCAAATTTACTTTTTCCAGCCTCTTATTGCTACTTGTCCCAATTTTTTGGGGATTTGTTAACACCGTGAAAATTTTAATCAACGCATTTTTTCTTTAAAATGATACATTTACTCGGATTAAACGTTTAAACGTTTGATCTGTCATCTACGTTCTATTACAAATAAAATATTGACATTTGCCATCTCCACATCATTGCATTCAGTTTTTATTCACAATTTGTTTAGTGTCCCAACTGTTTTGGAATCGGGTTTGTACATTTCAAAAAGAAGTAGCAAAAAATAGTTTCATATTGAGTACAAGTTGCCATCTACCAAGATGGCTGCTTAATGTTCCAACAAGCCAATTTCGACGTTTGAAAATAAATTGTACACAAATAGAACAATTTGAGAAGGAAGCAGAACTAATGAAATCCCAGTTTTTACAAAAACAATATCCGGTAGAGCTATTAGATAAATCTCTTACTAAGGTTAGAGAAATGGATAGGCCATCATTTTTTACATCAAAAGCAATACAAGTAAGCCAAACCATAGAAGATCCATGTAAAATCATTTTACCATTTAATGTGGACCATAGTAAAGTTGCCAAAATCATTCAAAAACATTGGCATTTGTTAAAAGAGGATAGAATACTGGGGTCGGTAATTCCAAATCAGCCACCAATAGTCTATACTCGGGCACCCAATTTGTGCCTACAGGTAGCAACAATGGTCAGGAATGCTCATGCCGCTCTACAGAGCACTAGTGAGACCTCATTTAGAGTATTGTGCTCAGTACTGGAGACCACATCTCCAGAAGGATATTGATACTTTGGAGAGAGTTCAGAGAAGAGCTACTAAACTGGTACATGGATTGCAGGATAAAACTTACCAGGAAAGATTTTAAATTAGAGGGGCAAAGGTTTAAAAGCAATATCAGGAAGTATTACTTTACTGAGAGAGTAGTGGATGCATGGAATAGCCTTCCTGCAGAAGTGGTAGCTGCAAATACAGTGAAGGAGTTTAAGCATGCATGGGGATAGGCATAAGGCCATCCTTCATATAAGATAGGGCCAGGGGCTATTCATAGTATTCAGTATATTGGGCTATCCATAGTATTTAGTATATTGTGCAGACTAGATGGGCCAAATGGTTCTTATCTGCCGACACATTCTATTTTTCTATGTTTCTATGAATAATAAAATGAAAACATTAGGCCAATTGGATGAATCTGAAAGTTTTTTTTCAGATGCAGATTGTGTCAAAACTGTAAACAAACTAATTTTGATAGGAAGACAACTGTAGTATCATCCACAACTAATGGTTTTAGATGGGAGATAAAAGAAACACTCGTATGTTACATTAAGTCTATTATATATTTAATAGAATGTCCATGTTCAAGACAATATATAGGGAGAACGAAGAGAGCCCTGAAAACAAGAATTGCCGAACATATCAACAATGTCAAAAAAAGATACGACAAGCATACATTGTCAAATCACTTTAGAATACATCATGATAGTAATCCAATGGGTCTAAAGTTTGTGCCCATCAAATCGTTCAGTGAAAATTGGCGAAGGGGGATATTTTATCTCTCAAATGTCCAGGTGTGAATCAAAGAAGATATACTGTATGGGTTTGGATCCTTGTTGCCAACGGGGTTGAATGCAGAACTGGAGATCTTCGGGTTCCTATAATGCATTGGGGGGATGGAACACATGAAGCGTTGATGCCAGGCTGTATACCAGCCCATTGACGCTCCCTGTAGCTTTTCTCTCACCCCTCGTCTTCATGTTTATTTTTATTTCTATTTTTATTTTTCATTTTTGTTTTATTTATTTATTTTATTATTTTTTCATTTTTTATTTTTTTTATTTATATCTGGTATTTTCTGGTCCTGCTATTCTGTTTAGTCCTGTGTAGAATGTCATGTTAGAGCTAAATGATACAACTAAGTGAAAGATCGGTTGTCTAGATTAGATAAATGGTAAAATAGATTAACACATAGTGTGTATTTAGCCTATATTAGCTGTAAATGGAATGGCTGAAATAGCTACACCCAAGGTAATTGTGAGACTAAGGCTCCATTCACACGTCCGCAAAATGGGTCCGCATCCTTTCCGCAATTTTGCGGAAAGGGTGCGGACCCATTCATTCTCTATGGGGACGGAATGTGCTGTCCGCATCCACATTTGCGGATCCGCACTTCCGCATCCGTGCTTCCGTTTCCGCAAAAAAATAGAACATGTCCTATTCTTGTCCGCAATTGCGGACAAGAACAGGCATATTCTATTATGTCGGCAATGTGCGGTCCGCAAAATGCGGAACGCACATTGCCGCTTTCCGTGTTTTGCGGATCCGTGTCTCCGTGTATCCGCAAAACACATTGCGGATGTGTGAATGGAGCCTAAGGCTACATTCAAACGACCGTATGTAATCCGTTCCGTTTTGCGGATCCGCAAATAACGGATCCGCATGTCCGCAAAAAACGGAAGAGTGGCTTCCGTATGTCATCCACAAAAAACGGTCCGCAAAAAACGGATGAGTATAAAAAAAAACCCTGAGGGCAGAGCCTTCATTAAAATATTTAAATAAAAAAAACGGAAACGGATCCGCAAAAATCGGATGACATACGGAAACCATTCCGTATGTCATCCGATATTTGCGGATCCATTAACTTCTATGGGAGAGCGGACCAATTTCTACGGACAATAATAGGACATGCTTCATATTTTTGCGGTGGATAAAATCGGAAACACGGTGGCAGACAACATACTGAATGTTGTCCGCTAATTTAATTCACCCATAGGAATGAATGGGGCCGATTTTATTCCGCAAAATACGGAACGGATGCGGATCGGACACAGAAACAAATAATACGGTCGTGTGAATGGACCCTAATTGTGATCTGGTCCAGTTTTTGTAACCCACTCAGAAGGTTTTAAATTAAGAGTATTAGGTCCCTGATATCAGATACTTTTTTACCACTGACGAAGGAACAGTTTGTTCTGAAACGTGTCTTGTGTCAGTTTCCGAGGTGAAGGTGTACACTGACATCTGAGAATACTGCATTCTCCCTTGGCGTCTTGGTGCTTCCAGAGCGCATGCGTGAGTGTAGTGCTAACAAAGCCAGCGTACACTGAAGCCGGTGTACAGTAGAGAAGGAGGCCTGTCTGTAAGGGAGGAGAGTGTTCGCCACGGCGGGATCTGTAAGTAACAAGTTTGCCAGTTACTATTAGGATCAACTATGGACCCGACAACAGTTTGCATGTGAACACTCAATATATGCGCATTATCTATAGCAGCTGATAATGTAGCTGACTAGCAAGCAATACTACAAGATGATCAACAATAAGAGAACTCTGGACATAGACTGTTACAAAGTGTTGCGAGTCTGCTATTGAATGAGAGAAGGTTTGGAAATTGGAATTGACATCAAATAGAGATATACAGTTGCAAGACAAAGTATGTGAACCCTTTGGAATGATAAGGATTTCTGCACAAATTGGTCATAAAATGTGATCTGATCTTCATCTAAGTCACAATAGACAATCACAGTCTGCTTAACCAGCTCCCGACCGCCTAACGCAGGGATGCGTCCTGCGGGCTGGCAGTCTGTTCCTCCTTGACGTGCCGGCGCGTCATCTCGCGAGCCGCGAGATTTCCTGTGAACGCGCGCTCACAGGAGCCCGTGTTCACAGGATCGCAAAGTAAACGAGTTGATCTACAGCCGATCATTCCCTGGCAGGCTGTAGATGCGATTTTTTTTAACCCCAAAAAGGTATATTAGACGCTGTTTTGTTAACAGCGTCTAATATACCTGCTACCTGGTCCTCTGGTGGTCCCTTTTGCTTGGATCGACAACCAGAGGACACAGGCAGCTCTGTAAGTAGCAGCAATCACCACACTACACTACCCCCCCTGTCACTTATTAACCCCTTATTAACCCCTGATCACCCCATATAGACTCTCTGATCACCCCCCTGTCATTGATCACCCCCCTGTAAGGCTCCATTCAGACGTCCATATGTGTTTTGCGGATCCACGAATCCGCAAAACACGGACACCGCGGATCTGCAAAACACGGACACTGGCAATGTGCTTTCCGCATTTTGCGGATCCGCACATTGCCAGAACTATATAGAAAATGCCTTTTCTTGTGCGCAATTGCGGACAAGAATAGGACATGTTCTATAGGCTCTACAAAAAACGCAGTGTTCGCCCGATCAAGCCTGATCTTGTGCGCACACTTGCGTTCAGTCCGCCCCACCACAGTGACAGAAATTTTGATTTTCTGATCACTGCAATAACACTGTAAAATCGCTGCGGTGCTATAAAGATCACTTTTGAGGGGCATGGCGAGTTCCTAGAATATTTTTATTTTTTGGGCACGAGTTAGCGGAGATTGATATATATATATATTTTTTCTTACAGTCTCATATTCCACTAACTTGTGACAAAAAATAAAATCTCACATGAACTCACCATACCCCTCACGGAATCCAAATGCGTAAAAAATGTTAGACATTTATATTCCAGACTTCTTCTCACGCTTTAGGGCGTGGTGCTCGGGCTCAGACATGTCCTCCAAGCAGGATATGTTGGCTAATTCTCAATTTTACATCAGTATGAGGGTTAGTAAGACCGCATAGTGCACCTGTCTCTGTTTTTGTTATGTTATTTTGATTGCTTATCACATCCACACAATTGCTATCCTGTGTAGGATGTCCATTGTGGTACTTGTGGTCCGCTGCAGGCATCCTCCATTGTATGCATTTTTGCTGGGGATTGCCATTAGCAACTGGGCCACAAGTGCGGGATCTGCCCCCCCAGTATAGATGCACCACTGCATATGGGTTTGAGCACTTCCTGCTTTTTAATACCACACCAATTTGTAGTTTGTACTCACGCTTTAGGGCCCCTAAAATGCCAGGGCAGTATAAATACCCCACATGTGACCCCATTTTGGAAAGAAGACACCCCAAGGTATTTCGTGAGGGGCATGGCGAGTTCATGTCAAATTTTGTGGAATATGAGACTCTGTAAGAGAAAAAAAAATAATAAAAATTTCCGCTAACTTGTGCCCAAAAAAAATATTCTAGGAACTCGCCATGCCCCTCAAGGGATACCTTGGGGTGTCTTCTTTCCAAAATGGGGTCAATTGTGGGGTATTTATACCACCCTGGCATTTTAGGGGCCCTAAAGCGTGAGAAGTAGTTTGGAATCCAAATGCGTAAAAATGCCCTGTGAAATCCTAAAGGTAATCATTGAAATTTGGGCCACTTTGCACACCTAGGCTGCAAATAGGTGTCACACATGTGGTATCGCTGTACTCAGGAGAAGTAGGGCAATGTGTTTTGGGGTGTATTTTTACATATACCTATGCTGGGTGAGATAAATATCTCTGTAAAAGACAACTTTTCCCATTTTTTTAATACAAAGTTGTCATTTTACAGAGATATTTCTCTCACCTAGCATGGGTATATGTAAAAATACACCCCAAAACACATTGCCCTACTTCTCCTGAGTACGGCGATACCACATGTGTGACACTTTTTTGCAGCCCAGGTGCGTAAAGGGGCCGAAAGTCCAACGAGTACCTTTAGGCTTTACAGGGTTGCTCACAATTTAGCCCCGCCCAAAATGCCAGAACAGTAAACACACCCCACAAATGACCCCATTTCGGAATTTAGACACCCCAAGGTATTCGCTGAGGGTCATATTGAGTCCGTGAAAGATTGAACTTTTTGTCCCAAGTTAGCGGAAAGGGAGACTTTGTGAGGAAAAATAAATAAAAATTTCCGCTAACTTGTGCCAAAATAAAACTTCTATGAACTCGCCATGCCCCTCACGGAATACCTTGGGGTGTCTTCTTTCCAAAATGGGGTCACACGTGGGGTATTTATACTGCCCCGGCATTTTAGGGGCCCTAAAGCGTGAGAAGAATTCTGGAATCCAAATGTCTAAAATTGCCCTCCTAAAAGGAAATTGGGCCCCTTTGCGCATCTAGGCTGCAAAAAAGTGTCACACATGTGGTATCACCAAACTCGGGAGAAGTATGGCAATGTGTTTTAGGGTGTATTTTTACATATACCCATGCTGGGTGAAAGAAATATCTCTGTAAAATGACAACTTTGTATTAAAAAAATGGGAAAAGTTGTCTTTTATAGAGATATTTCTCTCTCCCAGCATGGGTATATGTAAAAATACACCCCAAAACACATTGCCCTACTTCTCCTGAGTACGGCGATACCACATGTGTGACACTTTTTTGCAGCCTAGGTGCGCAAAGGGGCCCAAATTCCAATGAGTACTTTTAGGATTTCACAGGGCATTTTTACGCATTTGGATTCCAAACTACTTCTCACGCTTTAGGGCCCCTAAAATGCCAGTGCGCATAAATACCCGACATTGTGACACCCCAAGGTATTCCGTGAGGGGTATGGTGAGTTCATGTAAAATTTTATTTTTTGTCACAAGTTAGTAAAATATGAGACTTTGTAAGAAAAAAATAATAAAAAATATAATTTTCCGCTAACTTGTGACAAAAAATAAAAACTTCCATGAACTCAATATGCCCATCAGCGAATACCTTAGGGTGTCTACTTTCCAAAATGGGGTCATTTGTGGGGTGTTTCTACTGTCTGGGCATTGTAGAACCTCAGGAAACATGACAGGTGCTTAGAAAGTCAAAGTGCGTAAATTAATTGTTTTGCACCATAGTTTGTACATAGTTTGTAAACACTATAACTTTTACCCAAACCAATAAATATACACTTATTGCATTTTTTTTTATCAAAGACATGTAGAACAATACATTTAGAGAAAAAATTATATAGAAATGTAGTTTTATTTGAAAAATTGTACAAGAGAAAGTGAAAAATTTCATTTTTTAGCAAACATTTGGGTCAGTTTTGATTAATATAAAAAAAGTTAAAATGTTAGCAGCAATGAAATACCACCAAATGAAAGCTCTATTATTGAGAAGAAAAGGAGGTAAAATTAATTTGGGTGGTAAGTTGTATGACCGAGCAATAAACTCTGAAAGTAGTGTAGTGCAGAATTGTAAAAAGTGGTCTGGTCATTAAGGGGTTTAAAGCTAGGGGGGCTGAAGTGGTTAAACTAATAACACACAAAGAATTCAATGTTATCATGTTTTTATTGAACACACCATGTAAACATTCACAGTGCAGGTGGAAAAAGTGCAGGTGGAAAAAGCAATAACTTCAACCAAACGTTTCCTGTAGTTGCAGATCAGACGTGCACAACGGTCAGGAGTAATTCTTGACCATTCCTCTTTACAGAACTGTTTCAGTTCAGCAATATTCTTGGGATGTCTGGTGTGAATCGCTTTCTTGAGGTCATGCCACAGCATCATAATCGGGTTGAGGTCAGGATTCTGACTGGGCCACTCCAGAAGGCGTATTTTCTTCTGTTTAAGCCATTCTGCTGTTGATTTACTTCTATGCTTTGGGTCGTTGTCCTGTTGCAACACCCATCTTCTGTTAAGTTTCAGCTGGTAGACAGATGGCCTTAAGTGCTCCTGCAAAATGTCTTGATAAACTTGGGAATTCATTTTTCCTTTGATGATAGCAATCTGTCCAGGCCCTGAGGCAGCAAAGCAGCCCCAAACCATGATGCCCCCACCACCATACTTTACAGTTGGGATGAGGTTTTTATGTTGGTATGCTGTGCCTCTTTTTCTCCACACATAGTGTTGTGTGTTTCTTCCAACAACTCAACTTTGGTTTCATCTGTCCACAGAATATTTTGCCAGTACTGCTGTGGAACATCCAGGTGCTCTTTTGCAAACTGTAAACGTGCAGCAATGTTTTTTTTTTTTTTTTGGACAGCAGTGGCTTCCTCTGTGCTATCCTCCCATGAAATCTATTCTTGTTTAGTGTTTTACGTATCGTAGATTCGCTAACAGGGATGTTAGCATATGCCAGAGAGTTTTGTAAGTCTTTAGCTGACACTATAGGATTCTTCTTCACCTCATTGAGCAGTCTGCGCTGTGCTCCTGCAGTCATCTTTACAGGACGGCCACTCCTAGGGAGAGTAGCAGCAGTGCTGAACTTTCTCCATTTATAGACAATTTGTCTTACCGTGGACTGATGAACAGCAAAGCTTTTGGAGATACTTTTATAACCCTTTACAGCTTTATGCAAGTCAACAATTCTTAATCGTAGGTCTTCTGAGAGCTCTTTCATGCGAGGCATCATTCACATCAGGAAATGCTTCTTGTGAAAAGCAAACCCAGAACTGGTGTGTGTTTTTTTTAGGGCAGGGCAGCTGTAACCAACACCTCCAATCTCATCTCATTGATTGGACTCCAGTTGGTTGACACCTCATTCCAATTAGCTTTTGGAGGTGTTATTAGTCTAGGGGTTCACATACTTTTTCCACCTGCACTGTGAATGTTTACATGGTGTGTTCAATAAAAACATGGTAACATTTAATTCTTGGTGGGTTATTAGTTTAAGCATCCTGTGATTGTCTATTGTTGTGACTTAGATGAAGATCAGATCACATTTTATAACCAATTTGTGCAGAAATCCATATCATTCCAAAGGGTTCACATACTTTTTCTTGCAGCTGTAATTGTCCAATTTGATCTTATTGCAACAGATGCACACCCAAGTGATGAACTAAAAGAAAAGGAAACTGTGTTTTATATGAACTCTTTATATATATATATATATATATATATATATATATATATATACATTTTTTATGCGAGTGCTCTGCATTTAAGGGGACAGTGATCATATTATAGGGTGTATGAAATTTGTTTTTTTTAATCTGTATTTTATTGGTATGTATATGAATTATTTTAAAAAAATTGCACATTTCTGTGAGCCAGACATTTATTTGATTTATAGACTTAAAGTTAAATGGTATAGTTGAAAAAAAACATCCACCAGAAAAAAAGTCATGGCCATTGTGGGTCTCACCACCAAAGTTGCAGTCCACTGCCTGTTGTCAGGTAAGATCCATCCCTAGTAACATATAAGATGGCAGAAAGGAAATGGGGGCATGTTAGGGGTAGATGAGATTGTGAGCCTGATAAAACAACTTCTTCTACATTACTTCTGTAGATCACAGGAATGTACTTCCTTTCTGTAAGTGTGATTTTCCCCCTGCTCATCTGTTCTGTAAGCTCTGGAGCTAAAAACAATCTTAGTGGGAAGTAAGGGAAAGGACATCACAGCAGTACAGTGCTGGCAGATTCCACAGAAGTGATATGTCCTGTACTCGTGAGAGAAATGCATCTAGCTGTCCAGCTGAAGAGGGGAATAATGAGTTATGATTCTAAAAAGAAGTACAGTTATAAATGCAAATTTTTTTTGAAAATTCAGTTAATCTTTAAGCAATTGTAAGGGTTAACTCAGACAAACCCTTAAGCAGTACTTTTTTATTTTTTTATTTCTTCAAACAAGCGTAACACTATTTTGTTTTGTAACCAAATTTGATGGTGATTAGATTCATTCCTTCATGTTAGTTCTGCAGGTATAGGGACAGCTAAGTCAGTTTTTCAGTGCAAAACCTTAGTTAATTAAACCCTGACCCAATAGTATTGCAGTATAGGTTCTAACCAAACTACTGAGAATGGCTCTTGCTGAAATTAAAGGGAAACTGTAATCAACTTTATGCTGCTGCCCTCAGTGTTTTAGCAGTTTGTCACTTATCTGCTGATGTTATGTGGTTGTGAGACTCTCAGGGTAGGTTCACACAGAATTTTTGGGTGGAGGTTTCAGATTTTCCTGCAGGTTTTTGAGTGAAAGACAGAAGTGGATTCAGCAGAAAGGAGACTTTATATTTCCAAATCCTTTCAAATCCAATCCTGGCTATGGCTGAAACACCTGTAGGAACATCTGTCTCAAAACCTCCTCCAAAATACTCTTTGTGAACCTACCCTTACTGTTTAATTCTTGTAGCGCACACCAGAGAAGAGCCCTGTTTTTTTCATGAGTCCTCTGCCAGCCCATGACTGCCTTTCCTTACAATAAACTTTTATTGTGTACCAGATAGACACGGGGAATGGCAGCTCACAGATAAACTGGCATCTTCTCTACTCCAACAAGCGCAGCAAGGATTAAAGGCTATGTACACCTTTGGGGGCAATTTTTTTATTATTGCATTGTACTTATTTTAAGCTAAAAATCATTTTTTCAATTCAAATATTTCAGTTATTAAAAATATGAAAACTTTTTTTCTGTACAGAGATGAGATGCTCTGGTAGCAGCCTGTGTCTTTTCCATCATTTTCAGGGGAGCTGACTGACTCCTTATCTCTGCTCTCTGACATTATCAACACTCAGCTCAGTTCTTATCTAACTGATAAGAATGTGGCTTAAATAAGTGTTTATGATCTCTTAGTAGTTTAGAGATAAGGTTTATCAGATGACTAGAACAAAGTGAAAGCTAGAAAAACTGTTAACCCTTTGTGACAGAATGGCTTATTATTTTTAATAAAGGCCAATTGAAAATATGATTTTTAGCCAAAAATTTGTGAAGTGCAATCATAACAAAAATTGCCTCCAAAGGTGTAGATAGCCTTTAAACAGTAAGTTCTTCTATACACATACCATTAGCAGATAAGGGACAGACCACTGTTGGTTATAGGTTTGTTTAAATAAAGAAAAAAAAAAAGCCTATATGCAGTATCTATTTAAAAAGTATAGATTATGGAATATATTACCAGTACCTTTCTCTATGTAGTGTGTAGATAAAGTGGCTGTTAAATTTGCAGATCAGTGTTAACACGTCGACTACTGGCATTACTTGTCAGTGACATCCTTCGATTTGGGGAGAAGGTTATAGGGCCATCGCATTCTTTATACTGCTTGCGTTCTGGGCTCTGCTCTCCTATAGTATCTGGCGTGCCTGGCCGGCTGGTTTGTTTTAGGTCGGACTTTGAATGTGCCCATGGTCTATTAGAGTTAAAGCTGTAACGTCCTCTGGTACTGCATATTGAATCCTGGATGAATGCACTTCTCTCGCCCACTTTAGAACTGTGCCATGGAGCACTGATCTTTCTAGATTTCCGGACTGCATTGCTGGCTATAGAACACATAAAGTTTGTTCTGGAGAAATCCTCATTGTCCTCAGATGGTATCTCATTCATTGTTCCCATTGGTATACTTGGTACATATTCAGCACTTGAATAAGTGCTTCTTATGAAACCACTTTTCCGCTGTGGTTGCTTTTTTGCTGGCTTATTGTCAGAAACAAGGCTTTTACTTGTCTTTTCATTATTATTAGAACTGCTGTTGTGACAATGGCTTTCTGCTGTATTAGCCGAGTTCACCTCATTAGCAGATTTGGTTTCCTGCTCATCAAGGATACATGTATTACTGTTATCTGGGTGCAAATCTACAGGGGAATGGAATCCACAAGGCGGATTTAAGATTGGATATACAGTTGGGTCATGTTGTTTTTCCATTAACAATGTATAGTTGCTTGGCGCCGAAGGTATGGTCTTTTGTGGGCTAGCACACATACCCATACATGTATGAGTAGCTGAGGAATGTTTTTGAGGTTTATTCATATAACATTCATCAAATTCATCTTTCAGTTTATATTTTTCTAAACATCCTTTCCTTATCTTTTTCATGCCAAGATGACCTATTTCCAAAATGTTAAGAAATAAAGAAACCCCTGCTATGCACTGCATAAAGAGCATAAATACCGTCTTCTCAGTAGGTCTTGATACAAAGCAGTCAACCACATTGGGGCAAGGGTCTCCTTGGCATTTGTAGAGAGGATTCATTTGAACTCCATAAAGTAAATGCTGACCAATCATAAAACCAACCTCAACCCCGGATCTGGTGAATATATGTATGATATAAGTGCAGAGGAGGGAACCACGGAGAGGAGCCTTATTGAGTTTTCTTTGCTCCAGTTGTCTAAGTTCACGCTCTAGTCTTCTGCGGTCCTCTGTCAACTCATATTCTACACCCTCGAGCTCGCCTTTCAGCTGAGCTTTCTTTCTGTGTCTTTCTTTCTCAAGAACTCTTAATCTGTAAATGGCATGTCCCATGTATACCAGTGATGGCGAAGACACAAAAATAACTTGAAGAACCCAATATCTAATTAAAGATATAGGAAATGCTTGGTCATAGCAGACATTTTTGCATCCAGGCTGGTCTGTATTGCATACAAACTGTGATTGCTCATCATTCCAGACTTCTTCAGCTGCTACGCCCAAAACCAGCATACGGAATACAAAAAGAATGGTAAGCCAGATTTTTCCAACTATTGTCGAGTGAATATGGACTTCCTCCAGAATGACCCCAAGGAAATTCCAGTCTCCCATCTTTAGTCCACCATGTCAACACTGTTAGACAAGAAAAATAATTCCAAAGTCAAAATTATTGCTCCATGGAATAAGTCAACTAAAATAGTGCAATGCTTTAATAGTGCAATGTTACATTTGTAGGAGTATAAGTTCTCTGTCCACTCTGTAAGACAGATGTTTATCTCTGTATTGTTTTAGTAATTTTCATATAATTTCCAATTTTTTATATTTATGGAAATTTTACGTTTTTGCTGATATAAAAAATATGTTTTTACAGCCTTATATCATAATGAAAGTTATGTTCCTTCTTTTTTATATCAGGGGTTGTCTGACATGACTCAAACATCAAAAGTAATGAGTAGAAGAAGTGTTATACAAAACAATCATCTTTTTAAACTTTCTCAGTTTCACCACCAAGGCCAGAAGTAGTGAGGTTCTGTTGCTGGTCACGAGATTGCTGCAGCCAGTCACTAGCCTCGGTGGTCATGTGTGCAAGAACTGCGTGTCACTGCTGAGGGAGTTTCTTCTTTTTTTTTTATATATGCACACCTAACCTGGGTCGGACTGGCCCACCAGAGTACCAGAGGATCCTCCGGTGGGCCAATCACTTATAACTACAGTCAATTTTTTTATTCAAAAACCTGGGTCGGACTGGCCCACCAGAGTACCAGAGGATCCTCCGGTGGGCCAATCACTTATAACTACAGTCAATTTTTTTATTCAAAAACCTGGGTCGGACTGGCCCACCAGAGTACCAGAGGATCCTCCGGTGGGCCAATCACTTATAACTACAGTCTATTTTTTTATTCAAAAACTATTAAACTTTATTATTGATATTGGCGTCAAGAATAATTTTCTCTGGTGGGCCCAAAGAAAAACCAATCCGACACTGCAGCCAACTGCCTGCCATTCAAGTTTGAGCTATGTAGCGCAACCCCTTTAACAGTAGTCTATTTTACAATTTAGTCATAGTCTGAATAGTAACCATCTATTTGTTTTACAGCAGCCATAAAGTGAGACTCCTGAACCATCAGAGTAATAATATAGATGGAGAGATCTGTTAACCAGTCATAACTAGAGAGAGACTAGT
The DNA here is from genome assembly GCF_014858855.1 of Bufo gargarizans. NCBI lineage: Eukaryota > Metazoa > Chordata > Amphibia > Anura > Bufonidae > Bufo > Bufo gargarizans. The sequence goes on along the minus strand of NC_058082.1, from coordinate 313,187,153 downwards.
AAATCCAATTGTCTAAATAGATAAATGCCTACTACACATCTAATGGAGGATTTGTGAAAATTCATCATTAGGCTCCATTCACACAGCCATAACGTGTTTTGCGGATCCGCGGATCCGCAAAACACGAATAGGAAATGTTCTATTTTTTGGGGGAATGGAAATGCAGACCCGGAAGTGCACATCGTGCGGCCCAATAGAAATGAATGGGACCGCAATTCCGTTCCGCAAAATGCGGAACGAAATTGTGGATGTGTGAATGGGGCCTAAGTCATTTCAAACATGTAGACACCTGACCAGATTGAACCCAATTTATTACCAGCTTGTAGAATAGGAAATGTAATTATAGCATGTTTATTCTAGTGCAAAAATGAATACAATGCATATAAGCTGTCATTCTGCTTTCACTTACTTTTTCTAACATACTATTTTTACTCAGCTAGTCAATGATACATTGTGAACCATCAGACGACAGAAGAATGTATTGTTCTTTTTGATTGCGGATACCATTTGAATCATGAAAGCGACAAGAATTTACCTTATATCTTTAGCCAACCCTATCACGGATATCAGAATCTTTTTCATCCTAGTAAATTGATGCTAGACACTATAATCGGATAACATAGCATGCTGGTATGTTCCCCTAAACTATGATCTGCTTATTAATAGCCCTGTATTAGCACAATCCTAGTACTCTCTAGAGACATAGCACATACCCTTTGGGGAACAAGTTTCATAGATTGAAAACCTAGGAAGTAAGCACAGAGCATCAAAATGACCCCAAAAAATACATAGATCACCGGACATTATAGAGATGACCGCTAATCTACTGAGAAATAGAATCACAGATAACAGTAAAATAACAGTTTCTTGATAGCTGGAACATTGTGTATATTATACACTATGAGCTTTACTATTACCCCAAACCTCTCCATGACAGCATCTTATCCCAGTTATCCCTACTTATTCTGTGTGCTTTTATTTCATCTACAGTATTAGTTGTAGTTGCTAGCTCGTGTGCATTAATTAAGATATACACTTAATTTCTGCACATAAAGGACATGGCTAGAAGACGTTATCCAGATAACTACAGCTACATTATAATGTAAAGATGTACATATGTAGCATGCAATAACATTTTCCAGGAGTTTGTTATGTACAGTTATCTATAGTAAGATAGTTTATACAATACCTTTAGGTTTTTTGCAGTCTCAGGTAGGATTCCATGAAGCAACGCTTGCTCTGTCCTGTAAAGCTATCATTGTGATGGGCACAGGAGGGAAAGCTAGTGCTTTGTATCCTCTGCCTATAAAAATCAATGTGTATGCAGCCTAACATTGCTTCCAGCAACATTGAAATGGCTTAGATAACCCACTCCATCCCAGAAGCTTGTCTGAGTAGTATTCATAGCATAACAAAGGGTCTTGACCTGTGAATCGCATAATCTTGCCACAAAACCATTATAAAATAAAAATCTGAAAGTGTTTCTCCACTGTAACTACACTAAACTGGTGCCTGTACACATAAGAGATGTGCCTTTAAATCCTTATGCGTGTGGCTAATTTGGGTTTCAGGACACATTGAGTGACACTTATCAAGACTGACATTTGCCAGTTTTGTTCTCCCTGCACTGATGTGAGATGTGCCTAATTTATTAAGAGGCAGATATCTCTTAATAAATTAGGCATATCTCTGCTCTGCCATGTGCCAAAATCTGGAGATTTCAGCTATAGCTTCCACCAGTCTCTGGCAAAGGTTATAGCAATTTCGGCAGGCCTTGTGAAGCCCCATGCCCTCCTACTAAGCCCCACCCTCTTTTCTTACCGCTTTGGAACCTGTGTCCTCGGGCCTCAGGGTTCAGAGACTAATAGATCTCTGTTTGACAGCTGCAAGATCTACAGCAAAATAAATAGGAGAAGTTCTGAAATCTGTATGGCTGAGCGACAAGAGTTAGGCCTCTTTCACACGAGCGTGTCCGGATAAGGTCCGGAGGCGTTGCGGCAAACCCGAGTGAGTAGGTACGCAATGGCAGTCAGTTTTTTGACTGCGATTGCGTTCCGTCGTTCAGTTTTTATCGCGCGGGTGCAATGCGGTTTGCACACGCGTGATAAAAAACTGAATGTGGTACCCAGACCCGAACTTCTTCACTGAGGTTCAGGTTTGGGCTCGGTGTTGTGTAGATTGTATTATTTCCCCTTATAACAATAACTTGTTCGCGCAGCCGGCATCTCTTCTGTCTTCTTCTTTGAGGAATAGGACCTTTGATGACGTCACTACGCTCATCACATGGTTCGTCACGTGATCCATCACCATGGTAAAAGATCATGTGATGGACCATGTGATGGGCGTAGTGACATCATCAAAGGTCCTATTCCTCAAAGAAGAAGACAGAAGAGATGCCGGCTGTGCGAACAAGTGGATTAAGGTGAGTTTAATTTATTTTTTTTTACCCCCTCCAGCGCTATTGTACTATGCATTCTGTATTCAGAATGCTATTTTTTTCCCTTATAACCATGTTATAAGGGGGAAATAATACAATCTAAACAACACCGAACCCAAACCTGAACTTCTGTGAAGAAGTTCGGGTCTGGGTACCACATTCAGTTTTTTATCACGTGCGTGCAAAACGGAACGCAATCGCAACTGCGTACCTACTCGCGCGGGTTTGCCGCAACGCATCCGGACCTTATCCGGACACGCTCGTGTGAAAGAGGCCTTAGTCAGATGTAACCACTGCTGAGGGCATAACATGTACATGTCTGTATACATACAGGGAGTGCAGAATTATTAGGCAAGTTGTATTTTTGAGGATTAATTTTATTATTGAACAACAAACATGTTCTCAATGAACCCAAAAAACTCATTAATATCAAAGCTGAATATTTTTGGAAGTAGTTTTTAGTTTGTTTTTAGTTTTAGCTATTTTATGGGGATATCTGTGTGTGCAGGTGACTATTACTGTGCATAATTATTAGGCAACTTAACAAAAAACAAATATATACCCATTGCAATTATTTATTTTTACCAGTGAAACCAATATAACATCTCAACATTCACAAATATACATTTCTGACATTCAAAAACAAAACAAAAACAAATCAGTGACCAATATAGCCACCTTTCTTTGCAAGGACACTCAAAAGCCTGCCATCCATGGATTCTGTCAGTGTTTTGATCTGTTCACCATCAACATTGCGTGCAGCAGCAACCACAGCCTCCCAGACACTGTTCAGAGAGGTGTACTGTTTTCCCTCCTTGTAAATCTCACATTTGATGATGGACCACAGGTTCTCAATGGGGTTCAGATCAGGTGAACAAGGAGGCCATGTCATTAGATTTTCTTCTTTTATACCCTTTCTTGCCAGCCACGCTGTGGAGTACTTGGACGCGTGTGATGGAGCATTGTCCTGCATGAAAATCATGTTTTTCTTGAAGGATGCAGACTTCTTCCTGTACCACTGCTTGAAGAAGGTGTCTTCCAGAAACTGGCAGTAGGACTGGGAGTTGAGCTTGACTCCATCCTCAACCCGAAAAGGCCCCACAAGCTCATCTTTGATGATACCAGCCCAAACCAGTACTCCACCTCCACCTTGCTGGCGTCTGAGTCGGACTTGAGCTCTCTGCCCTTTACCAATCCAGCCACGGGCCCATCCATCTGGCCCATCAAGACTCACTCTCATTTCATCAGTCCATAAAACCTTAGAAAAATCAGTCTTGAGATATTTCTTGGCCCAGTCTTGACGTTTCAGCTTGTGTGTCTTGTTCAGTGGTGGTCGTCTTTCAGCCTTTCTTACCTTGGCCATGTCTCTGAGTATTGCACACCTTGTGCTTTTGGGCACTCCAGTGATGTTGCAGCTCTGAAATATGGCCAAACTGGTGGCAAGTGGAATCTTGGCAGCTGCACGCTTGACTTTTCTCAGTTCATGGGCAGTTATTTTGCGCCTTGGTTTTTCCACACGCTTCTTGCGACCCTGTTGATTATTTTGAATGAAACGCTTGATTGTTCGATGATCACGCTTCAGAAGCTTTGCAATTTTAAGAGTGCTGCATCCCTCTGCAAGATATCTCACTATTTTTGACTTTTCTGAGCCTGTCAAGTCCTTCTTTTGACCCATTTTGCCAAAGGAAAGGAAGTTGCCTAATAATTATGCACACCTGATATAGGGTGTTGATGTCATTAGACCACACCCCTTCTCATTACAGAGATGCACATCACCTAATATGCTTAATTGGCAGTAGGCTTTCGAGCCTATACAGCTTGGAGTAAGACAACATGCATAAAGAGGATGATGTGGTCAAAATACTCATTTGCCTAATAATTCTGCACTCCCTGTATGTGCATTTATGTATTTATTAAATCACCTGCGGTCTCAATATAAACGGTCCACTCCCGTAACTTACAAAAAAACACAACAAAGAAGGAGTGTATAACACACCAATGTAAGGAAACGCTAATCAATTTTATTATGTATCAATAAAATGTACATGATGCATGATATATATAAGTAAATAAGCAGGGACAAACACAGTCCTACATCACCCTATTATCAGCCCAGTCATATAAAATGTTTTGACGGCACAATGTAAACTATGAATAAGGTCCACGTTTGGCCAGAAACAGAGATACGCACAATGTTTTTAGGATGTGCATGTTTTGGTTTTTAACATGATTGTACAATAAAGAGGATTTTATGGATTTATCAAGTGTATGCTGGAGTTCATCTGAATATATTAGATTTACTTGTACCTGGTTCCCAGTTCAGCATTCTCCAAGCAACAGAGCCACTGACCTGGAAAGATTGATGAGAACAACTGAGCCCTTGTGGTAAGCTGAGGATTCTTACATTTTATATAGTAGGCAGTAATTTACCACTGAACTATAGTGCCATTCTGTCATAAAGCTTGAATTTTCTGTGCCTAAAAAGCTACTAAATAGTGTTACGGTTTTCTTTAGTAAAAGTTATGGCATTTAAACTGAACTTACACTTTTCAGCTTTTCTTTATAGTATAAGAAAAGTTGAAAAATAAAAGTTACATTTTTCTTGAATTTAAAAGGGTTTTCCAAAGGTTTTATACTGAAGACCTATCCCCTGGATAGATCATCAATATCTGATTGGTGGGGGTCCAACACCTGGGACCTATGCAATCAGCTGTTTGAGCTGTGAGCACAGCGGCCTCCTCCGTGCTAACCAAGCTGTGCTTTGTATCGCATTTAGCCCCATTCACTTGAATGAGGCTGAGCTGCGCCTACTCCACATGACCGATAAACGTGACGGGACTGGCCTACGGGGCCCTGAAATTCCTGATGTCATTCCTGCAGCTGAGCAATGCAGGATATAGTCTACGGGAAATTTCTCCTCTGCAGAAGGCTTATTTAGTGGTGTGTAGTGTACCCTCAAGAGATAGGCTGAAAAGCAAAGTATATGTCAGCAACCACAAATTTGACAACCTCACGTGACCACAAACAGGACAAATTTATCCGAGTGTGTTCCAAATGGAATAGAATTAAACCAGCTGACCAAATCTGTGTTTCTCTAATGAAAATGAGAAACAAAACCATGTCAAACACTGCCTTGTAGCAAGTGGCTTGAACAAATGTGTTGCAGCCTTAAAAAAAATTGCTTAGGCCCTTTAACCCCTTCAGGACCCAGCCTAATTTTGCAATAACTTTGGATTTTTAGAGTTTTTTTGTGATACATCATACTTCATGATAGTGAGTAGATATGTTTTACCTATATTTATTTTTTTTAAATTATAAAATTTTGAAAATTTAGCAATTTTCAACACCCCATATGTGGTCGTAAACTGCTGTTTGGTTTCAGAAGGGAAGGAGCACCATATGGCTTTTAGTGCAGATTTTATTGAAATGGTTTTCAGCCACATCGTCACATTTGAAGAGACCCTGAGGGACCTGTACAGTCAAAAACTCCAAGAAGTGACCCCATTTTGGAAACTGCATCCCCCAAGTATTTTTGAGGGGTGTAATGAGCATTTTGGCCTGAATACAGCAACTCCGCATACGTGGTCAGAAACTGTTGCTGGGCATGCTGTAGGGTTCAAAAGGGAAGGAATGGCTTTTGGAGGACAGATTTAGCTGTTATTTTTCGCCCACCATGTCGCATTTGAAGAGACTGAGGCACCCCTATAGTGGAAACCCTAAAGAAATTAGAGGGGTTGTCTCACCTTCTGTGTTTAGCACTGCAGGTCCGGACTTCGGGTGGTCTAGGGGACGGTGCCTGCTAACATGAGTGGCAGCACAGGACAGCGGCGCTGGGATGATGTAATTCCCTGCCCTGGCCTGTACGTCCGCGCTCCTGAGAGCGCAGCCTTGGTCGGCTCAGCAGAAGGATAGCCGGGGGCGCAGCACTGTGGAAGCTCCATACCACATAGGTTAATACCAAAAGGCACTTCAGACTCAAGACAATACAAGGTGGCCAGGTGCGTGAGCTAATGCGCATGCGCGGGAGACTAGCGCTCGTTGCCGCTATCCCAGCCACCAGAAAGGTCGGCTTTGGCTTTTTTCACAGCGCAAGCACGGCCACTGCTAAGGAATAGCAGTGGTGGCTGTATCCCCTAGAGACAAGCAGTTTATAATGACAAGGAAAATTGAGAGAAGTGAGAACAGCAGGCATTATGGTCACGTAGAGTATATTGGTAAGTTACTTCTATTAGGTTATTAAACAACATAAGTATCACTTCATAAGATGAGACAACCCCTTTAACCCTTTTTTGAGATCACACCCCTCAAGGAATTTTTCAAGGAATGTAGTAAGCACTTTTACCCACTAGGCATTTCATAGAATTTAAAAACACTTTTTATTTTCACAAGGGGTAACAGGAAGAGACACCCCTTTATTATACCCATTTTCTCCATATTTTGACAACACCCCATGTATGGTCATAAACTGCTATATGGGCACACAAGAAGGCTCACAATGGAAGGAACGCCATATGCTTTTGGAAGGCAGATTTTGCTGAAATGGTTTTCAGGCTCAGTGTCACATTTTAAAAGAACCTGAGGAACCCCTACAGTGGTAACCCCCAAAAAATGACTCCAATTTGGAAACTAAACCCCTCAAGGAATTTATTGAGAGCTGTAGTGAGTGCTTTGACCCAACAGGTGGTTCATAGAATTTAGAAACCTTTTCGCCCATTTTGCCCATTTTCTTCATGATACGACAACACCCCATATGTGGTCGTAAACTGCTGATTAACTGATATGGTTAATGAGGGAAAAAAGGATGCCACATTCCTCTTGTCCTCTTTATCCTCAACATCATCCAGTGATGAATGGCCTTCAAGAAGGCGCCCCAGGGCAACTACTCTGGCAGCCCCCCATAGTTATCCCATCTGGACCCCACCCCCTGAGTATTATCAGCCTCAAATAACTGAGTTTTTGGACAGCTCAGGAATCCAGGCTGACACTGCGGGCTTCGCACAAATAGATTTTTCTCTCTTTTTCATTGATGGCTTTGTAAATTTAATGGTGGCCCAAACTAATTTATATGCCTATCAATTTAAGGTCCAACAGGGGCGTTGCTAGGTTAAAACATTCGGGGCCTGGGCCCCTGATGTTTTGTCTTAGGCCCAAATAGCCTGCATGCCAGATAGATACAACTGTATTGCCATGCTCAGAACGGCAATACAATTGAATATAATGCCCTGCAAGAACTGAAGGACCTGTGATGATATCACAGTCCATTTGATCAGTTCTAAATGCAGTAGCTGAAATGGACCTGCCATGATGTCGCCATCATGTGAACAGTGCAGTAGAGGAGAGAAGTCCTGGGGAAGAAGCTGAGGTGAGGTCTGCTACATGAGGACAGGTAAGTGAAGGGGTAGATTACTCGGTGTGAGAGGCAGAGCAATGTTGGGAGTTGTAGTTATTTAACTGGGACTGTATATTAGGACTGAAGGGAGAGAAGTTATTTACATGGGACAGTGGGGTGCAATGATGGTATTTGCATGGGACTGAAACTTGAAGGGGTGATGTTATTTACATGGGAATGCATGTTGGAGGTGGTTGGGGCAGTGTGATGTTATTTACATGGGACTATATTTTGAAGGCGACTGTGGGAGGGAGTAATATTATTTACATGGGACTGAATGTTGAGAGGTGATGTTATTTACATGGGACTGCATGTTAAAGGTGGCTGGGGAGGGAGTGATTTTGTTTATATGGGACTGCATGTTGAAGGTGTCTGGGGGAGGTAGTGATGTTATTTACATGGGACTGTATGTTGAAGGCGGCTGGGGAGGGGGTGATGTTCTTTACATAAGACTGTATGTTAAAGGCGGCTGGGGAGGGGGTGATGTTATTTATGTGGGACTGTATATTAGAGGGGGCAGCAAAGATGGTGTGATGCTATTTATACGGGACTGTATTTTGGAGGGGGCTGTAGATAGAGAGGGCTGTTATTTACATGGGACTGTATATTGGAGGGGGCTGGAGAGATGATGCGATGGTATTTACATGGGACTCTATGGCAGTGGAAGGAAAATAATGTTATTTACATTGAACTGTATGGTGGAGGGGCTGAGAAATTATAATTTCTGAGGACACTAAATGGAGGAATATAACTACAGTGGGCACTGCAGGGGGCATTAAAAAATACTGTCGGTGCTTCAGGGCGAGCATTATAACAGTAGTGGCAATATAAATATTAGGGGCACTTCAGGGCGAATATTATAACAGTAGGGGGCAATATAAATACTGGGTATGTACTAAACCACTTCAGTATCCTGGTACTGTAAATGGCAGAATTGGTATATCGATTTGTATTGTGGTTTTATGCCTTTTGCACTGATAATTTACTCTTGTCCTTAATAAAAGAGATTGAACATCAATATAAATACTGGGGCACTTCAGGGTGAGCATTATAAATACTGGGGGACTGTAGGGGCATTTTAAATCCAGGGGACATTATAGGAATTCTTATTACTACTGGGGGCTCTATAGGAGGGACTTATAGATCCACATTATTTCTACAAAGAGTAGTATGGGTGCCTTATTACTACTGATGGATCTGTAGAGAGCTTTATTACCACTGGGGTACAGTAGGGGTGGCATTATTATATTTAAGGGCATACTGTAAGGGCATTATTATATTTAAATTTGTTTATTGTTTTTTTTTCTTACAATACAAAAATTTGAATAAAATTGAACAGTGCTGAATCCGAGTACAACAATGCACAATCTGCCAACATTACAAATATAAAGAGTTATGACACATTGAACAGACAGAAACATACAAATCTAGTGCATAGTCTACACTATTTTAGGGGGTTTCACAAACTCCCTAATCGCTTCCATATTACTTTTGACTCGGATTATCTTCTGTCTATCCAACCTTATCGCCCATCTCCTGCCCCCCCCCCCCTGATAGTCATCTCAGTGAACTTTGCCGGTAGCTGCTCCGGTCCCGCCCCATCCCGGGACAAAGATAATACTTATTCAGGACATAGCACATATTCCTCATATCTCTCGATCAATGCAAGAAGAATTTTCTATTGCCTAATATTCGGTAATCTTTCTGATCCCCATTCTCTTGCTATAATCACTTTTGCCACCATAAGGCCTCTTGTCCAGACTCTTTTCTTCTCTCTTTCCCTAATTGGTGACGGGAAACAACCTAGGAGAGCCACTTCCGGTTTATATGAAAGGAATATTAAAGACTCTGCACTTAAAGCTCCAAAAACCTCTCGCCAATACGATTGCATACTTGAACAGGTCCATATCATGTGAATATAATTGGCAGACTCTTCACTGCATCTCCAGCATTTTGGTTCTCGTTCCTTATAAATCCTACTTAGCAATATTGGGGTCAAATATATTCTATGAATAATATTAAAACAAATAATCTTAAAATTACTAGAAATCGTTGTCTTTTTTATATTTTTGTATATATTCCCCCATTCAATTCTATTTAACCTCTTAAGGACACAGGGCGTACAGGTACGCCCTGATGTCCCGGTACTTAAGGACATCAGGGCGTACCTGAAGGCGGGTGGGAGGCGGGCGGGAGGGAGGTAGTGTGGGGGGTGGGTGCGGGTTTATTCTCAGGATGACCGAGAGATCGAATCAGAGTGTCAGCACATCTGTTCAGATGTCAGCCGCTTTAACCCCTTCCATGCCGCGGTCTGTAGGAACCGCTGTATGGAAGCGGTTAACAGGGAGGGAGCTCCCTCCCTCTCCCATCGGGGGGCTGCTGTGCCTTTGCAGCCCCCGGACAGGATGGAGTCACAGAGGGAGGGAGCCCCCTCCCCTTACCTCAGTTGTCGTAGACGGGGAAGGTTCCCATAGCAACAGGACGCCTTCTCAGGCATCCTGCTGTCCATGGTGCTGAACAGATCTGTGCTAAAGGCAGAGATCTGTTCAGACAAATTGTAAGTGAAATACAGTACAGTACACTATATAGTGTACTGTACTGTATTATACAGACATTAGACCCACTGGATCTTCAAGAACTAAGTGGGTCTGGGTAAAAAAAAAAAAAAATTAAAGTGAAAAAAAGTTTCAAAAATTATATTATTGTGTAAAACTTAAATAAATTTAAAAAAGTAAACATATTAGGTATCCCTACGTCTGTAACAACATGCTCTATAAAAATAGCACATGATCTAATCTGTCAGATGAACGTTGTAAATAATAAAAAATAAAAACAGGTATTTTTTGGCAGATTTTCCATTTTAATCCATTTTTTCCCATAACAAAGCAAGGGTTAACAGCCAAACAAAACTCAATATTTATTGCCCTGATTCTTTAGTTTACAGAAACACCCGATATGTGGTCGTAAACTGCTGTATGGCCACGCGGCAGGGCGCAGAAGGAAAGCAATGCCATATGGATTTTAGAAGGCAGTTTTTACTGGACTTGTTTTTTGACACCATGTCCCATTTGAAGCCCCCCTGATGCACCCCTTGAGTAGAAACTCCAAAAAGTGACCCCATTTAAAAAACTACACCCCTCAAGGTATTAAAAACTGATTTGACAAACTTTGTTAGCCCTTTAACTGTTCCACAAGAGTCATAGGCAAATGGAGATGAAATTTCAGAATTTCAATTTTTTGTTACTTTGCTTCACAAAAAGTGTAATATAGAGCAACCAAAAATCATATGTACCCTAAAATAGTACCAAAAAACCTGCCACCTTATCCTGTAGTTTCCAAAATGGGGTAACTTTTTTGGAGTTTCTACTCTAGGGGTGCATCAGGGGGCTTCAAATGGGACATGGTGTAAATAAACCAGTGCAGCGAAATCTGCCTTCCAAAAACCACACGGCGCTCCTTTCCCTCTACAGTACAGTGGTGTACGACCAGATATCGGGTGTTTCTGCAAACCACAGAGTCAGGGCAATAAATATAGAGTTTTGTTTGGCTGTTAACCCTTGCTTTGTTAGTGGAAAAAAATTTTATTCTGAAATTTCATCTCCATTTGCCATCAACTCTTGGGGAACACCTAAAGAGTTAATTATGTTTGTAAAATCTGTTTTGAATACCTTGAGGGGTGTACTTTCTAGAATTGCGTCACTTTTGGGTGGTTTATATTATGTAAGCCTCACAAAGTGACTTCAGACCTGACCTGGTCCCTAAAAAGTAGGTTTTTGAAAATTTCAGAAAATGTTCAAGATTTGCATCTAAACTTCTAAGCCTTGTAACGTCCCCAAAAAATAAAATGGCATTCCCAAAATGATACAAACATGAAGTAAACATATGGGGAATGTAAACTAATAACTATTTTTGTAGGTATTACCATGTATTAAAAAGTTGAGAAATTGAAACTAATTTTTCCCTAATTTTTGTAAATTTGGTATTTTTTTTTTTATAAAAATGATTTTTTTGACTCCATTTTACCAGTGTTATGAAGTACAATATGTGACGAAAAAACTATCTCAGAATGGCCTGCATAAGTAAAAGCATTTTAAAGTTATCACCACATAAAATGACACTGGTCAGATTTGCAAAAAATGGCCTGGTCCTTAAGGTGAAATAAAGCTGAGTCCTTAAGGGTTTAATCCAATATCATTTGCATTAAGGGCATTATTAATACTAGAGGTCTCTTCTACTAATAGAGGCACTCTCGGGGAGCATTATCACTTTTGGGGGCACTGTAGGGGGCAGTAATACTAATGAGGACATTCTAGAAGAGAATTACTATTGGTGGTACTCTGAGGAGCACTATTACTATAGGGAAGATTAACTGTATGGCACTCATTTTTCTTCAGGATAGTATTTGGGGGAACTAAAGGGTGAAACATAGTCACTTTGCTGTTTGTTATCATGATGTATACCGCACTGAACATGGACCAAAGAAGGGGAAATTAGAGAGTTGTTTCAGGAGATTAAAGGTAAAGGCTATAAGACCATCTCCAAACAGCTTCATGTTCCTGTTGCTACAGTTGCACATATTATTCAGAAGTTTAAGGTCTATGGGACTGTATCCAACCTCCCTATACATGGCCATAAGAGGAATATTGATGACAAATTAGAGACGGATAATACGAATGGTAACCAAAGAGCCCAAAACAACTTCCAAAGAGATTAGAGGTGAGTTCCAAGGTCAAGGTACATCAGTGTCAGATAGTACCATCCATTGTTGTCTTAGCCAAAGTGGACTAAATGGAAGACAACCGAAGAGGAAACCACAGTTGAAAGCAAATCATAAAAAAGCAAGACTAGAATTTGCCAAAATACATAATGACAAGCCACAAAGCTTTTGGGACAATGTACTTTGGACAGATGAGACAAAACTGGAGCTTTTTGGCACATCACATCAGCTCTATGTTCACAGATGCAAAAATGAAGCATACAAAGAAAAGAACATTGTAGCTACTGTTAACCATGGAGGAGGCTCAGTTATGTTTTGTGGCTGCTCTGCTGCATCTGGCACAGGGTGCCTTGAATCTATGCAGGGTACAATGAAATCTCAAGACTGTCAAGGCATGTGTCAGAAAGCCTGGTCTCAGTCGCAGGTCATGGGTCCTCCAACAGGACAATGACCCAAAACACACAGCTAAAAACATCCAAGAATGGCTAAGAATAAAGCATTTGACTATTCTGAAGTGGCCTTCTATAAGCCCTGATTTATATTCTATTTAACATCTTAGGAAGGAGCTGAAACAAGCAGTCTGGAGAATGCACCCTTTAAACCTGAGACAACTGGAGCAGTTTGTTCACAAGGAGTAGACCATAATACCTGCGGACAGGTGCAGGTATTGTGATTGTCTCAAAAGGTTGTGCAACAACATATTAAATTAAGGGTACCATTGTTTAATTTTCAGTAAATTTTTATTATTACTTTTGTCAGTTTCGAGTTATTTCAGTGACCATTGTGAGTTTTTTTTTCTTTAACGGAAAGGTACCAACAATTTTGTCCATGTGTATATATAATTTCATTTGGCAGTAGTCATTATACACACATATAAAGCTTGCATAAAGATGGAAAAACAAGAATATATTAAACTTGAAATTGAAATTAACCCCTTAGTGACCATCCTGTTTTGGGCCTTACTGACAAAGTGTTTTTCTTCCTTCTTGCTTCGTTGCTTTCCAAAAGCTATAACTTTTTTATTTTTCCGTCTATATAGCTGTATGAGGGCTTGTTTTTTTGTGGGACAAGTTGTAGCTTTTAATGGTGTCATTTTGGGGTACACATAACTTTTTTATTAACTTTTATTAACTCTTTCTAGGAGGGAGATGGGAAAAACAGCAATACTTCCACTGAGTTTTTACGTTATAAATTTCTACAGCGTTCATTTTTTTTATATAAATAACATTATCTGGATCCGTATGATTACAGCGATACCAAATACATATAATTTTTTTTTGCATTTTACTACTATGTGCAATAAAACCCCTTTATTTAAAAAAATATTTTAGCATTTTGCCCTTTCCCAAGACATATTAACATAGTAACATAGTATATAAGGCCGAAAAAAAACATTTGTCCATCCAGTTCGGCCTGTTATCCTGGAAGACCCATAACTTTTTTATTTTTTTCTGTGGAGTTGTGTGAGGGCTTGATTTTTGCAGGACGACTTGTAGTTTTCATTTGTATCATTTTGGAGTAAATTACAATTTTTGATCGCTTGTTATTATGTTTTTTTGGTGGTAACTAGGAATAAATTAGCAATTCAGTAATTTCTTTTTTCTTTTTTTTTTTACTGCGTTCACCGTAGAGGATAATTTATGTAATATTTATGTAGTGTGGGTCGTTATGGATGCAGGTGATACCAAACATATGGGGGGTTGCAATTTTTTTTCAATGAAAAGCATTTTTTTTACTTGACTTTTTTTAATTTAATTTACCACTTAACAGACAACATTTCGATTGCTTTTAAAATACAATGCACTATCCCTATAGTGCATTGAATTTAAATGTCATTTTTATATTGACATTGACCAGCAGGCGGCGCCAGAGAGGCACAGGCTGCTGGAAATTGCTCAAGACAGGCTTGGGGCCTACATCAGACCCTATCCAGTCTTTACACACATCGGTACCCCGCGATCGGATTTGCACAGTGCCGATGGGAGACAGAGGAAGTCCGTGTGGCAGGCGCCATTACATGTGGCAGGTGCCATTGCCCACGGCAAATAAAGCATTAAACAGCCCAGATTGGCACTCCTGCCAGTCCAGGCTGTTAGAGCAAGACCGGGGCTCTCATGTTAGAGCCGGGTCCACGCTCCCTGCTGCATGGAAGACCCGTGCAGCGCTTAGACTGGACCACCGTGAAAAAGCGGTGGCCCAGCCTAAGGCCCCTTAGTGACTGCCGTAAAAAGGCGTATGGGTGGTCACTAAGGGGGTTAAAAATAATGATTGCTAAAAATAAAAACAAAAGCTTCTAGACAAGTTAAATGATATATTGATGTATATACATGAGCATCCTGTCTTCTCAGACCATTGAACTGAACTTTATTGCTTGCTGTATGTCTGCCTCTATAAATAGAAAGAAATCATTGTGCAATCAATACAGGAAATTAGGGCCCTTGGTGTATTTACAGCTCTTTTAACACATATATAACTACCTTATAAATAGGAATAGGGTATGCAAATATGTTCTCAGCAAGCTCTGCCTCTTATGCCACCAGATGTAAGGCAGCTATCATATAAGTCAATGTTCAACCTTTTAAACAGGCCTTGAGACATGACTTGGATAATAATTAAGACAGCACCTTATTTGCAGACAGAAATTTCAGGTGATTGCCCCTCATCAGTGCAGACCAGAGAGTACTGGCTTAACTGGGTGAGAGGCCTAGGTCAGGATTCAGGGAATACTATATTCCCTTATGGAGAGTGCCTAATCAGCATTAAGAGTCTTATAGGCTAGGCAACACTCCTCTGGATTTCTGGGAAGAACCTCCGGCTCTCCAGCTATTCTGGAACTTAACTCCCAGAATCCTTCTTTCACTTCAATGAGAGTTACAAGAACAGCCGAGTACCTGTGTATGCTAGGAATTGTAGTCTCACAGCAGCTGGAGTGCCGAAGGTTGCTGACCCCTGCTATAAATCAACATACCCTCTTCTCAGAATTCCAAAGGAGTATTGTTTAACCTGTAAGACTCCTCATGCCAATTAGGCACTTTCTATAAGGAGCAGGGTGGGGACGATGGGTAGGCAAGAACTTGTCACCATGACCTCCTGAGGCTGGTCTCACACAATGACATGATCACGTGAGACCTGACGTGGTAACACAGGCCACAGATTGGAAAAACAGGAGAGAGGCAAGTGTTTTGTTTTTTTTAAACACTAAGCAGTGGTATACTGGGGGCACGAAGGAAGGGGGAGGGAGCAGCATGATATACTGGCACCAAGTGGTGGGGGAGCAGCATTATAATACTGGCACCAAGGGGGGGCAGTATTATACACTGGCACCAAAAGGGGGAAGCAGCATTATATACTGGCACCAAGGAGGGGGTGGAAGCAGCATTATATACTGTCACCAAGGAGATAGAGAAGCAGCATTACATACTGGCACTGGGGGGGGGGCAGTAAATACTGGCACCAAGGAGGGGGGAACCAGCATTTTATATGGGCACTAAGGGGGAGAAATCAGCATTATATAGTGTTACCAAGGGGTGGGGGAGCAGCATTATATATGGGTACGAAGGGGGAGGGATCAGCACTATATACTTGCACCAAGGGGGGAAGCAGCATTATATACTGGCATGGGATTGGGCATTATATACTGGCACCAAGGAGGGGGGGAAGCAGCATTATATACTGGCACCAAGATGGGGGAACAGCATTATATACTGGCACCAAGAAGGGGGTGAGCAGCATTATATACTGGCATATGGAAAGGAGGCAGCATTATATACTGGCACCAAGAGGGGGGAGCATTTTATACTGGCACTGGGGGGAGCATTATATACTGGCACTGGGGGAGCATTATGTACTGACATTAACGGGGGGAGGCAGAGGAGCATTATATACTTTTTTACGTCATGTATAACGGAACAAACGGAACCGTAATTTGTGGACATATACATGTATTAGGACGGTGCAAAATGGAATGCCTATTAAAGGCTTCCATTTTGCATTCCGTCCTAAAATTTCATTATAACTCTGTTATGACGGAACCCTGTAACGGAATTCCATAACGGAAAGGCAAACCTGCCCTAATTTGTGCCTGTCCACCAGCGTCAAGGCGATCTTTTTAGGACAGGAACCTAACACCAAATACTACCTCTACTGGTGCCATAATGTCCTCCATTAAATTCAGTGAATTCAGGTTCCATATGCATGCTAAGACACACTATATTATACCTCTTATGGTGCCACAATGGCCTCCATTGAATTCAGGGAATGCAGGTTCCGCATGCATGATTAGCCCACACTATAGTGAGTATGGCACTATTGTATTTACTTTATTATTTGTGAATGCTGTTGCATTATTTGTTTTCTCTTCAAATGCTATATGGCGCCAGATAACATTTCAGCAAAATCTGCCCTCCAAAAGCCTTATAGCACTCCTTCCCTTCTGAAACCTATGGTGTGCGCATACAGCAGTTTATGACCACATATGGATGGGATGTTGCCGTATTCAGGAGAAAATAGTTTACAAATTGTGGGGTGCTTTTTCTCTGGTCAGCCCTTGTGAATATTATAAAGTTGGGGCTAAAAAGACATTTTATTTGAAAAAAGTGTAATTTTTCATTTTTGCATGCCGTGTTTCTAAATTCAATAAAACTGCTGTTGTATCAAAATGCTAACTACAAAACCTTTGAAAAATGTGTTGAGGGGTGCAGTTTTTTTTCTGGTTTCCACTGTAGAGGTACCTTAGAGTCTTTGCAAATGTGGCCATTTGGCGCTCCTTCCCTTCTGAGCCCTGCTGTGCACCCATAATGCAGTTTTACTACATACGGGGTATTGTCATGTTAAGGAGAAAATGGGTAAAAAATTAATGGAGTGTGTTTTCCCCTTGTGAAAATGAAAAATCTGTGGCTGAAGTGGCATTTTATTGTAATTTTTTTTTTTTCCCAGCCAAGTGCTTCTGAATTCGATGAACAACTGTTGAGTCAGAGTGCTCACTACACCCCTTGAAACTTTTCTTGAGTGCCATGATATGACATGGTGAATGATTTCCGTTGCACCATGAATTGAAGTTTGAGGTGCTTTGGTCCAAGAGGTAAAAAATTATTGAGCTACAGGTGAGCTTGTGCTTCCTGCTTGTTTTTAGCCCCACAGTTTGGAGATGTTTCAGAGGTGGTGTGGTTGGTTACTTACTAAAAAGAAAAGAAATCATGGACTTCAAGTGCTACCACAAAAACCTGGTGTGCAATGCAGTCTCTTCTGGCACCCTTCTTATTTCTTGTGGTTTCACACTACAGCAATATAACACACTTCTTG
Source organism: Bufo gargarizans (assembly GCF_014858855.1). NCBI lineage: Eukaryota > Metazoa > Chordata > Amphibia > Anura > Bufonidae > Bufo > Bufo gargarizans. The sequence continues at coordinate 313,169,309 of NC_058082.1, read as the reverse complement.
TCAAAAGAACAACAACCTGTTGTTGTTCAGTCAAAAAAAACAACAGGTTCTGAAGAACATGGTTTGACCATCCCAGAGTCCAACTGCAATCCACCTGAACACTTGTGGGATTATCTGGACAGTTGTGTTCGAGATGTGCAAGTTACAAGCCAAAATAACCTTTGGGATTTGCTACAAGAGCAGTGGGTTACAATCAGAGCTGAAACGTTAGGCAAATTGACTAATAGAATGCCACATGTTTTCAGAAGTTTATTTGCCTAATTTCAGTAAAATCCATATTTATCATAAACTAGCTTAATTTTTTCATTTCCAAACATTTTATGATTTGGGTGGTGTATGGAAATAAATAAGAAGTGGTATTTTTGCAATATAATGTCAAATCAAGTTTTAGACCTATGAGGCCAAAAAAGAATAATCCACTTTACCTAGCTCATCTATTTTCCAGCTGAAAAGGAGCATGGCTTAACTCCCAATAGTATGAATGGCGCTGGCAGGAGACCTATAATGGCGATCTAATGGGAACTTTGCTTGCACGCACAGCAGCAGGATCATGGCTGCAATACACAGCAGAGCTCCTAAAGCAATTACTCTCATAAAGAATTAATAAAAGTTATATTCACCCTAAAATGGTGTAGTTGAAAAGTGCAACTCATTCCTCAAAAAACAAGCGCTCATACAGCTATGTCAATAAAAAAGTTTAAAAAAAGTTAGGGCTTTTGTGATTTATTCACATGTCCATGTCCATTTTGCAGAACCATTTTGTGTTTGTGTTTTTCATACGAGTATAGGACACGTCACAATATTTTTTTCACAGTGGTTCATCGTTTTTTTTTGCATTTGTGAAGAAGAAATGGTGTGCAGTAGATCAGAGAAAAACAGACCAAACTCAAATGTTATCCATGTGCTGTCTGTGGGTTTCTATTTTTCCATTAAATAGAATGGGCATATTCAGCCCCAAAAATGGATCAAATTAGTGCACACCCCCATTTTCTTTTTGCAGACCAATGTTTAGTGGATCTTTAGACTGTGTATGTTTATGCTGTCTACTTTTTAGACAAAATTAGTAAATCAGCCCCAATGTGCTATTACTGACATTTTGACATCACTTTGTACATTACTTTGTATTATCATAAGCTGTGAATTTTATCACTGTGATATCATTATCTCACAAATCCAGTTATATTTTAAAAAAATTTTAGCACTTTTTGGGGCAGATTTATCATACCTGCACTCCAGAATTCTAACTTCAAAAAGTTGCGACTTTTGCATTTTTACACCACTCACTCCAGTTTTGAAATATGGATGGAAAAGTGAGCGTGGTTAGCTATGTATATGAGTTTCACTTCAGATTTATCACTGAGACTTTTTTTTTTTGAAGTCGCAATCTCACTCGAGTAGGAGGGTTGAGTAGGAAAACTAGAGTAGCTTTTCTAGATAAAAGTGTTAGGAATAAAACAAATTTATCAAACATGCAACATTTGGTAAATGTGGCATAACGTACTCAAACATTCAAGCAAAAATGACTTAACATATTCCCTTTATGATAAATTCTCCCCTTTGTTACTATTATTTAGCTTTTTTGTAATTAAATATATAATGTCATTTGGCATTAGTCATTCTATATAAAGCTTGCATGAAGATAAAAAAAAAAATATATATATATATATATATAAAGTTATTAAAGTTGAAATAATGATTGCTAAAACTAGGAATTAAAACTTCCAGACAAGTTAAATGGTTGTGTTGTGGTATTGAAATGTCAGTGACACAGGCCAGGAGTTTAATCTATACATTAATAATATATATACATGAGCATCCTATCTTCTCTGACCATTGAGCTGAACTGTATTGCTTGCTGTATGTCTGCCTCTATAAATAGAAAGAAATCATTGTGCAATCACTACAGGAAATTAGGGCCCTTGGCGTATTGACAGCTCTTTTAGCACATATATAACTACCCTATAAATAAAATGTATATATACATTCTGGTATCAGCGATCTGTTTTTCTATAATTTCTATGACTCATTGAACAGTATTACCCTTTAATAGAAGGAATATCAGTAGCGACCTACTACAGTATAAGTAGTTATCCCAAAGGAAAGCCAGTGACAACATTTGAAGTATGCTGTCCCTAAGTGCAACACAGTGACTCAGTGATTGGAATGTGTCATCATAAAATGACCTATTGTTTAAATCACATTTTTATGTTTAATATATATTTTTTTTAATTGCTTTTATTATTTTTAATTTTCCATGTCAATATCTATATTTAAACAAAAAAAAACATAAAATTCTGTAGATTTCGCACTGGCCACTAAGCCTAATAATTATTGGTCTGTACAGATCACTTTACTGCAGTTATCTGCTTATCTGTCATTCGAATCCTGCTTGTAATGATATCACCTCTGTGTATAGATAAGACAGGATTCACCATTCATAATAGGTGATTATGACAGCTTATCTACTCCCTCCTTGTACAATGACCTCTGCACAGGTCACAGAGCGTGCCTAGAAAACTCTACCATAGAAGTCAATGAGTTCCTCTCCTGACCATTGTGTCTATGGACTATGTGGCTGCCGTTAAGCAAATTTTCTTAATGCTTTCTAATTAACAGCTCAGGCAAGATGGCCACTCCTATAATAATGTACAGGAAATGGAGAAAATAAATCTGCAATCAGAAAATAAAAACAGAGTAGAAAAAAGATTGTGTACTGCATTCTGACAGAAAAGATTTTGGTGAAACATTTCCTTTTAAAGCAGGTCGAAAAGAAGTGTGTATGTTTTCTTATGTGTTATGGTTTCCTAGTAGACTAATTGCCCTGCTGTTACATTGATCATTATTGGGCCATTGTGAAGGACTGATGTGAGTGATAATCTGTATACAGTGCAGCATAATATACTCTAGAGGCTAATCAGTTCAGTAAATGGTGGGAACAATGCAGGTTCAGTTACTTATTCCAAAGTAAGGGAGGTAAATGTTACAGAAGTTATCCTAGAACAGGGATCAGCAGCCTTCAGTATTCCAGCTGCTGTGAAACTACAACTCCCAACATGCAACATGGCCGGTTTTCCTTCTAACTCGCATAGAAGTGAATGGAGAATTCTGGGAGTTGTAGTTTCAGATAACTGAAGTGCTTTTGTAATTATTTTTGATTACAAAAATGCTCTGGATCATTACAATGGCAACACCTCGTGTTTTAACGGTATAGTGATGCACACGTCCAATACTGAGGTGGTCATACATGCTCATTTCCATGTGCAATGAGCAGGATACCGGGTATACACACTGGCGCTAAATTATGCAATGTCGGAGTCAGGTGTAGATGATAGTCCATGTTTGTTCATAATGCAGAGTCAGGTGTAGATGATAGTCCATGTTTGTTCATGACGCCAATTGCAACATGCGCAGGGTACTATCACAGGGCCCTCCCAAGGTGTTATAACTCATGTCCCGGTTTAGGAATGCCAGAGTGGTGTAATGTCTCTCTATGGTAGTGGCAATTGTGTCAACGGTGTCTCCTACCTCGGTACGGCTAGACTCCTGGCTCACTTGCAATAAATTGAGTGTAGTGATAGGAGGAGTAATAAAGGGATTTTGCAGCAGAAATTAAGATCCAGACCTTTGGTAAAGTTCAAACTTGTCTTTACTGAGGGTAACTTTCATCCAAGCAAGGTACAGCTTTTTGTCTTAGGTCCCAGCAGGTTTTTAGCAATGGTTGGCAGGAATTTATCTTCTGCTCTATCAACCTGGAGCTTGCAGGAAAGGACGTCTGCTTTGTAGCTCTAAACATGTGGCAGGAATTTGGGTTCTGCACTTTCTATCTTATGCTGTATGGGGACTGACTAGCTGAGGAGGAATATGACTTCTCCTGGGTCTCTGGACTTTACTCACAGTTATCTTCTCAGGGTATGTTTTCTTCCTGGAACTGGAGGTTGTCTGTTGTTTCATCCAGCTGAGGCTGCAGGGGTCAGGCTGGGGATTTGATCAATGTCTCAGCCGAGACAATATCCTGGCTTGGTTTACTATATCAGGGACTCCTTCTCCACCCAAACTGCAGGATGTGGGCACAGCCCACTCTGCTCACAGAGGGGGAGCTAAGCTGGAATGAACTATTCCAGCTCAGAAATACTAAACTGAACCTAAGTTCTTACCCAGCCATTGCTGCCACCTGCTTGTGAACATGGAAATTACAACAATAGTTTACATTTAACATGGTTTATGCACATTTGTAAATGACATAATGCAAAATAATATCAGATAACAAGGTAAAGGCTCTTAACAGATTGTAGCGGGGTAGAAGAGTGTCGTAACACAACTCTGGGGTGTTACACATCTTCAACTACCACCAGCTATATCTACTAGAAGCTGTGATGGCTACAGGAAGAGAGCTGCAGCAGAAAGGACACACCTCCTGAGCTGTGATAAGGAGCAAGCTGCAGCAGAAAGTACACACTTCTTGAGAAAGAACACACATCCTGAGAGGTCGGCCTGAAGAGAATCTAGCAGAGCAATTAGAGAAATGAATGGGGTAGCTTTGGATCCATGTGAGGTACATGGCTGGTTCTAGCCTTGTTAGAAAGAGATTGTCATGTACTATATGATCACTAATTTTCGCTCCTTAAACTAATCATGGCAGAACAACTTTAAATATAATTTACTGGAATGTATACTGTATACCATATACAACATAATGGTAGGTATACAGTATACAAGAATATAACTGTAACTGTATGAACATATAGTATAAATATACTACATGGATGGTATATAATTAGAAAACAAAAAATGTAATTATTATTAACTATACACTTGCTGATAAATATAGTTGAAAAGATGGTAAAGGCACATGTGGAAGGTAGAGCTAATTTTTCATCACATCAGCTATTTTTGTAGTGCTTCCAAACCAGGGCCCAAAGTCTTGTTTCACATAGAGAATGTGTCAATTATTGACTTCTAAAATGCACAGTCATCACATCATAGCAGGACCGCTATACTAAGTAATGTACTGCAGTAATGAAGCTAGTACCGCACTACTGAACTCACAGCATTTACAACGCACACAGCCAAGCACAATCAATACCTCTATAGTCTGGCTGTGAACAGAAGAGAGCCAATCAATCGGTCATGTCCGATTTCATAGTTAAATGGAAACCCTGCCCCAGTTTAATTAAGCAACGGGCAGCAAATAAACCTTTGGAGTTGAAGCAAATAGCTGCTTGATATTTACTGTGCTGAGAAACCGCTTGATAGATTTTCCTAATATGCAGATGTTACTTTATTCAAGTTTTAAGCAGATGTTGAGTTTCTAATTTACACATGACTGCCCCAATTATTTTACTTAAAGAGAACTTACCACCACAAGAGGCCACCTGTCTTAAATTGTTAAAGAATTAGACCTCGCGGAAAATAATTCTGTAAAAAGAGACCTTTTTTTAGTAGTTTTTTTGTAGTACATTTTTTATTACCTATTTTGACAAAATTATTTTTGGTGGGGGATTACTTGTTATCAGTTAAAAATGGGTCCTCTTTTGATGATAGGTCTCCATAAAGAGGATGTGTCACCACTTCTATATAAAATAGCAATTCTGGAGCATCTTTTCTTATAACTCTGCATTGTCCCTAATTATTACTCTTAGAAATATATGAATAAATTGACAGCTGGGTGTTACCATTCCATTTATCAACGTGTTGTGCCCCTGCACAGTGTTGACACTGTTAGCACCGATTAGACAACAACAATGTAGGAACATATGCCCAACTGGTTACACCCAGTTGTCGATTGGCACAATAGAGTTCTAATAAAAGATTCTCCAAAATGATTTAATGGGGGCTGCAAATATTCCCTAAAACATGTCAGAATTGCTGACAAACCCTGTTTAAACCTTTTTTGCTTTGCAAGCTGTAGTTTTTATTGATATCATTTTGGGGAACATGCAACATTTTGATTATTTTAATTCCATTTTTGGGTAGGACGGGATGACAAAAATGCTATTCTGGCTTTGGAATCGTTTCTTTTCTGCATTCATAGACATAGAAATGTTAATATTTTGGACATTTTTGGACACGGCATACCTTTTTTATCATTGTTTTATTTGACCAATGGATTTGTTGAACTTATTTATTTTTATTATACTTTTAAACATTAACTTATTTTTACTTTTGTTTTTTACCCTTCTTAGGGGACTTGAACCTGCAATACTTCTGTATTGCTGTGAATAGTGATTTGGCTGAAATTATATTACCCCTTCGCTAGAGGATCGGAAACGTGGTATGCCTGTGGCCCAATATTTAACATTATAATGTTATTCAAACTGGATAGCAACCTTTAAAAAAAATGCCAGAATTGTTGGTTTTTGTTGACCCCCCCAGCCCATAAAAAAGTATATATCCCAAAATGGTACCAATAAAAACCATTATTTTCTATTGTTATTGTGAAAAAGTAGTGAAACATTTTGGCATTGCTGTAATCAAACTGTTTTACAAAATAAAGTTAACATATCACTCCTTTTGCATTGTGAGTGCCATAAAAATTAAAACTTTGGAAAAGTACTACTTTTTTCTATTCCCCTCCAGCAAAAAAGTGATAAAAGTTTTTCAGTGTGTTATATGTATCCCAAGTGCTTTTAAAAATACAACTCTGCCCACAAAAACAATTCCTCAAACTAAGGCTACATGCACACGAACGTTGTTTGTTTCCGCGTCCGTTCGTTTTTCTTTGCAGATAGGATGCGGACCCATTCATTTCAATGGGTCCGCAAAAAATGCGGACAGCACACCGTGTGCTGTCCGCATAAGTATGTCAGTTTTTTAGCCCCGCAAAAAAAATAGAACATGTTCTATTCTTGTCTGTTTTAGGCATTGTTACAATGGATCCGTAAATCAAAGTCATAAAAGTAAAAGATACTGGTCCACACTGTTTATGTGTTCATAAAACAACCAATCTGGACAGAGATACAACCCTCTTGTAGGAATTTTCATGTATTCATAAGATCTCATACAGAATCGTTCTTCACCGTTAAGTCTGAACAGCTGCAGACGATATAATGTTCGTTACTCCAGTCGTACTCCATAGAAAAACCCGTGGAAGACGCAGAGCAGACCAGAATGGTGAAGCACAGCACAATTCAGTAAAACAGCAATGTGATTTATTGTACTCACAAACACAGATAGAAAGCAGACACATGAAGTACACAAAAGTGCATTAAAGCCAATTCTCATGACTACAGATGCAAATCACGTTTTGCTCAAAAGCTTCTTCTGGGACTTCAACCCCTTCCCCATCTAACATAGAAATCCTGCTAATCTCATAAACATCTGTTGTGTTTCCTCTCATCCCCCTTTTAAGTGTGCACTCTGGAACCCACAGCCAGTGTGTAACAAATTCCCCTACGTTCATAACTTCTTTTTTACAAATTCTCTTAACCTGCTGGCTCTCACCGAAACTTGGATTCAGAAATCTGACACTGCTTCTCCTACTGCTATATTTTATGGTGGCTTACATTTTGTGCATACCCCCAGTCGGCATACTTCTTTCCCACAATGCACTTTCCAGGTAATTTCTCCAGGACCACCAATCTCATTCCCATCTTTTGAAGTTCACACCCTCAGACTCTTCCATCCTCTCTCCAACAGAGTGGCAGTTGTATACCGACTCCCTGGCTCACCCACCCAGTTCTTGGATCTCTTTGCTGCCTTGCTGCCACACTTCTTGTCCTCAAGATTACCAAGTCTCATTTTGGGGAACTTTCTCTATAGGCAGCCCAATCTCCCCGTCTGCCACCCAGCTTCTATCTCTAACATTATCTCTTGGCCTTTCACAACTTTGTAACTTTCAGACACATAAAGATGGTTATTCACTTGACCTGGTCTTTCCGGCTCTGCACTGCTTCTGACTTTACTAACTTTCTTCTCCCACTGTCGGACCACAGCCTTCTCTCTTTCACTGTCCTCATCCATTTCAGCACACTCCTACCTATCACACACTCCTACCTATCACACATTCAGAAAACTGCATGCCATTGACACTAAGAAACTTACAGACTCTCTACAGTCTTCATTGTCCCCAATCACTTTCCTAACCTGTCCTGAACTGACTGCAAAACACTATAATGACTCCTTCAGAAGCACCCTTGATGAAGTTGCGCCCCCTATTCCCTGTGAGGAATATGGATTATTGTTCTTTGTCAGCCATGTTCTCACACCAGCCATCAGCTGTAAGATAGCAGAGGCAGTGAACTCCACAGGAGGGCCTTGCTTCAAAGCCCAGCCATATGGCAGAGAACTTCTTGCAGGCTGCAAGTTTGCACATCCATTCAGCAAGCCAGGAACCCAGCTAATAGAACAAAGAAATACCTCTCTGCAGGGGGTCTAGGCCAGTCTCCAGTTCAGTCAAAATGATCAGACTTTCTGCAACTGGTGGTTCATAAGGAATCACAGACATAAACCAGATAAATATTTGTGTCCCTGTGGCCACGATGAACAGGCTCGTGGTCATAGCTTGGTAATGGGATGCCAGGGAGGGGAGATATACATATATCCCCACAGAAACCAAATAACAGTACCATGCTTGGACTCTACTGGTAGCCAGAACCAGGTGGATGCATTGGTCCCAGAACCACATCGCTGCGACATTCTGGTCTGGAGCCATAAGCCCTAATGGGTTTTGTGGCTCATGTGCTGCCAGCCCAGCAAAGGGGGGGTGGACCCCTCCCAGAGGCCAGGAGAGGAGGGGCCGGCTACAGGTTAAAAGGCGTGTGCCAGCAAGCGGGCGTGTCTTTTCTCTGAAGGAGGGTCACATCGTGCCATGTGTTTAGAGGGACCTGCAACCTGCTGACATCACTGCCCTCCATGTGACTACAGCAAAGAACTCATCCCCACCCAAAGAACTCCTATACCTGGTAAAGCAAATTTGGTGAGCTAAACGGGAAACAAGGCGCTCATAGGGTAGTCATTTTTAGTAAATAGTTTTAGAGAGAGTACTGTATCAGTAGTTGCACTCACCTTCTGGTGTTGTGCTTGTGTCAGCACAACACTTGCAAAGGCGGGGGGGAGTAAAAGTTCAATCCAGATGAGGTATGCTGCCGGTATCTTTCTCAATCCTAGGAGTTATAATCATAATTTTTATAATATTTTATCAGTCCATCTGTTTTTCTTTACCAAGGCCACCGTTTCAACTTCAGCATTCTCTTTCTTGCATTTTAATTTTTTACCGCAAATTTTAATCCTATATCTATTGATCTATTATCATTATGATCTATTATTATTATGATCTACACACCTATATATATATATTGTTTCTCTTTATGTTTTATCTTTATGTTTTATCCTCTGGCACTACTACTTCACATATTACTTTTAGACTTGATAAAGTAGTATTTTTACTCCGAAATGCGTTGTCACCTGAACAAATAAATATTTCTAAAAATACGTCATTCGCTATTGTGGTTTTGCGCCAAAAGGTATCACAGTGTGTACAAGCTAGTACACAGCCCTTTCACAGTATACCTGGTAAACTGACTTTTCTTCTGTTTAATCCTGTTTGTACCACGCCATCTGTATTTGTAACCTCAGACCACTGTATATATTCTTTGTGTGTATAGTGTTATTTCTAGTGAGCCCTTAAGGCGATTAAATATATAATTTAATCTTGCACTGTCTTGTATCTCAATCACGAATCCCCACGTCCGTGTTTCGGCTTAGTTATACGCTACCGTGGGTTGGTTTCTTACCCTATATAATCCCGTTAGCGGACCGGGCTTATATCAAACAAGAAACTGGTGGCAGTCTTCCCAGGCTGAGAATGCGCTGTTTGACTGGGGCAGTGAAAAGGCTCTCTCAGCTTGTTGCCTCTCTGTGCCCATGTGGACAGGAGGAATCTGTGAAAACTGTACCAAGACTGACCTTACCCGCTCCTCCAGGAGGGCGTAACGTCACACCTTGGTAACCAGGGATCATACCATATCTTGCTGGCTCTACATAGTTGACGTCCGACGTCAGTCGGGGTACAGTATTCGCCACACATCTCAAACTTAATTTTTCCAGTGATGCTTCATAAGTGCTGAACACCTATGGAGAAAACTACAGGATTTCCTCCATTACAAATTTAAGACGACATTCACCTCTCCAAACAGACCTATTTCATGACCCTCATCGCCTCACTATCCAATAATCCCCAAAACTCTTTGACCCCTCAGTCCAGAAGTGCAGGTGCCTATCACAGACCTCTATGCTGAAGATCTGGCCACCTACTTCAAGGAGAAAATTGAAGCTGTCAGGCAAGAAATTAGCTCCCAGCCTATAAGTGTCTTTAATCCCCTTCCCCCACATATCCTCTGGTTCACTTTCCACATTCAGCCAGTTACAGAATAAGAAGTCCGGCCCCTCTCTTTTTCTCGCCCTACCACATGCACTGACTCTATTCCCTCACACCTTCTCCAGTCTATTTCCCTAGAAATTGGAAAATGGGTCAGGAGTAAGAACTGCTGGTTTATGCAGCTCTAACTGAGATCCATTTCTAACATCTGTATCTTGAGCTGTATGGTACTTAGCACCATGAGCCAGTCTTGTTTTAAAGTTTAGATTGTTAGTCAATTATAGCCTAAGAAAGAACCCTCATAAGCGGCCTCCCCTCTGTAGCCACACAGCCTGAACACAGTTCATCAAATACACTATTGTCCTTTTCTACTAGAACAAACTTTGTTTGGGGTAATTAGTGGGTGTGGGTTGGAGGGTCAGTTTGTTCAATTAATAACATGTATTCCAAAAATGTGTCCTGTAATTCTTTATAGTAATGTCAGATACATTGTTCAACTCATGACACTGCTATAGTTGTGAGAACAAAGACCATAGTTACAGTAAAAAGGTTGAAAAAAGACACAGGTCCATCAAGCTCAACCTTTTTTAAATCAATTATACAACATTTATTGTTAGATTACTTATAACCCTCAGTGCTGTTTGCTACGAGATAAGCAGCTAGGCCTTTTTTAAATGCTGACATAGTATCTGCCATTATTTCCTCTTGGTGCATTCCATAACTTGACTACTGTACTGAACCATTTCCTTGGAGGACCTATCTGCTTAAACTTTTAAATCTTTGTACCTCCCTTCATGACTGGGTAGTTAAGGATATTACTGGCTGGGGTAATATACAAACAAGAATACTACAACTACCAGAATTTCCCTGGCTGCTATCTCTCACATACAACAGCTGACAACCTATTGAAGAAAGAAAACACTAAATCTATCACTTCTCCATTTTTCTCTCCTCCATACAAACTACACAGAATAGTTAAACTCACAGAACAGCTCCACCCCCTAAAGTGACATGATCATCCTCAAAGGTCCTTGAACCACCGCTTATCCTCTCCACTGCTGAGCTCTGCCTACTCACATAACTTATCACATGGAGGTAAGAAGACAAGTTCTTTAGTCAGCACTTATCATTCCCACTGTTAATCTCTGCCCATAGAGAGCAGGGGCAGTGGTGGTGGTGTGTGCCACCCTTCTCCTCAATCCTAGGTATGCCCAGGGCACATGCCTGTATTGCCCAAGCCCCCCAGCTACATCCCTGCATAAAGAATGTCTCCTGGTTCTTTGTAAATGTCATTGAAATTAATAAAAGATGTGCCATTTGTATCGACAACACATATTTATACATGTAAATGATATTTTTATTTGTGTTATGTTTGGGGCAATACACATGCATGGAATGAACTGGTTAAGCACCTGGTTAATAATATGGGCCCAAACACTATATGTAAATTGTGGGTTTATTGCTTTGTGCAGTGATCCCTGGCCTCAAAACTCAAAACACAGATTTTGCTGTGGGCCGTGGCAAAAACAGAGATAAAATGCAAAACTTGCTGAAGGAGCTTCAGATGATTACATGACCTCTGAAGGTCTCCAAACTACAGGAGAGAGCAGCAATGAGGCAGAGGGGAAACTGCTAGGTAAGTATATAGGGTCTGATGTCTGAATTTATTTAGGGTGTACATCCTGTGATGGTATTAAGAGGGTCTGAATTTATTTGGGGGGTCTGCTCTGGGTCTGTCTTTTCAGGGTCTGGTTTGGAGGTCTATATTTAGGGGGTCTGGTCTGAGTCTATATTTTGAAGGGGGTTGTTTGCTGTATGTATTTATTAAGGTCTGTCCTGAGTCAGTGTTTAGGAAGTCTGGGGTATGAATTTATTTAGGGGTATGTCCTAGATCTGTATATAGGGGGTCAGATTTGAGATTTAAACAAATATTAGCTATTATATTCAATGTTGCCCAGGTGTACATCCATCTATATAAATATTTCCAATGTTGTTTCTTACCTAGAAATACTCATTGCTTTCTTTGGCCCAATTAGTGAGGTAAACTTCCACCATTTTTTAAATCATTTACCAGTTTTTTTTCTTTAAAGTCTCCCATACACGTTAGTACAATGTTGGCCAAACATGCCATTCCCTGCGGGTACGGCCAACAATTTTATGTGTATGGGAGCTCATGATTCTGCCCCCAACAGATGATGTCATGGGAGAGAAGAATCGGGCGAAAATATTTTCGTGTGATCCTTTTTTTCTTTCAGGAGATAAGCCGCCCAAGTGGCTTTCTCTGCTTTCCCCATTAGATACACATACACAGCCGGGTGGAAGTTGGGAGAGATAGCTGATGGTTCAGCCAACAGCTATTGAATGTGTTTGGCCACCCTAACACTTTAGTCATGCCTGTAAACTTTGCAAAATCCACTTAGCAAAATCCAGGTGCCCATTCACACAGGAAAAATCTTTGCACCTGGTTTGGTTGTCTTTTCGATCTTACATCTCCCCTGCATTTCAGTCTGCCACTCATCTCCCTGCATATGCTGTCTAAAAGACAAACTGTTGCCCAGAGCAACCAATCACAGCACAGATTTTGTTTTACTACAGCATATCACAATCTGCCTCTCCCTGTGTGATCAGAAAATAAGATCCTTTGTGACTTAGAGTGGTAAGCTCCCAGCATGTTCTGTCTAAAAGAAAAAACTGTTTGTTGCCCATATCAGCCAATGATGCAGTATGCATTTTATACAATAATGTAACTGCAACTGCTTCTCATTCTGACTCTCATCTCCCTGCATGTTACCTGTTACTATATCCCTGTTGCTATTGAAAAAAGAAACAAAGTTGTTCCATAACGCGTTCCGAATATTAACACTTACTGTCCATCCTGCACCTATCATTTACATCTATCAGTGGCAGCCCATCTCCGGCGTTCTCAAGAATACATAGCGCATGCGCTAGATGCGGTCTGCTTCAAGGATAGCACTTCCAAGAAAGGTACAGCCACAAGTACACTGCATCTGAAATGCCGGAACAGCCCTAGAGCTCCAAGAGCAACCGCTCTGATTATAAGCACATCACCTCTGAGATACTAGAACAGCCCTGCAGCAACAAGAGCAACGGCTCTGACATCTAGCAGGACACAGCATGTAAGGACTAATAGGGACTTAGGGAGGGTGAGATATGCACAACAGCACTGTTTGGAAAACTAAATGACTAATCAAGTGGATATAAAATATTGCACTAATTCTACTGTGACTAAATACATTATACTGGATTTATTTACATTATGCTACATAGTTGGAGCCATGCAATGCACATGTGAGGATGGGCATGTTTAAATTTTTTTATATATTACATTACATCAGCCTTTAGTAGTGAGGGCTCCCACACAGCTACCTATAGGGACCAGGACTGCATACATATGTTTACAAATATTTTGCTTTATGTATTGTATATGCACTTTTATTTTATATATAATCTAAAATATTTTAATAAATATTATTGCCAGTACTTTAGCCAACTGCTACTGCTCCAGATTCCAGTCCAGGTCCGACGATAACCTGTTCTTCATCCCCAGATTCAGCCTGCCCTGGGGAATACATTCTGCCTGCTGGACACTGTAGTTCAGCTGTGTCTGTGCCTTCACCCTGCTTTTTAGCTCTCTGCAGGGCTATAAAGCAGCGTGAACCCAGTGTAAAGTGTTGTAACTCCTTCAGGACTTTCGCCACACATGTACTGCAGAAGTCCAAGGATTAAACATGGTGTCCGCTCAGAAGCTGCAGTAGCCCCCATGTGCCTTTTGTTTTACACAGCAGACACCCAGAGGCATTGTCCATGATCTGAGCTGTCTTTCCCCGAAAGTGGTGCACTCAGAGATTGAGGGAGCTGTTCGGTAGGGAGGGGGCCCAAGTTGGGTAAATAGCCACAGGCATATGGTGCACCTTATCGACCCCTGATCACTGAGGTTTTTAATATAAGCACAATATTGTCAGTATCATTGTGCTTGAGAAAGGCCCTGTGATTGGACGGAAATGTAGCTGCCGTACGTATGGGTGAATAAACTCCACTTATTTGTGCTTTATTTACCAGACTGATGTAGATTTCTACTGTAGACAAAAAGACAGATACACAAGTGATAGAGATAGTGTAGGAAGGGACAAGGGTCCGTCGTTGACGGAAGGTATGTGTCACCGAGGTTCCTGGCCTCGGTGAAGTAAGAGCCGGTATTTTCAGGTGTCAGCGGCAGCTAATGCTAATTGACACTTTGCTATTTTAGTATGGCTTTATAGCTGATCCGGGACGGCTCTTACTGGGAGTAGTCAAAGTGATGGGTGGGTGACTACTCCCCACGTTCCAGGCCGGGTCTTGACTGGCCTATAAAAAACCCAGCCAGCAGTGTCAGCTGTGAGTGATTACCTCTCTCAGACAGAGGAGCTCTGGCAATCGCTGTGTGGGAACTGAGCCCTGTGCTGGGCTGAGAAGCTGACACCTGTGTATTGGGAAAGCAGGCCACCTAAAGCCTGCATTTGACTGCTGGAGGCAGAACTGCCGACAAGGTGGCTTTTTTTGTTATGCACAAACTTTCTACTTGGTGTGAACCAACCTTGCAAAGAGTGTTTTTTGTTTGACCTTATGTGTGAATAAACACGGACATTTGAATTACGAACTTGTACTTTGCCTCTGTACTGCACCCGCTTATCCCAACTACCAGAGCGAATACCCATGATAGATAAATAGATAGATAGATAGACATGAGGCTCTAGTGGAAATGTATTGGTTCCAAAGGCAGCTCCAAATGTTTTTTTGTCTCCTGGACCTTTAGGCCCCACTATGGTATCAGGGCCTGGGCCTACTGAAGGACTCTCTGGTACTGTAGTGGGCCAGTCTGCCATTGGTACACACCTAACATAAAGAAAACTCTCAGTGTAAATCCAGCCTTACTAGTGATCTGTATGCAGAGACATGCAGAGAAAATGTAGATTGGATCTTCTTTGCTTGCCATCTTGAGCCCCCTCTCTAAAGGGGGATATAATTAAAGACGTGACACGGTTCTCTGACAACAGCATGAATGCAGAATTGGCAGCTATTTCAGTTCCCTGTCACAGTGCAGGATACGAGCTGTTAGTGGCATCCTGGTCATGGTACTACCGCATGTGCCATTAGTCCATTCAATTACACAGGGTAGACAGGAAGGTGTCCGCTGGCTAAAGTTTAATATTCTGAAAACTTTACAGCTTTTAAAGAGGTTGTCTGAGTTATTAAAAAGTCAGCCAAAATTGCATTTGTCATAAAACGTTAAAATAACATATAATCACCTATCTCATTCCCTACCGCTTTCACTGCTGTTGCTTGGATCCTCACTGCAGGTGCCATAACATGATCTTCTTGGCTGCAGTAGTAATGTTCCCATATACCTGACATCACTGGCCTCAGCAATTTACAGAAAATTACCACTGAGACCAGTGATTGGTTGCAGTATATAGAGGCATCATCGCTGAAGCCAAATAACCACAGCCAGGCGGGTTGGATCGGACCAGCAGCACTGGACGCAGCAGGAGATGAAATAGTCGAGTAAGTATGTCATTTTGAAGCAAGTTGTAAATCCAGCGCTAAATGAACCATAAAATTACTATTATTGTATCTAAGGCGTATTAAAACTTTAATGGAACACTGTATGGTCATCTGACATGTTTCAGCAATATGACATATTCATAGCTCATTATATACACGTTATTTTATTATTTTATGACAAAACCTGCCTTCCTTCTTATTGGTCATAGGATAGAACTTGATTTGCATGTGTGTCTGATTCAGGCAGGGTGGAAACAAACAATGAGTCAGCCTGAAGAATGATGCTAGCACAATAATACCTTTGCTATTCCGCTGTCAATCATAAGCATTTTTCTACTTTTATCTGAATAGAACTTACTCATTGTATAACTGACAAGTGATGCAACTTGTATCAAGTCTAAATGTTTGTCAGGGGCTAAACTTTAGGCTAAAAACCTGTACAGTCCTAATTGGAGGAGTAACTTGAACCCCCTCCCTGGGATTCAACTCGAAATCTGTAACAGCACTTTTATAATACTTCACGCCCTATAGTACGCCCCCCGACCTAGTCCCTGCCAAATCGGAAAGTTTGCTACACTTGTATATTGGCAATCTGGTAAACATGCTCATTAGATTGTATTACATTAAAAAGCTATCACATAGATATCCTTATTTTATTAGTTTGATATCATAACTTTATATTATTGTATATAACTGTGTACATGGATGACCACTGGAAGCAATATACAAGCCATGTGGTTTGTAGTTAAATGTATAGTGTTATAGTGGAGCTTCCACTATGCTGTATACTGTATACTTTTACTGTGCGCCACAACATCTCAAACAGCTTATTTTGGCCTCAGCAGCCTTAGCATCAGTGGTCGACATCCATGTCCAAAGATGGATATGTAGACAGTGCCCTGAGTACCAGCCACAAAGCCCCCATTAACAGTCATTGGCCCTGATTTAATAAACTGATGGAATTAAAAAATAGAGGCAGAATCTGATTGGTTGCTATGGGCAAGTAAGCCAGTTTTTCTTTGCACCAATTTTGATAAATCTTCCCCAGAGTGTTCCTGCCTCTTCCCCATGGTGCAGGGTCTTGCAGCTTTGATTTATTCACTGAAATGAAACAAAGCTGAAATATCCTGTACAACCCCTACTAAGTAGACAGCATGCTGGTAGACAACCCCATGTAAATAATGAAGAGGCTAGAGCCTCCACACAAGCACTGCAGTTCTTCCAAACAGCTGGCTGGCCTGGGTGCTGAGAGTCAGCCCCCCACCGATTTGTTGTTGGTGGCCTATCTTGAGGATAGGCTACCAATATCTTAAACTCAGAAAACCTACATATGACCAATTTTGATTGCACCTTGCCTCCACCACTTGTACTCAATAGAGTAGAAGTGGTGTAGGGTATTACACATGCTACACTGTCATGTT